>NC_090852.1:12425625-12740468 GCF_024217435.2 Syngnathus scovelli
AAAATAATCGACTGCAATTTTGGCATCAGCGTATAGTTTTAGTTTTAATCAGCATAAAAATCAAACTCACCACATTAAAAAAAAAAAAAAAAAGCTCCCCCAGTGTAATGTGTCGCAAGGCTCATGAAAGCCTGAATGGGGATCTTGTAAATGTGCCAAACAGAAGGCACAGGAAATCAAATGCCATCCAAAAACATTTGCACGTCAGGAGTCCACGGGACGTCGCTACACTGGAAGATGGATTGAGGACAGTTTACAAAAGATGGGAGGCTTTTCCTTCCAGTATGTTATAAAACATCCACTTGGGCAGTGTGATCTTTGGCAGTAGAAGTTGAAAAGGAGGAAGTACGGCACTGGGCTGGGTCGTTTGTGTCTTGGTGAGCAAGGAAGACCCAACAGCCAAACACCAGCGGTAGCAGACTGGGCACATACAAATTCCCCTGTTTTGAAACTGGTAGTTATGTGATGTGGGTCATAAAAAAAGGAAACAATTGCTTGGAATGGAATAAAATTATTCTGTTGTTGTATGTCATCCGAAAGCCACTTGCCTTCAAGACGATCTCAACCAACCACCAGAAATTGACTTGCTTTTTATTGCTATGCCTCTTGACACCCCAGGCTGTGGTTACCGAGGTAACAGTGTTGCGTATGTCCCATTATACTCGCCAGTCAGCCAACATCATTCTCCCTTTAGAAGAAGTGCCAACAATGTCATTAGTTTAACTCTTGCCTGTCAGTGGCTTTCTTTTGCCCCCATTGTGTGCTCATCGTAGCTTGTCACATCTTGTGATTGCCGCTTGACAATGACTTGTACAAATGGTTCTTTCTGGAGGGAAATATCGTTCATTTTTTTTGTTTATAGTCTGCGATAGCTTAACTGAATGAGAACTTTAATATGGCTCTCGACAATATTTCGATTGCTGTCTGTTTCGACATCATCCCTCCTTGTCTGTCAACTTCAGGTGTGATCTTAGGAGCAGTGTCAGGGATGTTGCTTCGTGTTGCCTCCCCAATTCACCCAGACATAATCATGGTCATTGCCTTTCCCGGAGATATCCTCATGAGAATGCTGAAGATGTTGATCCTGCCTCTTATCATCTCCAGTTTAATCACAGGTATGTCAAATATACACTCTGTTGAAATTTGATTACACACTGTACATGATCTGTTTCAGAACTGGTTCTAGGTAGTGTCATGATTTGTCAGGAGATGTGTTATTTATAATTTTTTATGGTTACAGTCCACCAGTGCACTATAACATCATGTAAATGCTTTTAAATATATATTCCTACTCTCATATACTAGCTAAATAGGGTAGCTAAATAGTGTACACTAAGACGTGTGTTCAAAATGTAAATTTAAAGATACAGTTCAAGTTGAAATTAGATTGTGCACATCAAACTACTGTTGTGGCTGCTAAGTATACGCTGATGCTATTAGATGGATCAAAAATAAGAAAATATAGCATCTTTATGTGCATGACAATCCAAAAGGGATTCAACTTTCATGTTTTAGGCATGAAAAGGTGAGCACACATAATGTCTTTCTCTGGTTGCAGGATTGGCTGGTTTGGATGCCAAATCTAGTGGTCGTCTGGGTACCAGAGCAATGGTCTACTACATGACCACCACTATTATCGCTGCCATCTTGGGAGTCATCCTGGTGTTGGTCATCCACCCTGGAAACCCCAAACTGAAGGAGAATCTTGGAGAGGGAGAGAAGAATGATGACGTGTCCAGTTTGGATGCCTTCTTTGATCTGATCCGGAACCTGTTCCCAGAGAACCTGGTGCAGGCTTGTTTCCAACAGGTAAGGAAACAATGTCGAGAAACACAAACATCCAACCACCGAGTTTTTCTCCAAATCCTTTCCAGCATTTTGGGTGAGCTGGAGCGTATCTCAGCTGACTTTGGGTGAGAGGCAATAGAGAAACACAAACATCAGTGCTGATATTAGATTGATTTCAATTAGTTCCCTCAGCAAAAAACCCCGACAGTATATCAAAGATATCAATTGGAACAGCCGTATGGAAGCCACTTTGAAGTAAAGTAGTGGAAAATAACAGTTACATTTTTACTATGAAAAAAAAGACCAACCACATATTAGGTAGGCTGCAAAATGGGAACAATACAGAACCCTCTTTTACTGTTTTTTTTCTTCCAATTTCAGAAAGCTCATAAAGGGCCAACAATAATCACTTGTAATTCTTCTCAAATGAAATTATAGCTATTCTGTATGCAAGTAATTTAGAGAATGCTATTTTTCCTGCCACTCTGCCAGGGAGAATTCATGCCTTACAGTCTTGATGACAGCTTTGTGCACCTGCATAGACAAGTGACAGTCACAGGAAGTTAGATGAACACACATTAAAGGAATTAGTCCTTAAAAGAACCATTTGAACATATAGTATGTATTAAATGTGTAATACATTTTCAAAATGAAACATAAAAAAGAGACAAATGAGAGAGTGAGAAAATGTATGTACTGTATGTAAATTTTTCATAGAGTATCATCCAGATTTATCGCTAAACGTAAAATTTCCACCTCAGATCCAGACGGTGACAAAGAAGGTGGAAGTGGTTATCGAGGAAGATGTCAATGCCACCACTATGGAGGGCCTGTTGGCAAATATTACCAAGGAACCTCAGTTTGTCACTAAAAAGTCCCTTCAGTTCAAGAGTGGAATGAATGTCCTGGGTCCGTATCAAGTTACAAAGTTTGACAGAGATAAAATGGTTTTGTCTGAGTTCAATTCCATCACCTGTCCACTTTCATTGTCAAGGCTTGACGCTTGTGTGACTTTCCCCTCACAGGTCTGATTGGTTTCTTTATTGCATTTGGCATCTGCATGGGCAAGATGGGAGAGAGGGCCAGATTGATGCTTGAGTTTTTCAACATTCTCAATGAGATTGTAATGAAACTTGTCATCATGATCATGTGGTTAGTATTAGAAAACCAATCCTATTAACTTTTATTTGAACTATTATGGTGCTTGCTTCCACTGTCTTCTTCAAACAGTGTTGAAACAATTTTGGTTGTCTTATAAACAAAGCCAGGTTATATTATGCGTGCATCTAAGCTTTGTTTACTTTTGCCAGGTATTCTCCCTTTGGTATTGCCTGCCTGATCTGTGGTAAGATCATCTCCATAAAGGACTTGGAAGTGGTGGCCAGGCAACTGGGAATGTATATGGTCACTGTGATTGTTGGCCTCATCATTCATGGGGCAATCTTCCTGCCAAGTATCTATTTTATAATCGTCAGGAAAAACCCTTTCAAATTCTTCTTGGGTATCTTCCAGGCCTGGATCACTGCCCTGGGCACTGCATCAAGGTTAGTGGTATAAAGACTAAGGTTTTATGCGTCCTTCTTTGTTTTCAATATCCAAACTAATAACTTAAATGTATCATGTATTTTTTTTTCTACTCTAAGTGCCGGCACACTGCCTGTTACTTTCCGCTGTCTGGAGGAGAATTTAGGAATTGACAAAAGAGTCACTCGTTTCGTGCTCCCAGTCGGTGCCACCATCAACATGGATGGAACTGCTCTGTATGAGGCTGTGGCTGCCATCTTCATTGCCCAGATGAACGGTGTCCACCTGGACCCTGGTCAGATTGTGACTGTTAGGTCAGAAACCACACAGTGATACAATCTGCCTAACTCTGCTATTCAATAAATGAAGGTAAAAATAAATACATCCATCTCATCAGGTAGGTACTACAGATGAAGAATATGATTAGAAGGGGGGAAAAATTGTAACATAAAAAAAAAAAAAAAAATCACAGAAACATACACCAAAACGATTTCATAGTAAATACTAAATATAGCCTCAGCAATCATATGTACTATTTGACATTACAAAGTATAAACAAGAAAAGCCAAAATGAGTTTGGACATAACCATGAAAGAACCCACAACATTAACTTAAAATTACAGAGGCATTGGTGATACTACACTATATTAGAACATTTCATATTTTAATTAAATGTGATTATTTGACACAAGAAGCAGTTTTTAGTGAATAAACATCAAGCTAGCAATTTTCTATATCATAAATCTTCCCTAAGGTCACTGGTAAGCTGAAACCTACTGAGTACAACTTTTTTAATAGTTAAAAGTTTTATTGAATTTTCTGCATTATTACAAAAACATCCTCAGAAATAGCTCAATATATTCATACAAAAATCACAAAACAAACCAAACAAACAAAACCGATAGTCAAAATGGCAATTCAGCAGCTTGCACAATTTATGGAGTACTATTCAAACAGGCAAAAGTGTTTGGGTAAGATGTGATCCAGCACACTCTGAGTAACATCTAAATGATCGCCGACATGATAATGTCACACAACTGGCTGTGTCCTCATGACATGTCATAACCAAAAGTATCCCATCCCTCAATACGTAGCTGCGTCATTTGGCCCGCTCAATCTCCCAAACCTTTTTTTCACAGTCAATAGTGAGCAGAATATAGCCTTGACTGGTTGGCAGCTAAATGTTACATTCTAATCAAACAATGGCTCTGATCAGCCATTGCTGGCTTTAAGCAAACATGTTTAACATGAACTAAAAAGGGTTCTTTGATTCAAATGACATCAAATATTTGAAGTTGCTACACAACTACTATTGCAATTGCAATTGAAGACGGAATATTTGCGGAAGGTGAACACATAAGCAGACAGAGACTAATTTCAAGCAAGAAAATGTAAAAAAAGAAAGAAAAACAGCATCACAAAAATCTGACATCTGAAGTTCAAGCAATATAAGCAATAAATGAGACAATGTTGAATGAGACGAACCAAACAAAACCACAAAAAACTACTATAAGTGCAAGATGGAGGGCAATTGAAAGGTCAAGGGAAGGAGAAAAGGTCATTGTTCTGCACGAGAGATCGAGTCAAATTGGAACTATTGACAAACAGATGGTACAACACATACAGTATGAAAATTAACGGTAGCTATTCTTCCTCTATTATTGATAGTGATTTTTTTGTGAGAGGAAAGGCGAAGTGACCTTCAGCTTAAGATTTCATTATCACATCACTTGAGCCACTTGTAATTGAAACCTTTCATCTTTCTTATGTGTACTTCCTGACCTGAAGCAGCCACTTTGCTGTGGCTGCTATTCATAGTAGTGCCACTCCAAGTCCTTATGTGAGAGTCATTTTTATATAGGGCTTGTGAAGCAATGATTATATTGCATCTGACTTTTTTTTTTCTTTCACTGTCATCCAGTCTCACAGCCACTCTGGCCAGTGTTGGGGCGGCCAGTATTCCCAGTGCTGGACTGGTGACCATGCTCTTGATCTTGACTGCTGTGGGTCTGCCAACACAGGACATCAGTCTGCTAGTTGCTGTTGACTGGCTTCTGTGCGTTTCGTTTGAGTTTTGTATTAATCGCGCACGTTGAAACAATATGTTTGCTCAACAGCAATCCAGTAACAGTAAGTCAAAGCTTGCTGCTTCTTCTAATGCAAAATGTCTCCTCAGGGATCGGTTCAGGACCTCTGTGAATGTGGTCGGGGACTCGTACGGTGCAGGCATCGTGTACCACATGTCCAAGGCGGAACTTGACGAGCTGGATGCGCACACGGCTAAATCAGACGACATTGAAATGACAAAGACCCAGTCGTATTACGACGACATGAAGAACCACCACGAAAACAATTCCAACCAGTGCGTCTTAACGCCTACCGCAAATGTTAACAATTCTGTCGTGGTAGATGAGTGCAAGGTACAATTAATGCTTACTGATCTAGAGACTTGTATATAACCCTTGTCGCATGCCACTGAGTTGTTGCTTGGCTCGCTTTCAATTCACTGCACTTTTGTATAATGCATTTTAACACACTAACTTGATAACTTAAATGATGCATGAGGACAAATGCATGTTTGTACTTCTTTTGGAAGAGCAGCTTTTGTGTTGTAAATGTATGGAAATACAACAACTCCCCCGAAATAAGTTCTAAGACAAATTGTCTCAGCACCTTTGATTCTTTTCTGATGTCTTTAACTTGAGGATTGGATCAAAAGGGGTAGGTGATCTAGGATCATTATTCAGAATTTATCAAAATTCCAACTCCATCCATTTTAATAAGATATTATTCTACTGATTTGTCTCAGTTGCTGCAAACACTTTTTTGGGCTTATGTGCACAGTATCCCACACGGACCCTTCCATTAATCTAATTATAGCTTCTTTTAATTATTAACAGATTTCCAATGGGTCACCTTTTGCAGGCATTTGAAATCCAAACAAGGAAAATGTTGCACGTAATTAGCAGCTCATAAATTCCCGAGACACACCTACCACAGACAGGGATTAGTATTTTAGACAAAAGCTATTTTGGCCCATTGTGAGGGTGGTGTTGTGTAAAAACAGTGCATATTGAGCCCTCTATTCAAATGTGTTTCCAAACTATAGCGGGACACGTATTACATGGATGAACACTAACATGCATACGTCCTATTCATTTATTAAAGAAGGGAAGGTGTTGCCTGGCAACGCTGGCACAAGCAATCTGTTCAGAGTGATAATTTACATCACCTCCCCAACAGACCAGAAGCTTGCTATTTCCAGTTTCTTCTCTGTTTCGTTTGGTTATTTTGTTATCAGCTAATAGCATGACTCACCTTCCGAGTGTGAACATGATATGGCAGGCCTGCAAAATAGCCAAAATGCATTCTGTAGTGTTTGTGTCACTTCTGTGCTACTGTTTTGCATGCATTTAAAAATTTTATTTTATGTATTTTTAGTTGTGATTATTATTTTTATGTATTTTTAGTTTTGGTCATCTAAATGTTTGGTCTGTCCCCAGGTCACTCCACTCGTAAGACCACTATATGCATGTTCATCAGCGGCCCTCTGGGAGTTCCAGTCTTAGCATTTATATATACGTATTGTTGTTGCTAAAATATTCCAATGTACGACATACATTACTGTGGAACACTAAACCAAAAAGAATACTATATTTAAACACTATTCTGGCTTCATCAGAAGACCATATTTGCAGGAAATTAATGACTTTACCTGGATAGTACGTGTGTATATTGTCATATTATCCTAATTCCTGCAGAACAGCTAAAGTTGAACACTCTCTTGGATGCTCGTCATTTTCTGATTTGTTTAGATTTGACAAAGGGTCAATCTTCCGATATTATAAAGTGTTCATTTGAATTCGTGTATTTTAACATCCTTTCAAAGGAAAAAAAAAACATAATTGTTCATGTAAAAATGTAAATACAAGTAAAAACTAAAGAATGGCGTATAGTGTATAGTGGCTCAATCATCTAATTTGTTGACATTATCACATAACTGTAAGAATGTTAGCCACTGTAACCCCCCCAAAAAAGGTGCTGAATCAACATCAATAACAAATCAAAAAGCCAAAGATAACGTATGCAGTCAGGATTAACCCTTTGAAAATATTCCGAGATCACAAAAGTATAATGTCACATATCATCAATTCAAACTTTTTACAATTTCTGCATAATTCAACTTTAGATGTTCCACAGAAGTACATTTCCATTAATGTTACCTGCCTTTGAGCAATGCAAATCTGTGGCGCCTAGTTGATAAATGAAATTCCTGCTTGGATATGAGTGTTGTGTCTTTTTCTCAGATGTGCTGTTTAGATTACCATGCTAACTGCTTGCAGGTAACCTCAGCCACAAACGGCTCTGCTGCGGAGTGCACGCTTGTTGAGGAGGAACCATGGAAACATGACTAATGGCAGTGCAGACAGAGATCCCCTGCTTCTGGGCTCCACAAGCTTTCCTTTCTGGTGATGGAAAACAAAAGTGTGAATGAAAAAAAAATCTCATATGAACAGAACTACTAATGTTTATTATGTTGACTAGTTTTCTTTAGTATTAGTCCCTTTAAGGTTCTCTTTGTAACTGTCTCTGACTGATAAATACTACTAATTCACTTAACTGTGAAAAGGCAACAGCGCTACATGCTTCCTGTTAGAGCACAATTATGTCTTTAATATCAGACTCTTGCACAACATAATTCGACGCTGAAAGAGGGAAGGAACATTCAATACGACACACTATTGCCAGCAATACATTCTGCTTCCACTTGAAGCATCTCAGATGATTATTGTTATTAGAGTAGCGACAGCTTCCTCACTTTCCTTCCGTTTCAGTGGCATCATAAGCACACCTGCTAAGATCACATATATTTTTAGTCTCAGAATGCACTTGGCTACATATATACCTATTATTTTTGCCAGAAGTGATGAAAGGGTTTTGGAGCAGGTTATGCTGAGCCTTATAGCACAATATTCACTATGGAGCATTAAAGCACAAATCAAACCCTGAAGACAAAACTTTAAGCCACTATGTATGTGTTTTCTTTTTAATTCACTATAATTTAGGAAAGGGAATTTTTTTTCTTGTTTATGATTAAAAATAAATATATCCCGTGCTTGTGTTTGTGCGTGTGTGCGTATGTATGTAAGCATTCAAAAGAATAGCATATGACAAAGTCAGTTACTGGGACCAAACAGGCAGGACAAATTATATTAGAAAAGTATTGGAACTGCCACAATCAAACAGAGAGCAGTATTCATAGACATAATCTCAAATTCCAATGAAATGTCACAGAGAGCATAGCACTGCCCTAAATGATAAAATTACACCAATGACATTAAAGTGAAATTTGGATTGACGATGAAGAATTGACTCATCTAAAGCTATTATGGCACAAACACTTAATGAGCACAAAGCGCATTGCACAAAAAAGCTAATGAACCATCGACTTCAATTGCCACTAAACGGCGCGTTGATAATTATGCAAATACATTACCCCAAGTCCAAAAGAAAACTGGAGATTCTCAGGCCTTAATGTCAAAAGAAGACATTTGCAGGAATCCTAATGTTTACTTCTTCACCTGAGCTATATCCTTCGAGAAATGCCGTCTTAATTGCACATCCAAACCTTGACTACGACAATGTGCAAAGACTTTTGGCACAAATGTTTTTTAAGTACATTCCAGTTAGTTGGCAGATAAGCTACCTGTGCTAAGGGCCCGATTAGTTTTGATGAAACACAGACAGATGAGAGAAAGTGCAGCCAATGGATGTCAGATGGGACTGTTGACATCCACAAACAGAGACAAAGCATAGATATTTATACTCATCCTTGAGGAGCCGCAGAAGATTCTTGTTTTGCCAGATGTACAAAGGCAAACAATTCCTTATTTTTAGCCACCAGAGCCCAAGACTGTTTCAACAAACCCTCAATGCTGCAGCTATGTGCCCTTATCCATGATTTCACTCAACAGAACATTGGCCACACATTCATTCACTTTTTACCCAAATCAGGTAATTTAGATCTCTCAAACAAGCAGCAAAACAAATGGATGAGTGTGTGTCTTTATTCCGTATGAGTGAGAATTCTGGGATTGTGTTGTTCTCTCCTGTCTTGTTTCACTTCATTTATGCTTAATGACAACCCGCTCTTGAAGAAGTCTGCGTGGCACTGATCAAAAAGGCAGCACAATGCATGTTGAAGTAAAAATAGAAAAGCTAACGACATAGTATATATTGAACCACTGGGTTAAGTCGGTCGGGTTCCTGAATTACACGCTCACAATTAATCCATCGTGGTGGGCTTCCATACGCCACAATGCATATTTGTGGCACACATTTGCGTATAATGATGTCCATACACACCGTCAAGGTGGCAAAATACTGAACAGCACAATGCTGATGCCCTAACAGGTCCTTCCGGTTTGACCTTTTGGTCTTGTTACTTTCAGGAACAAAGTTTCTCCGCTAAGGAGGCCATGATCACGATCATGATGAGAGTCGGACCACATTTATGTTCAAATTATTTTAGAAGCATGAATAAAATGAAATGAAAAAGATTTCTTTTTTGCACCACTATCTTAAAAGCATGATATTTGAAGTGCCTCCTTGCACTTTTGTGTATATATTATAGTCAACAGTGTTTTGTTGTTGGTGTCGTAATTTGTTTTCATCCTTTTTCCCCCCCTTTGGGGAATGATGAAATGGTTTGTAGGAATATGGTTTTATTGCTGTTACATTCTAAATGTAATCCTCTAGAAGATATATCATCTATGTCCTGAGTAGAGCTAGATTAGACAAAATGCAGGAAATTGTGTATTAAATTGCTTGTTTATTCTTATTTTTTATTCTCTAATAATTAGGTGCTTTACTTATCTGTCACTCAACAATATACAGTATAAATATCTTTTTTTGTATCTAATGTAAGCCTTTTGAATGTTTGTTCCATGACAATATAAGCAGTGTTCATTCATTGTCATTGTACATAAATAGATATATAAATGTTCTGACCCATGACAATGGTAAATATCCTCAAGCGACATTTTCATGAGGGGAGAGGGAGGAAAAAAAAAGAAAGCCATGAACACGAGAAAGCAAGAGAAGGAGATGTTTTTAAAAAGGGGCCAACATAACTTTATATGGTGGAAACTATGAGAAAAGAGGCAGAAAAGAAAATGTTGTCCGTACGTAGGCTAGGGTGAAGAATTAAATGGCGCCAAGTTGTTAAGTGAATAATTTGAACACATTTGCAAACATCACTCCACAATTTTGACCAACGATCCTCAGGTGAATCATTGTGTCTGTTTACTGGCGAGGACTGGCCTTTTCTCATATACAGTATGGCATCATGTAAAACCGGATGCTTTGATAGTAACATATCATGTATCTATAGATTGCTTTCAGGTTCTTTGTTAAAGTGCCACACCTCGTATAGTGAGACTGTCACGCCACCGCCTACAAATCCCATAGTAAACCTGCCTTTACCCGCTTGCCTTTTTTCACTTTCTACGCAAATGCACAATATGCACAAAAACCCACCTGGAACTTGCTGAAACCTAAAAAGGAAACAATATTGCTAGTAAATATATCTCCACTCTTTTCTACTGAAACATGTCTTTTTCGAAAGTAACATTCATGGAATTATAATAACTAGGAAGTCACCTTCCTGATTTTACTTTTCTGGGCATTCCCTGCTTTGTCAAGTGTTTGCTTTTATTTTGATGTAAAGGCAGAACGTACATGTGAGGGTGACATTGAGAAAAAGGGAAAAAAAAGTATATGAATCATTTCCTTATGGTGGTATACATAAAAAAAAAATATCTGTTTCTACATATCTAAATGTGTTGTACCTTTGGTGTACATATACAAATATAACTAATAAATGTTGATTCATAACTAACACTGACTGTTTATTTTATACTATTGCTTCATCATCAATTATACAGGACAATTCCTTTTATTCAATTGACTAATCAATTGTGCATTACTTTCACTTCAAATACATTATACAAACAAAAGTAAATATTAAATACAGTGTGCCGGGGTAAACAATTAAACACTATATACCAATCCAGCACAGCTCAGCCATGAGCCAAATGAGGACAAGCGCCATTGAATATGGAAAAATGGATGTCAATCCTTAATAATAAGTTGCCCTGCATGTTGACCCGCGATGGAATAATTGTACGTATGTCTCTTTCGATGACACTATCAAGCTTTCTTTCATTTCCTGTGCAAGCATGTTAGGGCATTACTGCCCTGTTGCCATGGAAACCTGGCTTCCTTTCTTTTAAAGTACAGCGAGTCTATCACTTTTTTTACTATTATACTTTTTATGGTCTTTTTAATCTTGATATCAACTTGTAATCTCAATCAGAGAAATCCCAAAAATGAAATTGACACATTGTTTTTATTCAACAGGAATGCAAAGCTACTTTAGCAAGGACATTTCAAGCTAAATTGTTAAAAAAACATTTTCAAAAGTTATATATACAGACCAACAAAAGTGGTACAAATCCAAAAACTGGTGTCTCCATCTGTCTTGAAAAACTGAAAAACTAACTAGGTCAGAGGAAAACTAAATGAACAAATAAACCACAACAATGCAACGATGTCGCCGATTGTTTGCTCATATTTTATATGACACCGGATTTTTTAAATTCGTCATCATTGTTTGGGCAATTCTCCGTTTCGGCTGATGTGCGTTTTTATGCTTGTTTCTAATTTTTTTTTTAATAAATGTCTTCATTGATCAAATCATTCCAACCCACCTCCCTAGCTTTTTCCCCTGCCCATCCTCTTTGTTATGAACACACAACATATGCACATAAACTGGCACACTACACTCACACCCATTTATGCATGCTTGGCATCCCCCTCCTCACTAATATGGTACACTGGACAAACAATATGCTGCACGTGAGGGTTGGAAACAAAACAGCAGCCTTGCTGCAGTACACTTCCACCTATAACGTACACACACTCACACACACACCTCTATGCACTAACACCCAGTCATTGTCCATCCAGTGCTGACCACCAAAGCAGTTTCGAACGCCTTCGTCCCAACCAGCCCACCTCCTCCCTTTCATCGACTCCGCCCACTCCCTCAAGCCTCTTTATCAGGCGTCTCCTCTAGCTTGATGACGGTGAACTCCTCCGTGTTGCCGTTCTCCTGGATCTTCTCCTTGTTCATGAGGGTTACCATTTCCTGCTCCCTCTCCTGGGCCTGTGAGCTGGAGGCGACAGCTCCCACTGCCCCGTTCCCCTCATTCTCTTTGGAGGTGATCATCAGGGTTTGTTTCCTGCCGCACCAGCTGCAAGAACACCATTTTTCAATACTGCCTTCTCGGCCATGTCTCAAAGTCATTGGAATTCTATGTGCTTACCTCTTTCTTTTAGCAATAGCCACACACACAGAGAGGATTGCGGCGACCGCTATAAGCACCCCAATGATGACAATCCAGTCTGCAGGGAGATGTATCAGGAAGAATTGCTGTCATAGATTTTAGGCGCGAATCATAGCGTTCATTGACTTCAATTAGAAATGCCTTGACAATAACACTTCTCGGCTGCTCACTTGTTGTATCACTGCCCTCTTGATCCGGACGTGGCACATTATTCATCCTTTTCTTGCCATGTGGGGGTTGTTGTGTTGCTTCAGGTCAATAAACAAAACAAAAAACACACATTTTAATACTTTCCTACTCAAAATTAGGAATCAATTAGTAATTACTCAACAAAAAGAAATTCATCACTCATTCCACAGTGTTCATCTCATAAATATTTGTTTACATGTTTGAAAATGTGAATTATTTATAATCAAATGATCGTCGGCGTTTTACTCATTTGACATACGTAATAAACAAACACAAGTCTACCTGTCTACGCTGTTACAATGCAGATCTGGTGGCAAAACAATACCTTATTATTGTACTGTATTCAACATGGAACACAAATATTAGTCAATCAGTTACCAGACATTTATAATAAGCTACTTTATAATAGAAATATGCATAATAAGATACTTTCAAATATTTGGAAACGAGTACAGTATATTATCTGTCCATCTATCTATCGATATCAGTCTTTCCATACTTAATCAATGGCCTATAAAGGTTTGCTTGCATCTTTAAACAGAGTTAAACTGATTAAAAACCAAATTAGAAACCCTTCATAAGATACCAATATTAATGTTAGTCATATGGTTAATATTAAAATGTTAATCTTGACTTTTATGGGCTCCAGACATTTGTGTGTTTCATTCAATTTAAACAATCGTCATTAAAGTTCTGAAGTATGATTTGAAATAAAGTTCTAATAGGCCCACAAAAGAAATAGGACAGCTGGTATATCGCATGACTCTAAGTTGAGTAAGGAATAGTGTAGGAGTCAAACACCAGAGGGCACCGTGTCTTACAAAAAGTTCAGCCCTGTCATGAAGTTGCTGCACCAATGTCTTTTCTTCACAAATCTATAAACAATTCCTTTCAAAACACAGCCAGCTAGTTGTACATAATCGTTGCGTTCTCAAAGTGTCTGATAAACTAATGAACTCTGCTTGCTGTCATATCACTTACATGCTTCAGTAGGATCCTCATTTTCTGGCTGCAATTTCACATCTTCCTGCTTGTCATCTGGAAGGGGGTAAGGGACAAAGGTCCCACCGACAGGGCTGAAAGTCGACAGTGTTTCCTCTACAGAGAAGGGAGTCTGCATCCCAGATCCAGTGGGCTGATCAAAGTCTCCAGCAGTAACACTGTCAATTTCACCCCATCCAAGTGAATTATTTTCCACTGTGGACTGTTCTGTGGCTTCCTCTGACACAGGATGTGGTGTCTTAACAGTTACCCCAACAGAATGTCCTGATTCTGCTGCGGTGGACACCTGCAGCCCAGTTTCTGTAGAACTAATTGCTGACAAAGGAGAAGAAGAGTTTATGCAACCACATTGGTCCATCCTATGTTATACGTAAATATTGAAAGGGTAAATTCAATGTATAATTATACATTATACTTGTTTAAAGATAATTGCTGAAAATGTGTGCAAAGACCATGTAGGACTGAATTGGGGAGCTAATCAATTTTCCAGTTGTTTTGGGCATGGCTAAAACGGCACCCAGTGACATACTTGAGTCCTCCCTCTTCTACCACATCAGAACTTGAGCAAATTCATTCGCATCAGTGGTTATCAGGCGCAATTGCATTTTAAGGAGTTATTACAGTATCCAATTGTATCACTGCAGTGCGGAGTGTGCAAGTAAAAATTGCTCGGTGAAGAGATACCTGCATCCCCGGAAACAATGCCAAACAATGCAGCGAGTTGAGATAAGGTCATAATTGCCCAACTGGGCCAGACATGCTAAAACCAAACATTGATATGACTGATAACATTGATATCAAATTTGTCTACTACGTTTCATTGAAACGTTCCCATGAAATGCAATGACACCTTTGATTTTTAGGGAAAAGGTGGTTCAATCCAAAATCATTTGGAGTGTAATTGGGTTGCTGCCTCCATTGCCTTGGCAAAGTGTCATGGTCGATAACATTCAGAAGCAACAACAGCATCCAACAATGTCAGAGCTTATATTAGTCACTGGGTTAACTTGAGTAAAATTATGAGAACGTGATTTATTTCTCCAAATGTTTTTTTTTTTTCTTTCTTTCATGTTTCGTACTGGTACTGCGTGTGTTTATTCTCCATGCCTATTACCAAATGTTCATTTTACAATTTTATTTTGGATTATTAAATATTTTAATCATTTCACATTCTTGAAATTATGTGCCATAGTATCATTTCAAAACGCACACATGGATGGTTGTTCTTACCTTGTTCACTTCTGTCAAATGCCATAGTGCAGTTTTTCTCTGGCCCAGCTAGTACATGGTCAGATATGAAGAGATAAGAAATTGAGACATAAAAAAGGTTATCAGTGAGCTACAAACTGGGAATATGCATAACATTCCAAGTGATTGGAAGCAAAATCTTCTTGCTGCCTAAAAACTAACCTGTTTCATCATAGCAGTAAGCATCAAGAGTTTCATTTAGGTCGTCGCGAGGATGAATGATCAAACCAGTCATATTCACAGCACAGTTCTCATGGGGTGTGTGTCTGAGGATGGCGAAGCTCATGTTGCTGATCCAGCCGTTCCTGACAAGACAACATTTGACATTGACATAATTATGATTCCAGAGGCAGAAAGACTGAGTTTGACAAAGGGGACAGTAAAAATGAATTAAATACATATCATATAACATTAAGGACTATCTGAGTTACATTGTAAGAATGAATTGCAGTGTATTACATCAAGACAAATGCACTCCAATACAACCTTGTCACGTTGATCAGTACTCCTTTGTTGGCTAGTTACACTGAATGATCTCTTGAATTATTTCACATAATGTGTGTCATGTGATGTAATGTTGGAAATATTAATATTATATGTGTTGATGAATTCAGGGGAAATTAGTACTCAGCATTGAATGGCCATTTTTATCCCTACGTCTTGATTTGTTTCAATGAACCTCAGAGTGTAAGTGTTAATCGGTTGTCTTAGTAGAATAACAACATCTTGGCTCCTGTTTTTGTGGCCAGCGCAAGTGTAGCACAGTCTAACTGTTGAGTGTAGTTTTCTTTCTTTTGGTACTTTAACAGCACAAATAGAAAGGGGCGTTTGCGCGATTGTGGGAGTGAACACAGGAAATTTACATAATTCCTGGCCAACGAAAGCTGCCCCACTCATTCTCTGTAAACTCAACACAGTCTTTGAAATTATGGAAGCAGAAATAGACTTGTTGGAGTCCATGCTTGTGCAATGTACGTTTATAAGGAACTACAAGAAACTCTCCACCCTCCAATGCTATAAGATGAAAAGAACTGTTGGTCATAAATAATATACTTTCACGGAATTGGGCCCTGCTGGTCATGATGCTCTACTATTGCAGTAACACAACAAGGAAAAACGGTTTCAGTGTCTATAGGAAGGTGAAAATGATGCCAACGTTTGTAAAGCAAATGACAAAACGTAGTAAAAGGCGCACAGTGTAGTACATTGTTGTTTGAATGGAAATTAAAGTACACTGTAGGATTCCTGAAATGTTAACGTTTTAAAAAAAATGTGCCAGAATGAAAAACAGTTGAAAGAGAATTATGCTTAGTTGTGGTGGATGTGACAAATTGAGCTGCTCTCATGAGTACCACAAGGATTACATTTCGACACAGTGACACATTTTGTTTTGTCCAAGACTCAACTGCAACAAAACAGAACTGAACACAGAGGAAACGCTTAGAAAAGCAAAACAATACAAGAAGAGTAAACAAAAAGCATGCACAAATACATCTACTAACAAGGGCCCAAAGGGGAGTGAACAGAAACAAAGGACTTAAATACAATATGGGCAAACGAATGACAAACAAGGCATAGTAGCTTGGCAAGTGAAGAAAGGAGATGATTGGTTAAGAGAGTTGAGCAAATGATAGGTTTGTGTTTTCACCTGCAGGTTTCCATGTTTTTTTCAAAGGCCTGTTGGACTTCTTCTGGACTTGCCATTGTAGTCTGGAGCTGCTCGCACACCTTTTGAGCCTGATCAAAGTTCAGAGAGTGCCGAGCTTCACCCTCAACAAGGAACACTCCGGCATAGCTGCAGCTGCGAGAATTGACTATGGGGAGAATAAAACAGAACAGATTTTGAAAATAAAAAGTGAAAATGTTTTATTAACATTGTACTCCAACAAAGGGAAAATGAAGCAACTGACCCACTATAACATCACATGCATGGGAGCATAATAATAGTACTGCTGTGTTAGTTGTTTCCAGAGTCTTTGATTAAGACTCTGTATGGATCACGAGACCCCTTTCATAACCATTCAGTGGCTAATAAGCAAATAATTAATTAGACACGGGAATGGTGTGCTCCATGGATATAAGTGTGATTTCAACAATGTACAATGTTTAGAAAGAGGCAAAAATCAGAAGCATCGTGTCTGCAGTGTAGAGCCTGAGGCAAGACACACACAAACAACCTCACACACAATCACATCAAAGTAACACTAAAATAGTAATCTTATGTCCAGCAAATCTTAGTACTGCCAGCTTAATTTCTTTGATAAAAGTTTAAACCATGTTTCACCAGACATGAGTGAGCTAAGCTACAATGGAAACTCATTTCTAGCAAAAACGTTTAAGGTCAATCAAAGCAAGTTGCGAATCGAAATGAACAAGCAGCAGCAAATGGTGGCCTGGATAGTATTAAACAAGGAGGGGGGTTCCCTGGTATGAGCAGGTGAACATTTGCATTTACAATAAAAGTGAGAGAAGCGACTTGTCGCCCCACTGACCATTTTTTATGGCTGAACACTGAAGGCTTGTAAATCAAATAATTAGAATTTAGAAAGCAGTAAACGGTCATGGTTGTAACAAATATTTTGTAAAACAAAAAAAGGACCGTTCATTAAAAATATGAACAAAATGAAATTAAGTTGATGGAGTGATGCGTTTTGTGTAGAGTACAGCTCATTAATGCTTAGCTAAAAAATTTTTTTTTTCAAAAATTAAAAACAATAAAATTAATAACGGGGCAGACTTATAAGTAGTACTTTAACAAATCTATCTAAGATAGTGTCAAAACTAAAGAGAAAATCTGTCCCTCAATATATCCTGCAATAAATTGATCAATTTGATACTTGTAGAAGGAGTCTGTGATGTATTAGACTGCAACATGCACATCGCACATCTTTGTACTATCTCGTGTTTTCACTTATAACCACAAGCTACAGCACCACAAGCTAAACCGTTCAATGGGTCGAGTATAAATAAAGGAAGGAAATAGAGGAAATAACTGTTTCATAAATTTGAGTCTTGCATTGCAACATGTATGCAAGGAAAACAAGTGAAAGCAAATTTGTTGATTTTTTTACTACTACGAGATTATTATTATTATTACTATTATTATTTACATTTTGGCGATACAGCTATTGCATAAAATATCATTTAAATTCAGCTTGTTATAATTTGATAAGATGTTATTGGTTAATCATTTACTATTACAGTTGAACTTCTCTGCTGTTGCGCAATAAGAGTCTGTGCAAATATTGCACGCACACAAACACACACACACACACACACACACACACACACACACACACACACACACACACACACACACACACACACACACACACACACACGTGCACACACACGCACGCACGCACACACATCCATACACTTGTACACACACACAGAACCGAAACACAACAGCCACATGGCCCCGTGTCCCTGAAAGTGTAGGCTGCAAACCAACAATAGTTGGGCTCTTGCAAAACTAGCCAACAAGATAAAAAAATTCCCCCAAAAGGGTTTCATTAGTATGCAGAGGAAGCAGTCACGGGGGTCTTTGTGCAGCCCCAAAGCCTGCCATCCTGAGACAGTGACCGCCCAAAAGCTTCCTTTGTCCCATAATGAAGTTGAAACCAAGGAGACTGATCATTCCTGGTGTCTTGAGCCGAAGCAAAAGCAATTCACGATAAATTCATGTATATGTGTCATGTATACAAGCTGAATGAACTCTGTAGACTTCATTTTCTCTTCCATCTAATTCCGATCCATTTTCCTGTTCTATTTGCTTGATTATTTTTCTCCTCTGCCTTCACTATATAGTCGCCGTACTATATATGGCAGGGGTTTTCAAATGGTTTTGCCCAAGGGACGGCCATTATGACCAAGAAGTAACTCAGGGACCACTGCTTTGGCGGAATATTATTTTATTCAGAAGAAGGACATACCAATACAGGCTGTTTATTTGCATCTGTTTGTCTATTTTGGGAATTTCAGCAGCATTTGACATAATTTGGATGGGTAAATGATTCACAAAATTAGCTGAAAAATAAATCAAGTCTAAATAATAAATGAATTTTATTTTTAAAAATGTTACAATTATTTTCCATTTCCAATTTCATGGACCACATGCAATGCCATGGACCGCGGCCAACCGATTGACTACATGGCACGAGAAAGTTGTTCCCTTATTGTGTTTGGCGATTTGGACATCCAGCTCACTACTTACGTCCTCATCCTATATCAGGTAAGCATAGAGACAACTATTATACAAAGTCGTACCTTCACGGCTAGATCAACAAGATGTCTTAAAAAACACTTTGTCATCAGCTTTTGTCAGCTGGTTTAGAAGCAGGTCTTGTGCCCTTATTACTTCAGCAGGGCTCCACTACCTTGCATCATCACACGTTATTGAATTGCTCTTTCAGCAGTCATATCATACTAACAAGATGTGGCAGATTAAATGTGACATCTTACTGAAAATAGGTTTGGTGTATGCACACATTGTTGCAATAATAATAGAAGGTCACAAGAAGTACCAACCTATTGTACACCCTTCAACGTCTCAGAATACTGTGGGTGATGGCATACAAGGGAGTGCAACTGAAATGTAGATAAATGCATTGGAGTCATACCAAAAGTTGACAAACCACAAACTTCCTTTACTTGGAAACCACCCAACTTTGCAGTTGGTAATTTTGTGGTTGATGGGTAATCTTGCCGTAAAGAAAAGGGTGGTGCACGTTTCCAGGAGGTGGTGAACAATTTTTCATTGCCACAAAAAATAATTTTCATAGACTGCTACTCTCTTCTTTAACGTCATCTGGTGAAGGAAGTTAACACGTGGTGAAGTAGCAGAGAAAGCCAGTAGAGGCAAAAGGCAGACGCAATGAACTCTAGTGCATTTCTGGCGTTATATTAAGAAATCCTGCACTAGTGGTCATTTTATTTTGTGTGACATTCTCTGCATCATGTGCACATCTGTCTTGTAACATAATTAATGCACTGCAGTACTGTATTTTTGTTTAATGTCCCTCCTCATCACTTGTACAACAGTCATTGTTCACTACTACAGCACTATGTAAAGACTCTCTGTACTTATGTGAACCATCCTAAATGTTCTTTTTGTTACGGTTCCTTGTTTCTCTAATAGCAGTGTGACTCAAACTACCCCAGATATGTGTGTTTTTACATAGTTCCGCAATAAAGATGATTCTGTTTCTGACTAAAGAACAGACACCTCACCACACCTCAAAATGTGATAAAGAGACTATATATTTTAGTTGGGTTTTTAGTTTGTAAAATAGATGAAGGCATTAAAAACTGAGGTCTACTAAGTCGTCATTTCCTCTGTTCCCCACGACAGCCTAAAATTTTGTGATTATAAGGCTTTGCATGTCTTCTTAGCTGTAAATCATATAGTCAGCAATAAAATTACAATCATGGTATATGTATATAGATCCAAGAACATAAACTTCTGTTGAATGTCACTGATTAACTGATGTCATTGTAAAACAAAATCTTTCCATGAATCTAATTTGAGATTACATGAAGGGTTAGCCTGGAAACAGGAACCCACTGACCTTAATGATATACTTGCGCCCACAGAGTTAATGTTCAAAGACTGTGTCCAGGGCACGCTTGACATTAGAAAAAAAGCACAAACACAAAAGCTTGCCTCCACTGCTCACAAGAAGCCCTGAGAGGAGTAACTATGATAGAATCCTCCCACAGCCATAAACGCTGTCTAGAAGTAAACTCTTCTACGACTTCAAATGAGAATCCATTTAGGGAGTGCAAAGCTCAGTACCGTGGTGCCGGAGGAAATCTTTGTTAACAACCTGGCAACCGTCTCTCATGGGACCATGCTGGATGCACCCAGACCTGTTTGTTTCAGCTCCTCGAGAGATGTATTGCTCGGGGCAACAAATCCAATCAAAACCAAAAATCAGACAATGTATGAGATGAAAAAAGGATGACATATGCATGGAGGAGTGGTGCTGAACATCCTTTGTGGAAGAGCGTAAAGCATTAAAATGTGTGATTCTAGCTGTCTAGATTTTGGTAAAAAAAAATTAAAAGCCTGTTGCCTTTGGTGGCTGGCTTGATGTTCGGTTTCATTAAATAGGTTCTGCTGTCTGGCACATGAATGTGTGTTAGACACAGGCACAGCATAAAAGCATTTTCTTTGTGTCTGTCAGCAGTCTCAGACTGCCAGACATGAGGCTGTCTGCGCTGCTGTCTAGCATGCACAGTCTATGCCGGCATCCACTTTTTTTTTACGAACAACACAGGAAAAAAGGCCTTTATATTCATTTTACTCTCATATTCTCATAATGATCCATACATTTATTATTCCTGTGTTCAAAAAAAGCATGTACGTCTGGCACAAAGAAAGAAAAAAAAGCTCATTTCAAACAAAGAGCTGTGAAAGAAGGCATGGTCACCTTACCTTGAAGTTGCTCTGACCTACAGGAGGCCAGATGTCCTAAGGTAACCCCCAAGAGAAGAGTCCACATCCTGGGAAAGCCTTGTCCGGATGGCTGGCAGAGTGACTGAAGGTAAAGGTGAGTACGAAGCCTCCAGCGGTCCAGTTCCCCCTCAACCAGGACGACCAGTGTGTGTGTGTGCGTAAAAGAGAGTGAATGAGTATGAAAGCGATGGAATCAAAATGGGATCTTCCTGTGTGAAAGGGAGTTGCTGTGTGTGTGTTGGCAGATGGAAAGCACTTAGACTTTGCCCAACTTTTCTCTTCTGTGTCTGCGAACCACAGCAGCTGTATGCACCCACACAAGAAGAGGAAGAGTGCCTCATGTGAACACACACCCACTTGCCCCACCTCTCTCCTTCCACCGCTCTTCCTTTGCCTTCCTCCACAGTTTGAAAATGGATAAAGGCGAAGGTGATCTCTCCCTCTCATCTGGCTCCGTGTCTACCTCCTCGCTCCTCCCCTGTGTTTCTCTTTCCTCATTTTAGACACCCGTAGTTTCAGTGTGCCCATCTGGTCTTTTGTTCACTCCTCACTTCATTTTCAATTCAGCCAATTTTCTCGTCTCTGCTCCCTTTCACTGCATCTCAGTGTGATCTGGTAACAGAAATGGGAGCCGGTCACATCCATTTCACAGACACACTTATCATTTTAAAAAGACTAAGGTTAGAAACACAAATGGAAGAAAATTGGAATACAACCTAAGGACATGCACAAAACATTATGTATTTAATCAATCAATTTGGTACCTCTAAATTTGTGAGGACAACCTCTGTGTGTTCCGTCATGACTGCCGGATAGCTTAAATCTCATGGCTACCATACGATAACGAAAAGGAAGAGAATAATCTTATCACTAAGTGAAGACAACATCTCATTTTTCAGTTCCAGTTGCTGTTCCAACTTTTCCCTAGATGTATTTTTAACTAGCTTGATCTTAATGTGAGACATTATGAGAAATGCAATTCACAAATGTATTACTGTAACCGCAGTACTGTCCAAAACAACCAATGGATTCAGCGGTTCTGAACAACACACCCATTGTGGAATATTTTACACACGTGGTGACAAAGCATGACTGCTTTGAGCTTGTAATTCGCTGACTTCCATATCAACTAGCACAAAAGGATGTCTAATGCCTCAGCATGAACGATGACTTGTCAGTGACTCACCATGGGATGGATCCACACACAACTGTGCTTTCAGTGAAGTAGAAACATATTGCCTCAAAAATAGAGACAAACGTTACCAATGAATTACCTTTAATTAAAATGTGAAATGCTGACATGTATTCAAGATCAACCTGTAACTTATTATTCAGGAAGAACAATTATGAATGAAAGTTTGAGACAAATCTCAAAGTTAAAAAAGCACAGGAAGTGTCAAATAACTGAAAAGTCCCAGAAAGAACCACAGGGTTAGGCCCACTTGGCAAAAAATTAACCCGAGAACAATATGCATCCATATAAATTTACTCCAACATTTCCCAACATCCATTTTGGGCTAAATTATTTTACTTGATAACACAAAAGAAGACCAACGGAGAAAAAAAAGAGTCAGAGAACGTAGTTGCTGACTTCATTTAAATTGACTTCACAATTCTGGGGAGATAACGGTCAACGAATCATCATACAGTCACAGCCATTTCGTAAAAAGCAGTTACTATGGTGAGATACAAACAACCAAAGCGTGATTGCAACACTAACGTCGGAGTTTCCTCTTTCTTCAGTTAACCAACTGTACATATACGCTTGTCTCTGTGAAAGAAATATGAAGAGGGATTTTTAAGCTAATGATTGTCCAGGCAAAGTTGGTTTCTCTGCCAGAACAACGTCTGTCCTAGTTTCTCTCACTGGAAAATCAATGACATAAATAAGAGATGATGACTAGAAGATCAGTGAGTGACACTGGCTTTAAAACAGCTGAGAATACACAAGGTCACCTTTTAAAAGCACATACCGGTGACCTCTACTGTAGACCGTAGAATGCTCAATCACTATCCAGGCAAGGCAAATCATTTCAAACTGAGTGCAACTCTCACACTAACATTCAATGGTCTCTCTTCACGTAAATGATGACTCAGAAAAACCAGGTCTATGTGGTGTGGAATGACAATGAAGAATGTAAATGCTGAAGTGTTCCAGTTCATTTAGTAATCGAATCACTTTTTTTACTACATGATGTCATAGCAGCAGAAAAATAAAGCACAGTAGCTGAGGTGACTGTCTGTATACGGGCAATGACTGAGCCCTAAATTAAACATCAGACTGCTGACTCAGCCAATAGAGCAAAGAAAAACATTTCCATGACGGCGAGTCAGTGAGAACCCACACATACTCTCTCATCAGATGTCGCTGCGGTTAGAAATTTGTGATAGCCAAAAAATAGAACCTTTTCAGCGATTCCTTTTATGGAGCATGTTTTTTTTTTCCCTTTCTGTGAGCCAAACCACCACAAAGTGACAAGCACATATTGGATTATATGCAATATAAAATTCAACTGTTTAAACAACTAATGAATATGATGTGAAGCAGTGAAATGAGATAATCAAAGCTGAATGTTTGTCAACAATATTAGCTATGAGAAAAGGATATGATAAAGGTTTGGTTGCTCCCATGTTCAATCCGAAGTTGAGGGGAATTTCATGATATACCATTGCGATAAACCAACAGCAGAAAACATACATTTGTCAGCAAACAAGGACATGTATGCCAATGTACAAGCGAAACACCAACAAATCCATCATGTATGACACAGGTGTCAAACTCAAGGCCCGGGGGCAAGTTACGACCCGCCACATCATTTTATGTAGCCCGCGAAGACAAACTGTGCATCATGCATTCGTGTGTCATTACTAGAATTGCAAATTGTCTTCACTTTTAACATCTTTTTTTTTAAATATTTGACCAGTTTTTACTTGTCTGATTTGAAAATGAGTTATTTGTCAGTGTTTTGTAGCTTTTACTGTATGTAATATGAGGTGCTCATACATTGATTTGGGTTGACAGTCATAATGGCCCTCCGAAAGAAGCTATGACTACAATGCGGCCCGCGAAAAAAATGAGTTTGACACCCCTGATGTAGGACCACGAAACAGTAATAATAGGTACAACATATTGTAAAACACAAGGGAGAACCAAATTAAACCTGTATTAAATTTCATTTAAGCTATTGCAGTGTGCGTTTCCAATAATGGTGTATTGTCCAGTATGTTTGCCCTGCATATCATTACAAAACCACCCTGAAAATTATTTGTAGTTTGTCACTTGTGGATTTGCATATATTGCAGCGAAAGGCCGCTCTGTAAAATTTTGATGCAGGGGGCAGAATACAAATGCACATACGCCTCAGTTTTCAGATTTTCAATTGCCTAATATTTTTTGAAAATTATGTATCATTTCCATTCCACTGCACAATTACAAGTTACTTTTAGTTGGTGGAACATACATTGTAAATTCTCAATTTAAAAAGTAATAAATAAAACAGAGAGGTTGGGAGGTGGCAAAAATTGAAAATATTTTCAAGGCATGTACTGTGCACATTTACGACGGGCAGTCGTGTCATGCGACAAAACAATGATGGGATTGTGCTGGTCAACTTGCCTCACTTGGCTTTGCCTACCAGAAGTAGCCTACAGTGACCTAAATTGTGAAAAGTAGAGCTTTTTTTTTTTTTCAAATTGCTTCATTGCACAGAGTTCCAGAGTCCTCTGGAATATGATCTACATTTCAGTCATCACAATACCATGGTCAGCAAAGTTTTTAGTGAGCAACAGTTTTCAGTGTTGAGCAAAACATGAAACCCATTATTACTTCATGGTTAAAATTTAGCTTGGTTTAAGAGTGTCCTTAAAGTTTAAGGCTGAGCATGACTGGGTAGACTGAGACTAGGCTTTAAGCAATGACAACAAACCAAGAGCCTTGCCCGGGTTTGGCTGCTAGGACCGGAGAGCCACCATGTTTGAACACTGTACAGTCAACAGGAATGCCCTGCGTCATAGACCCCCCTGCCCCCAATTTCAGTCACTCTGAATCAGCGCAGGCCATATAAACATTGATCATTTGAAATTAATTTGTTCATTCATACGTGAAACAACATTACAATATGCAATGAAACTGATGCATTGTCATGACAAAAAAAAGGTGTGCTGTTTGTGAGGGGACTAAGCGGAGGAAATCCTGTCAACAATGGTTGAGCAAACATTGCTCGTGGGATCACGCAGATGAAGAATACTTTCCCACCAATCCTGGGGCAGTGTGAGCAGTCACAAGGCTGCGTCAGAGTGGGAATACACTGGGTGAAACATTTATACTAAGGTCTCAGTATAATGCAGTGCAACGTACACTAATGTAAACACATTTACTTCTATCATTTTGAGCCTTATCATTTAAAAATATCTTTCGAACAAAGATCACTGTATAATGCAGTGCAACATACACAAATGTAAACACATTTACGCCTTATCATTTAAAAATATCTTTCAAACAGCCCTTAAATTGGATCTTTCCTGCCAGTCAGTTAATGGGCAGTCAAGATATGTCATTGAGATCACCCTGCATTTGGTAATTGAGTTGAAACATCTCCAATATTGTCAAAACAGACACACGCATTTGGTATTATTGCTGCCAAAGCAACTGCTTCCACACTGATCCCTGCTGTGTGACCATGAGTGTGACCTCGACTGCTCACTGAGCCCGACGAGATCTTTGTAACCTTCATCAAAAAATATCATCCAGAACAAATCTGGTGGTATTTCTTTTTGATATGTTTTAATCCTGATCTTCTGCAACACAAAAAGTCAGAATTCTCAAATTCAGTGATATTCATTTTAAAAAGGAAAAATATGGAAAGTTTACACACAAAGAGACCTTGTCTCAATGCAAATGTCTCATTATTCATTGTGTATGAGACTGTTGTTAGTTGCTGGTAGTAGCTACTGGCTATGGCTTCATGTTTTTGGATGATTTTCTAAATTAGTTTATAGTATTGTGTCATAATGAACAAATAAAGAAATAATTCTTGCAGCTGTCTAGAAGTGCATTGTCTATCTTGGACTTAATTTAGCCAAATACATTTGCAAAATCTCTCACTATAATGCAATGTGATACGCAACAAAAATAATAACATACATTAAGAACTTCATCTAAGTGTGAGTTCTTCACTTTTTACAGAAATTTATTTTTTGCCATTGCCCACATTTGTGTTAGTCTCAGCATTTGACTTGATCTCTGGAATCATGGCAATTGTCATCTTTCCCTAGGAGCTGGCCACATGTGGAGCACGAGAGTGCTGGATTATCGAGTTCATTAATATTCACTCACCAAGGAATAACTCGTTTTAAAGAAGGAAGTGAAACTGATGAAAAATACACCATTTAAGCAGAAGAGAAATGCCGTTCATTGTTGGCTTGGGGCAGGTAATTTGTTGCCTTGGGAACAGACAATACCTTTGCTGCATTGGATGAAAACTAATTTGGTTTGGTCAGATTTAATCAAATCGTGTATCACTAATTATGCTATTCCGTGTCTGTGACTCAATTCCTAGTACTTACCTTGTTTTCTATTTGTGTATTCTGACGACCACAATAAACAAACACAACATGTTCATGCAGGGGGATGAAGTGTTGGGCATCCAGGGCACAATGGTAGCCATCAAAGTGTGATTTTATCAAGAGCAGTGATCTAAATATCATTCAGTCTTTTTTCTTATCAAACTGGCAACCAGAATAACGCTCAATGTGATATTACAGCGTTGCCTGATTTGATATGTCATCAAATAAGCATAACCCGGATGCAGATCTCTACCTAACAGCTGTTTGGTGCACTTGGGGCAACTATAAACATCTGCTGGTGTTGAGTGACCAGTATGCTTGCATGGAAAATTATCCTAATTGGCTTCTATGAAATTATTCTCCTTGACCCATTCTCTTTGTATTCTAATTAAAACACAGATATCAGTGATTTTGTTGTTAGTGTGTACTAAACTTGACATGGTGGACTGAAAAGACAGGAGTCCCCAAAATGCAATAGCAGTTAAGTAACAGAGTTTTTATTTGCACGTTATAGCATCTCACTTAAAACTGATTTCTATGTGTTGGCATGAGGGACTTTGGAATTAGTTAACCTGATAAATTATAATGTTTTTTTATTTGTTTTCTTAACAATAAATTATCAAAATCTGAACATTACAGGAAAACGTCGCAAGTAGATGAAATAAATATTACAAACATGTTTACAGTTATGGTACATTTACAGATTGGGACAGTGTACAGACAATTAGAACTGACATATATGTGTGTGTGTGTATGCAAATTAACAGTTTGAAATATCCCTCAATCACCAACAGAAGCTCAATTTGACTCTTTTATCGCAAAGCCCGGTGACTGCCAATGACAACAAAGGAGACCTTGCACCTATTATACTAACACTTGGTACAGATTAATGAGGCAGAGGGCAGACTTTGTCACGCAAGTGTGTCTATGTTTTATCTTTAATTATCCTTCTGCATATTTCATCAGGCTAAAGCCATGCGCTGCGGTTCCTCTAGGTTGGCACGGAATCTTTCAAGAAATCGGGATGCAAGTTCGTCATCAACAAGCCGCCCGTCACTTGACAACGTGACGCTCATCAGTTGTTGGGTACGCACAGTATGGTTGTCCTCACACAATCTTAATTCAGCCCTGGAGGTTCCGATGGCCAGGATGCAAGCCTGTGGAGGGTTGATCACAGCGCTGAAGCCAGTAATGCCAAACATCCCCAGGTTGGAAATACTGAGGGAGGTGTAGGATAGGGAGAAATATGAAACACAGTTAATACACATGAAGGAAAAGCAGAAACGGTGTATAACTCAACAACAAAAAAAACCCATATACAAACTAAATTAAAAAAAAAAAAACACTGGAAAACAACAAAGCTTAAAATAATATAACATCAATTGAGTTTTAATGCACGTTTAGAACAGCAATTTTTTTTTTATTGACTTGTTTTCTTCACGAATTGGCTTCCCCAAAAGCACTATGACGTTCACAACTCCACGGGCCTTAATGAGAGCATGCAAATCTCAGGATGCATCTCCATAGGTATTCATTGCTCCCGGCTGACATAGAAAACCCTTTTATGAGCAAATGACACCATGAATTCGGACACCATGTGGGGCAGTCCTCTCCAAATTTTCTGCAAATGATGAGATGATGGCCCATGTCTTCCAATGCAATATTTGGTTCAAAGTCGAGAATTTCTCATATGATGACAAGTAGAAGAAAAACATTGGAACACGTATGTCTTTGTTTTACCTGAATGAGCCTCCCTGGTACTCTTCAGGTAACAATTTTCCGTCTCGAGCCTTCTGGGCCAGTGCCTACGAAGCATACATCAGCCGTTTTTAGACCATTGAATTTTATACGAGAAATCAATTTATCAGACAGTGGTATTGGAGGTGTGTCACAAAGTACACAGTAGTCACCTAATTAAAACAACAAATTAAATAATAAACATGTAAAAACATAATCAAAATCATATAAACAATATAGGTGAAGACTAAATAACTAAAGATAGAATAATGCTTCAGAATAACCGAATGTTATTGAATGACTACCTAATGAACCATAATACAAAACATGTTTTAAAACGGAAACAAATTTGTGGTGTTCAAAATCGACAACAACAATCTGTCAAATAGCAGGCTTAGAGACAAATGAAAACCATCAGCTTGTGTCTTGCTAAAATGAGGAAATGGAACTGACATGAGCCAGAGAGGAAGATGAGACATCTGGCAAACAAAACAAACATTATTGTGGCCAGAGTTTTATACCAAAGCGTGACAGAGTGGAGTGGAGTAACCTTGGAGAAAGCACAATACACGAAAGAATGTGATTATCTCTACCCAAGAATATGTGCAAAAAATATTCTTTGTTTTCTTTTTGGAGAAAATTTCAAGACTTGACATTGGTATGGACAAATATTATAGCCGGCACTGAAACTATATTCAGTATGAGCATGGACCCGGACAGTTTTATTGGTCAACTGTGATGTTGTTTGGTAATTTCATTGGTCACATTTGAAAAGAGTATCTGTTAACCTATAGGTGACATAAAGCCATTTCGCAAAAATCCATTAAATAACAATGTTACATTTACAGAGTTTAAAACATGGAAGAAAAGTAGCGACTTATAGTCAAGAAATTACCGTATTCAAAATTTAAAATGTTAATAGATCAATGTTCTTATTGCTGTGGTTTCCTCCTACATTCTAAAAACCAGCACGGTAGGCCAAATGACTGCTCCAAATTGTCTGTAGGTCTGATTGTGAGTGTGAATGCTTGTCTTTATGTGCTCTACAACTGGTGGCCAGTTCAAGGTGTAGTCTGTCTTTGGCTCAACCACCCCATGGCCTTGAAATGGATACACAGAATTAATATGGATGCATGAATGTTTAACAGCTGAGTGTTGTTTGTGTTCATAAATTTCGGACGAGGTGGTTGCTTATGACTAAGATAAAGTACTTTTCTATTGTTTATTTGGTTTGCAGCTGTGCGCAAAGAAGACTAGACAGGCAAAAAAAAAAAAAAAAAAAATCAACAAAACATTCTAAACAAATAAAAATGGACAGTTGGAATGGCATTTTCACATGGGTTAATGTCCCACTGGCAAGACACACTCAATCCTATGAAATCACAAATAATTATGTATATTGTGGCTGATGTAAAAAAACACCGTCTTTACGCTCTTACTGACTGCCAACAAGTGAGACAACAAAGCAACAAAGACAAAAAAACAAACATAGACCTGTCCCTTAATGCAGGCCTGCTGGTGAGAGGCCTTGTCCGAAAGTCCGCCACACAATAACGCTACAATGATGGTCGGTAACAGAGCAGTGATTGAGATTCAGAAATGTACCTTTGCATTAGTAGAAATCTCCTGAACTCCTTTGTTTGCAGCATCTCTGATGATAGGGGTAATGAGTCCTTTGTCAGTGGCAACAGCAATTGAAATGTGAATAGAGTCAAGAGGCCGTGGTCCGTTATCTGACCATGTCACGTTCACATCTGGTAGCTCCTATCGTCACAAAGGAACGGGGCAGTGTCACAACAATGACAATTAAATGTGTCACTTCATCCAAATTTGGCTGCAATTGAACATGGAAAGACCTATAGAGTATGGATGACCCACACATACTCAGGGTAATTCATATAATTGTTGGAAGTGACAAAAAATAAGTTCATATGATCCATCCATCTTCTGAACTGCTCATCCTCACGAGGGTGACTGGCATGCTGGAGCCTAAACCAGCTGACTTTCGGGCAGTAGCCGGGGGGCCCTGAACTGGTTGCCAGCCAATTGGAGAGCACACATACTAGACGAACAACCATTCGTACTGCACCGATGGGCAAGTTGGAGTGCTCAATCGTCCTACCATGTATGTCTTTATTCTTAGAATCAATCGGCCGATTAGTTGGTAATGGTTTTTGTTCTTTCAAATAAATATCAGCATCAGCCTCAAACAATTCAGTTAATCGTCACCAAATATAGCGTTTGTTTGAGCCACACTATACATGTGTAAGCAGGCTCAACACCCTACAACAATGTTAAGAAGTCAATTCAATGAGCAATACTTACTTTAAGTGTAACAGCAGCTGCCTTAATGATGAAATCATTAACAGAAACTTTGATCTGATCTGCAAAGACAAAGAAAACACAGTCATTTTAATGTGACACAATAACAGCCAGACAGCTGGTGAGGGGCTGCCCAAGTAAGCTTCAGGGTACGATTCTGGTTGGCTGATGTGTTCAAGAAACTGAAAAAAGGCGCGATTGTCAAAAACACGCAAAGTAAACACAAATACAACACAACTCTTGCATTAAACTAAGATCCTAACCAATCAAAACTCTTGCCCATGTCCGACGCTGGTAGGCAAGGATTCGCCCCGCATTTGCACCCACTGGAGTCCATGAGTAGAGTCACCGATTATGAATGCTGTGTGCAGCATGATTACTGAACTAAGCGTGAAATTGCACGATCCTGAACAAAGACAGTCCGCGATAACAACCGGAGAGAGAGAATCCCTCAGTAAACACAGAACACTTGTTACGGGTTCAGAATGGCCATTCCATCTGCCCATTGATAGAAAATCAAAGATAGATTATTTTTTCAAGAGCAGGTTATGTAAAAGGAAACTGACAACTGCCCAAATGTGTAAATCACTAGAGATTTTATTTTAAGAGGATATTGTAACTGGAACAGACAAATGTTTTCTGTTTGAAAATCGTCACATGCTTGGAAAGAAAGGACTTCATTCATTCACCAGCCGTTCAGAAAAATATGTTGTTTAACCTTATTCATATATTTTTATGAAGTTTCTGGCACTCCCCATGTTTTCTTGAGTATGCATATACTTCATATTAATTTGCAGTAGTGTACTGCGTGCCAAAATATTGAAACCCTTTTTATTACATATAAAAACAATCAATCTAATCCAATAATCCTGATAAAGTTGTGTTTCGTCTCTACTTCTACTAGTGACACTTGTCTTTGGGAGATGTATGTCAGAACATGTGATTATTTAACATTCTTTGGCACTTGGGATTCTTTGTTTTTATTAAAAAAAAGTCATCAGGTTTTCTGTTGATGTTGATTAATAGCTCTTTTTCATGTTATGATTTTTAAAAAAGGGTTTCCAAAACAGCCAAATCAATTTCAATCAGTCTGACAGGAACCTTTCATTTTTGTCTTTGGCAGAATACATTTGTGTGGCGTGTGGAATGAGAGTTCAAACCAGTGTGGCGAAGCACTTAGTATGTGTCAATGTTTTCGAGCTAGTGCTACAGACTGCTTCTTTGTCAAATGAGTCACATGAGGCGATAAGTGTAATGACAAGTACACTTTTTTTTTTTTTTCTTTACCTTTGGCTAAGTCTTTACGAAGCTTCATTACTGCAGCCATGTCACAGTCAACAGAGGCGTAAGAATGGGGGATGGTGGTTTTGGACTGTGTTAGCCTTTGAGCAATCACACGGCGGACGTTTGAGGCTGGAACCTCTGTGAAAGTGCCCTGAGGAATAAGATTGTAGACATCAAGATCCAGTCAATTACTGCGGGGAAAATAGCACTTTGAGAGAGCGTCAACAGGGAAATCAGGCGACAAGAACCAGAACGCTGAGCAGTCTAATGCTGACATAATCCAATTGACATCAATCAGAAAATGGACCAGGTTAGCAAAGTAATAGACAACTCTGTTACAGTAAATTGATGCTAGGTCTGAACAGTCATTGATATTGACTTGCAGGCCCATTACATTTAATATAAAGATCATGTTAAAGAGAATTACATGGTGAAATAAAATAGCTAAATGGGTTTTGAAACCAAATCATACGCATATCCTCACAGTGTCACTTATTTTGGTAACAGATGTTCATGTGTCCACTAACTGTTCATTACATTGCCATTTTTGTTCAACAGAAACTAACGACTTGCTGCGAAACACTTCTTGAGTCAAACAGCCTTCTGAAATGTAATTTGTGCATAAGCCAGCATCTGTATCCCAAACTTGTGAACCCCAAATCAATCCATAAACTGAATGACCCACATACGTACAACCAGAAAGAAGCGTGACGTACTATGATCAACATAGATGTACTGTTGACCTTCAGTGGGAGATGTATGTCTTAAACACATGTTTAAAACCCACCGGTGCGCCTGGCTTTCCTGGTACAGAAAGAGGAGGTATGTTGGGTCTGCTGCCTGATGGTGGTGGAATAGCTGATGCGATTTTGGCAGAACTCAGAGAAGGTGGAGCAGTCACGGGTGTTGTTTTTGGCTCGGGAGACGTCTTCAAAATGTTTAATGCATCTCTGTTGGAGCCAAAATAGACCAAAAAGATTAGGCATGGAAACTGCAGATTCACCATTCAAGCTCCACTGCACACAATTCGCTGTTTGAGAAATGCCAGTCTACATCCTGCCAACCTGATGGACCCTTTAGCAAGGCACTGACCCCACTGCCGCCAGTTCAGAAGTGCAGCATTGTTTGTGAACACTCCTTTATTAATATAATTACGGTTTATTAGGGAATACATGAAATTCTGTGCTTCAGGTAGACGTGGTGGTTTCATTCAGTTATAGTCCGCACCAAAAGTATCGGAACAGCTAGGTCAATTTCTTTAATCCCGCTGAACACTGAAGACATTTGGGTTTCATTTCGATGTATTAAACAACTACAACTGCATTCAGCCTGCGACCCATTGACTTCACTAGACTGTTTTAGTCCAAGATCTTTCAATTATTTTTTGTCTCGGAGTGTTCCTCCCTTCACTCATATACTTGGATGGAATGGTGTGAATAAAGACAATTTTTTGACAAAGTAAAGACAATTTTTCTACTCATACTTACTCCTTAGTGATTAATCCTCTTGGTCCAGTAGGTGTGACCAGTTTTGGATCAACACCATGAGTGTCCAGGATGTGTCTTGCTGCTGGGCTTAGTCGTAACCTGAAGGAAAATGAACCAAGAAGATAAGAATATTTTTTTTTCTTCTTCATGGCCTTCCATCATGTCAAATTTGACCAATAATTCTCTTATGGACAATTGCTACCAGATAAGCTAATTGCACTCATGCAAATCTAAATGTAAATCATCTAAGTTTTGTTTGTATACAATCCACTTTGAACCAAGTTTATGCAGACTTTTCAAATCTCAATAAGTCGACTAGCCCTTGTAAAATGTTTGCATAACAAACACATACTGTTTGCCCTGTAGCAGGTCCTGCACCTACTGTCTCTACTGTATAAACAAGGGCGTATGGGATTTCTGAAATTCAGGATGTCTAAGTATATCTGTAGAAAAGGTATACTGTATTATGACGGGGAAAAGGTAATTGCCAGCTGTAATAACTAATAAGGCAGATAATTATTTCGGTGATGTGATAAAACCACAAGACACATTACCTCTCACCACGATTACTATACTGTAGTATTTGCATTTACTTGAAAACAATAAACATTATGTTGGAAAGTGTTGGCTACACATAATCTAGAGATTGTATTGATTGATTGATTGTTTGATTGCCAAAATGCCATTTCAGTATCTGCATTGGGGTACTTACTTTATGAAGGTACACGCTTAAAGCAGCTGGGTTGAAAATTGGACCAACCCAGGGAGTTAATTTGACCTAACTGTGAGTGTTTTGCAAAAAAAAAAAAAAAAAAGTTTTTGATTGTTATGTAAAAAATAAATAGGTTGTGCAAAAACAGTCCAATTTTTAACCCATATTGGGTTGCTTTTAATCCATATTTTTTTACGTTGTGTATCGTATCAAAGTCAAAATTTGGTATTATGACAACACACTTACGATCCTGCTGGGACTGCTTTTGGTGGAGAAGATGGCAAAGGGGGAGCAATGGTGGACACAGCTTCATGTATAGCAGGTGGAGGTGCAGATGGAGGGGGAATCTCAACCTGCATCCAGTCCTGTCCCTCCTCCACCATAAGAGCAATAGGAGTTCCCAGGCGCACATTGCGACTTCCTTCCTCGATCTGAAATGCGGGAGAAATGTCTGTTTCAATTGAGTGGTAGCACAGTAACAAAATGATGTGCTGTGTTGTGGCACAATGTAATTAAACCATGCTGAGATGGAATACTATTACTAGGTTGTTGTGTAGTGTAATGAGCTACTTTTTATGATTGCTGTCACCACTGATTCAAGATTCCTGTTAAGAGCTAATCTAGATACACTGTGTGCCTTTTACTACTTTCGCCACAGTCTACTGGACATTGCCAATCAATCATTACTGGTTCAGTCTGTAAATGAAAGGCCATGCTCTGGCTACACTTGATCAGTTTTCAAAAGGTATCCATTTCGTGAGCCGTCTCTTGGAGTGAGTCATTACAGCATGAAGTAAATTTGCAAAGAGTGTGGAACAAATGAGTCCAAGTAAGGTCTGCTTTCTAAAGACTTAAGAGTGGTGTTAAATTAGTCATGCATGTTGAAAATGTCTATTTGTTGTTTGCTATGATAAACACCCTCTGCTGACTGAGTAATTACAGCGGACAATGAATGAAAAAGATTGCAGTCAATGCAGACACAACCCACTCTTGAAGCATCCGCTTCACAAAACAATAAAAAAATGACAAACTTTAGGCAGATCGTTACTTTGCTACTTGCCATTCAGAGATGAGCCACAAAAGTAAAGTTTGATGAACTGATGACACCAAGATTAACTTCTACCATATTGCTGGAAAGGCAAAAAGTATGTGAAGGATCCAAAACAGACAAGCTCATCTGTGAAGCATGGTGGAGGGAATGTCATGGCTTGGACTTGCATGGCTGCATCAGGAACGGGCTCACTATTCTTAATTGAGGAGGTAACTAATGGTGGTAGAACCAGAATGAAATCTGAAGTCTATAAAACAATTTTGTCTTGAAGAGAAATGCACGCAAACTAATCAGGAAATGCTTGATCATGCAGCAAGGCTGCCATCTTGACAAAGGTCCTCATCAGTCAAGCTAATCTCATCAACAGTTGACAAGTATGGTCATAGCAGTGACACACTGCCATGTACAGTTCAAGTGAAGCTTTGTATTTTGATGTCATTACAAACCCCTGTGATTTATTGTACCCACAACAGATTCAAGATTAAAAACCTTGGGTCATGGCAGAGCAATGCAGTAACAGTATGATAGGATTTAGTAATATGCTGCCACAGCACAAATGATCCACCTAGGCCAACCCAGGATCTCAAGAGCCACAGTCAGGTATTGGTTACCCATAACCATTTTTGGAGCATGCCCATGATAATTTTCATTAGCATTTGGTCAAATGTAGGTAACTATGGTATGGTTGTCAATATAATGAAAAACACAAAACAAGCAAAGAAAAAACAAAACCCAACAATTTCACAAAACCACAGCAACAGAAATATAGTTAACACATTATATGGTTCAGCAAAAAATAGAGCTAATTAAAGCTAAATGAATGAATAAATTAATTAATGAACGAATGAGTGCTTCGAGTTGATGGATTTCTTCTCAACTATTCACATCACATTTTTAGCTAAGGGGGTTTATACAGGCCACCTTTCTCTGCCTGCCTCAGCTCTCTAGACCCTACCCCCAATTTTTCAGTGGTTGCTATGGAAACTACCATCCCCACTGTAGCAAAGAAAGATGGGCGTAAGGGAATGTGGAAAGGGGAAAGAATAGCATGAAACCAATGGTTTCAATTAGCCTGTTGTGAACCTTTTTTAATCAACACACGGTAGCAGTTTACAGCGTCATAATGACATAAGCCGAAAACATTTATATTCTCATCAGCTCAGACACGTTCTGTCACTTAAGAAAAATATCTGTCTTCAGTGTGTGATAAGCAATAATCCATCCTTTAACATACACGCTAAGATTAAAATAGGGAAAAAAGGTGGTCAAATTACAAAGGTCAATAAGACTACTAATTGCTCCATCTCTGGAAAGCTACTGAAATTCAAACACAAGACAACGAGGAATGGATGGGTTGAGTAGAAACGTCTGCCACAAAAGAAAATAGTTTTACGTATGTACTGTCACTGTGCACGGAAAGCTTAATGAAAATGCCACAAAAGAACACACTTTTTGGACAGGATTATAAACAACAAATTATCTTGTCTCAGCAAAGAGAAAATATCTACAGCTTTGTGGTAAACAAGATGGTATGTTTGATTTGGGCATTTATTTCTCACCAGGATCTTTGCCAAGACACCGTCATCATTAGATTCCATAGTAACGACAGCTTTATCAGTCTCAATTTCACAAAGGGCATCGCCTGCTGCCACCGCCTCACCTGCAATGATAAAACATGCACATGTTGCACACTGGATTCCATTAGCACTGACAAGCTATGGTAGAGGAAAAAAAGATAGGAGCCAAGCTTTGAACCCTGCGCCTTGTTGTTCAGTGCGGCGTATCTATGGATTTTTGTGATGTCTAATACACATATACACTCGTTAGTAAAACGTTTGTGGACCGCTGATGTGTGGCACCGCTTTGCTGGGAGGAGGGATATGTGACCGCCACACAATTGACACAAACAAGAGACAGAACGAGATCAAGACGGTCATTACTGGAGAAAGGAAGCTTTTATACACAAACCCTCATTATGGTGGACAGAAGAAATGCACATAATGCCACTTTTAAGTTAAAGGCAGTGGATTTGGCTCTTAAAGGAAATAAAGCTGCTGTCGAGGTTTCCTCTGGCCACTAGAGGCTACTGGGCTATTGTTGATGACATCTTGTTGCGTCACCCTTTTCAGTATTTTTTTTTGCGGGTCATGTCTTCTCCGAAGCTTTACGTGTAACTCATCGCATTGCCAACTTTAAGTGGTAAGTGGTCCCATTTTATTTATTATTACTTGTGTGTTGCTAATGCTCACTGCACATTACTTTTATTATGGTCGTCGCTGAGATTTATACATTTATTTATATAAGACACTTGTTGAAAATCCCCGGCTTTCTCTGTCGTTACCAATACTTAATACACGAAGGGCCAGAAGTGTTGTCAATCACAATTTCTCTTCCCTATGACATGCATATGTACATCTTTACGCACATTACAGAAGCAAATGGCAATGGAGCTAAGGAGTCAATTAGAAATCAGTTGCCTCATGATAAATGAGGATCCTTCTGTCGTGCCTGGATGAGTCGCTAAGCAATAATGAATAGTGACTTCTGGGTTTCCATAAGCCAATTTATCACCAAGGCTGATAAATGCAACAACGCATGAGCTCATGATTCACACAAAGTGATGTGTTGTCATAGAGAATGATGATTAGTGTCATGCTGCTGCTGACCAGTGGTTGCAACTGTAAATATTACCACAGTTTGGGGGTTTGGCCCTCCTGTGGCACTGACAACTGACTGAAAAGCAATATTAAAATTTGGGATTGTGGTAATATAATTGCCTTAGAAGGGAAGTTTGTGATCAAAGACATCTATTTGGCACTTGTTGTAACTCCTTTTTACCTTCTTTCTTTAGCCATTTGACAATGTTTCCCTCTTCCATGGTTGGTGAGAGAGCTGGCATTTGTACATTGAGAGGAGCAACACCTACCAAACAGAAAGATGATCACAGTCACAGCATTATTTAGACAGAATTTGAACAGGTTATTGAAGATAATGCAGAAATAGACTTTAAAACTATGGAATAGGTTTTAAAACTTTGAACCAAGATAAATGCAAAAAAAAAGTTGTCTAGAACATGATACAGTGGACCCCTGCATAAGCGCAGTTTGGCACGTGGATAGATTTTTTTTCATTAATTTTCTAAATATGGGTAGTTCGCATTTACTGATGGTTAATCCCAGTTTTTTCCAAGACATTTTTGTGTTGAAAAAAAAAATTCCAATGCTTTCACAACGGGTGTCAATTATACAGACTGGCCCAGTCCCTATCATTTGTGAATAGCAGTAGTCCACTATATATGTATAAAAAAAAGAAAAACACAAATGAGTAGATGCTACAGGGAAGCTTCAAGATTTTTGAGAATTGGTAAAGACTGCATCAAAACATAGTAAGAATGCGGTACGACAGTAACATTCATGACACAACTATACTATAGCTCAACCAGCTCACAGTACTGTGCCAGGCATAAGGTTTGCCCACAGAAAGACCAACCAACTGAGCAGTAGCAGAATTCCTTGTTTGTAATGGAACACCCCTTCTGTTTTTGTGCGCTCTCGGTGCTTGTGAATGGCACAATCCTAAAAAGAAAATTTGATGCACACTGGAATTTCTACATTCAACTGCCCCAAAGATAATATGATTGGGAATTGAACACAACATTATGTGCTAACATACATTGAAAATTGTGCTGGAACAATGTATTTTAGATTGGAAACTTGAAGAATAACTTCTTCTTTACTACCATTATTCTAATAATTTATTATTTTCCAAATAAAGTAATGAATCAGATTTAAAAATCATTATAGCCATACTTTTAACACTATAACATAAAACAAGACATTAATTCATTTTTCCAAAGCAGAAAATGTACAAACATATTACGATTTAATTATTGGTTTGTATGGTTTGTTTGGTTTGGTCTGTAACATGCAGCGTGAAGGGGGAGGGCACGCTACACTGCAGGCTGGTCTCTATGGCTGCAGGCTGCGAAGTACAAGCCGTGGCTGAAAGGCAGTGATCAACATTTGCCAATAATCAGTGGTCTGTAGTTCGAAGCACCACTGGTAGAAAAGTGTCATTCCAAGTTATGTGTTACATAGTAATTGTTTGTTGTCCTTCTTGTAACCAAAAAACAAAAAGCTCTGGCAACGGCAAGCCTAAACCGAACAATAGGCAGAAAAACCTCAAATGTGATTCATCTCATTGTCTACAAAAGGCAAAACAGAGGCATCTAAATCTTGTAACCGTTAACCAGTACGAGTGTCACATGGGGTTTGAGTGACGTCAGTGAGCCTGCACTGCCCAGCATTGCCACCAATGATCCATCCTTTAGTGACTCTTTCATGTGCTTGCCTAGGAAATTGTTTGTTTCGAAACCCATCTCAACATCACAATGAGCCCAATGTTTTTCAGCGGTTACCGCTGTGACCGGATCTTAATTGGATAAAAGAGCTCTCAGTTGTAGTAAAAAAATAAATAAAAATGTCACATGGATATGCAGCTGAAAGATGTGCAGACATTATGCGATGCAAAATGTTCCAGAACAGACCAAAATCGTTACTGGCATATGAAAATGGGGCACGAGTGCATTAAAGTCCATTAAGATATCCAACTATTTTTTGTGAATAAGAAAATATTTATTTTAAACCTTATTTTATTTTCTTTGTTGTACATATATTCTATTCAATAAAACGAATTGTATTATTATTATTAGCACCATTAAATATTTTAAAACATGGAGTTAAAGTTTGTTTAGGACAATCATTTTCCATTGTGGGAGGCAGAGCATTACATTTAATGTGTTATTCTGCTGCCATCTGTAGGACATTCTGATACAATGCAAAGTTAGAAATGTGAAGCTCGATGGAGGGAGAAAAAGCATCACTTTAATCTTCGCTTGAAGTCATTTTGAAACACAGCCATTATTATTACATTTCTAGCTCCAACTGGGTTATAAACCTCTCTTTTGTACTCGCATCAAATCTTCATCACAGAGGTTATGTTCAAAAGTTGAACGAATGTGTGTGGGAGTGACTGATCTCAGATGTTGGGAATGTGGGGAGCAGTTCATGTACAGCACGTGTCAAACTCAAGGCCCGGGGACCAGATACAGCCCACCACATTTTTTTTATGTGGCCTGCGAAGACAAATTGTGCATCAAAATCGTGCGTCTTTACTAGAATTGCAAATTGTCTTCAGTTTTAAAAATATCTTTTTTTTTTAACATTTGACCAGTTTTTACTAGTCTGATTTGAAAACGAGTTATTTGTCAGTTTGTTTTGTACCTTATACTGTACATAATATGAGGTGCTGATACATTTATTTGGGTTGACAGTCACAATGACCCTCCAAAAGAAACTATGACTACAATGCGGCCCGCGAAAAAAAATGAGTTTGACTCCCCTGATGTACAGAGTTGTCTTATGTGCCTTTGGCCTCAAGTCAGAGGGGAAAGGTGTCAGCTCCCCATGAACCTTAACAATGTAATATGTAAATGGATGATGCGAGTTGAGTGACAGTTTTGTATAAGGATAGGTAGTTAGACATGTTACTTCACCACAGAGAAAATTTCAACACAAACCTGAGAAGTCAATAACTGTCTTTGATTCTACTTTTGATATTTTTTCTCTTTAACATGCAGGCTTTTTCCTGCATAAAAATGGTTTCCCTTTTATCCCAAAGACACAGACCCAGTGGCTGGAGAATTTCAAACTGCTCAGCCTTAGCAATGGAGACGTGTTCTGCTTTGATATACAATTTCATATATATTTATCAGCAATTCGACTTGATTCTACAGTACTATCATTAAAAAAAGTGTACACCTTGTTGACATTTTTGCTGTATAACGTTGTCCTGCGTGGATTTGTTGAACTGTCAGTTTTTATCACAGAAGTGAGATAGTAAATCGATTATTTATATTAAGTGGTTTACAGAACTGTAGTTACTATTAATACAACTGTCAGATAACCTTATTGCGCCCGGTCACCACTTGCCAAGCTGTCGTCTTTCACAAAACGGCATAATACATCACTCACCAAAGACCCATGGAGACTGAAAGAAATGTCTGGCATGCTCCTGTGCTGACTGCGTGCTCCACAAAAAATTGTTAAGATTAGATACTTTAAGGCCAAGTAAGATTCCTTGACGACCCAGACGCAAGGAGGCCGCCATGTTGATGCCCTCATTGGGAGAGACTTGCCTGTGCCTGATCAAAATCTTTATATTTTCAGAAAATTGAATAATGCTGTATTATGATATGGTTATAAGCATAGTAAATTACAAAGGGAAATAATTTTAAGTTGTAGTATGTGTTTGGTTTGACATTGATTACTTTGAAGACAAATGGACAGGCGTGGTTTACAAGTGGCATTTCCGGCCTCGGGCCATAAACGTAAAGGCATGAAAACCTCGAGGTGTCTTGTTCGACGGGTTAGCGCGACTGCCATATTGGATGTGGCAGGTTTGCAAAGAAACTAATATAAATTAATGCATATACTAAAGTGATAAACCAAGGCTAAATTGCATTAACTACTCTACATCAGCCCCCCCCCCCCCTGCTCCATTCACACCCCTCCTCCCATAGATTGATATTACATATATTTGGGAAACCTTTAAATCTAAGCATCAAACCAACATATGCATTCAACATCTTGATGAATTTAATTATTCTATATTCCTATTGCCCAGATCTTGAAAATATGTATCTAAACAGAGACAGATTGCTGTCCGACAATGAAAATCACATTTAAAAAAATAATGCATACATAGTAATACTAAATCTTCCATCCATCCACCCATTTACTATACCGCTTGACCCCACGGGGGCCGTGGGCGTGCTGGAGCCTATCCCACCTGATTCGGCCGGGAATACCCTGAACTGGTTGCAAGCCAATTGCAGGGAATACATAAACATTCACACTCACACCTATGGGCAATGTGGAGTTTTCAGTCAGCCTATCGTGCATGTTTTTGGAACATGGGAGGAAACTGGAGTACACTACGTAAATCCACGTAGGCATGAGGAGAACATGCAAACGCCACACAAGAAGGCCGGAGCCAGATGTTGAACTCACAACCTCCGCACTGTGAGGCAAACATACAAAACAGTGCGTTACCATGCCGCCACCTTGCTGGAACTGTTCCTTTAAATAGGACTTATTTGTACAAAATGCAATTCATTTTCAATGAAATTCTGACATTAAAATGTTTTTTTGTTCCTTCTTCAATGATTCATGGAAGCTCATGACCGGTTTGAGTACATTTTTTTCACCTGGGCCTAGCATGCATTACTGGTCATTGATGTCCATGGACAAACTTAACAGGTTTAACAATTAACACGTTAGAATTGTGTTATTTGCTTAACCTACAATCTGGCTCTGCCAGTTTGGTTAATAGTGGTGGACTCAGATTTGACAATAAGAGCAGCAGAGCAATAACACCACATTGTTTTGTTTTGTTTCATGTACTGTACATACTTGAAATACAGGTTAGGTGGTCTTCTTGCTGCGTAGTTCTTCCTGACGCACCTCAGTCAGTGACTTTGTGCACAGGTTTGCAGCACTGCTATTGTAGTTCGCACATCCCTAAGTACAAGAGGGCCAACACCATCTTACAGTATATGTTTCACTCCCTTAAACACATTCTCATGGGGGGAGCAAGGTGGCAAAAGTACTTTTGTAAAAATAAACTTTTGTAAAATGAACTCTTAAATGTTCCTAAGTACAAAAGCATGATCTTGCTTCTCCAAATCTGTTTCTGTTGTCATTCATGGGGCAGTTCGTGATGGTCCTTGTTACTGCTGTCCCTGTTTTTTGTGTGTGTGTGTGTGTGTGTGTGTGTGTGTGTGTGTGTGTGTGTGCGTGTGCGTGTGCGTGTGCGTGTGTGTGTGTGTGTGTGTGTGTGTGTGTGTGTGTAAAGATACAGCCTAATGTAGAGTGCTTGCTTGCAGTTGTATAACTTGTTGTGTAACAAATTTACATAACTTGCAATAACAGCTATGGTTTTGTGTGTGTTCACTAAAAATATAATTGGTTTTATCAAAAGTGACAACCAAGAAGTATCACAGCGAGTCAGCAAAAGTACAGTAATGTACGCGATGAGAATTATTATTATTTTTTGAGTTGGACAATAATATATATCATATATCTCTAATACTATCTCAGCCCATTCGGAAACAAAGACACTTGACTGTCATTCCGTTCTCAATCACGTGGTTTTACATTCATCTACTTTCTATTAACTTCATTGAACAAAAGGTTTATCAGTCCAGTAATTGGCTGGTGGTATAGCCTGCCTTTCATCACAAGTCCATTGGGATAGGCTCTAATACATCCTAATAAGGTTAATCGATAGATGTAGGTATGTATGTTTAGCAGTCTAGTAGGTTTACTGTTAAATTAGATTAGTTCTGCAATGAGTTATTTGCGGGTGAAGCGACCATAATAAACATAAGTGATAGTCCTATAGAAAACAGATGCATGTGGGTATTCACACTGTTTTATTTGTCTGAGATGACAATGAAGACTAAGTGGCAAATGTCACAGGTGCAACACTGATGTGAGCTAGATTTGAAGCAGTCAGTTAATAAAATGAGGTGCCAATCATAAACCCACTATACAAATGAAGGGTTATAGAAACCAGATAAATCAAATTTGAGATTAGAAACCAAATTTGCATGTGACAACAGTAGCACAAGTGGCTTCTGTTCATTCTACGGTTATCTTGTCACCATGGTAGAGATGGCCTGCAACCAGGTTGGCAGAATTTCTACAAGGTGCAGTCATTCAGTTGCACATGGGTGTCGTTCGAGCCATGATATTACAAGTTTCTTTCCCATATGTCCCGCCATGAAACATTGTACCACATCACTGAGAAGGATAAATCGTAATGACCAGTTTTATTTATATCAAACATAAAAATACATTCACATACACGCACTAAAAGAAATGCATTATGGCAAAAAGAAAAATCATTTAAATTACAACATGTTTCATGCAGAAATTTTCATCCTTCGCACAAGTAGCCTCATTTACAATATTAGTCATCATTAGCCACATGTCTTCATTTTGGACTATCTGGTCTACAATGTGTTATAGTATATATATAAAAAAGTTTCTCACTTTCCGCAAAAGTACGAAGTCAGAATCTCACATTTATCCAATAAAAAAACATAAAATTGACTAAAATCATACAACATTCAAGTCTATAAAATAATTCCATTATTTCTCAGACTCCTTCCATCCTCTTGCGTTCCTACCAAATTTGTACACCAGTCTGCGCCCGTCTACTCGTTCTAGGATTTCCCTTTTGTAGTAATATCTGTGACAAAGAAAAGACAAATTACTAAATGAACAACCGCATTTGAGAATGAATGAATGAATGAATGAATGAATGAATGAATGAATGAATGAATGAATGAATGAATGAATGGGTCAATAAAATATTATTGTGGTGCCAGAGGGATGATGATATAAAATTAATATCAGATAGCTATGATGGCCCAAAAAGTATTTATTGGTTAGAAAAATTGTAAAAGAATCTTGAAATTGATTCTCAGCTTATAAAGGGAACCAATGCAGTGACCATAAGCCAGTGTGCTCTCCTACACACAAGCTGCTGAGTTTTAACAAAATTGTAGGTTGGAGATAATCTTTTTTGGAAGACCAGACAGCAGGGAATTGCAATATTCTAAACGGCAGGAAATACAAGCATGCATCAGCACTTCCGTGTTATCTTGAAAGAAACGAGGATAATTTGCAGGTTATGCTTTCAAGATGGTAAAAACCTATTTTAGTCATATTCTCGATGTGTGAACTAAAATTAGGATGAGTGCAAAATATTATCCTCATGTTTTAATTTAATTTTTTTTACATATTGTGACAGTTTAGTTCTTTCAGTTCTTTTGTTTAGGTAGCAGTTACTCTCTCACTCGCCCTGAGAAAATTTATTACCATCTGTGATTTTATTTCTGAGATGCAGTTAAGAAGGGTATTAATTGACCTTGTCATCAGTAGACACAGCAATGTAAAGCTGTGTAATTTTTCTGTAATTGTGGAAGCTGATACCATGGGGAAAAAAGAATTGTACCTAAAATTGGCCCTTAGGGGAACCAGACTCGATTTTGTGTGTTTTCAAGTAACACAACTACAAAGAAAGTTTGAGCTGTGATGAAACTATGGTCACGCCTTTAGATCGTTTGAATGTAAATATATAACTATACTATTGCTGAAACAACCAAATTAACAGGGAGAATAAAATTACTACAGAACTAAAGAGAATAATTATGTATTTGAGTGAGTATTAATGGCAATAAACATCAAATAGGACGACTATTAATTTATTCTCTTCTCATTTAAAGAACATCTTGAGCAGTGCTATTTGTTGTGTGTTTCGGATTAACCTTGCACAGTTATTCATTTTTACTACAAATATAATAATTTCGTCAGCCAAGTATTGCCAACTCATTAAAATCAATAGCAATATTATTGGTCAGTATGTTGACTGTGTTGATGTACCTCATTGCCCGACTCAGTTTCTCATAGGTCATGCTGCTGTTGTTTTTCTTCTTGCCCCACAACTGTGCCACTTCCTCTGATTTAAGAAAACGAAAAACCCCTTCTGCCCGATCCTCCCATTTGATCAGTCCTGGATTGCGGTCAGGATGCAGTAGAATGTCTCTGATAAATTCCCACAAATGGGACCCCCTTGGATCTGTTTGGGAAAAATCAATATTGAAGAGTTTGGTGAACTTGCTATGTAAAAGGTTGAAATGAATAACCAAATGAAATAATTACATAGACAATAGCATTGGGACACTGCACCATAAAACAAAATGAAATACGTTTAAACAGAAGACAATTTAAATTTGCTGTAAAAAGTGTCATTTCTGTCTAGAATTTGCAGAATTTGCAGTCAGAGGTCATTAATGTTGGATTGAAAGGTGATGTCTCATCGAGCAACAAATGCTTACGAAGCTAATGAATGTTGCATTTGTCAACATTTCTGTTGAATGTTTGCGTAAATCAATCGGTCACCTCTGTCATCAGTGACATTTAACAAATTCTCACAATGCTTATAGTCAACGCAGAAATGTTTGTGAAGGCACTTAGATAGATAGATAGATAGATAGATAGATAGATAGATAGATAGATAGATAGATAGATAGATAGATAGATAGATAGATAGATAGATAGGTTGATTGATTGATTGATTGATCGATTGATCGATTGATTGATTGGAAAACGGACTTTAAACGGATGATGATGATGATGATGATGATTGATTGATCCCAAGAGGGAAAATTCAATGTTCCAGCAGCATTCATACCGCAGAGTGAGTATATAAAAGCCATACAAATGGCATGAGTGAAAATGTAATAGGCTCAGAGAAAAGGCTGCCACTCACAATTGTGCCAACAAAGGAAAGCAATGAGTACGACAAGATACAAGTCATCAAAGGCAACGCAACAAAGACTGTGCGCAGTAACAAAGGGGAAAAAAACTAACTGCAGGCCTGCTGGTCAGAGGCCTAAATAATATAAACTTAGACACAGAGCCTCAGAGGTCCGCCACACAGACACCCCTCAAATACGCAGAACACTCCAAAACACACAAAAGGCCTCCACAGGGTCACAAACTGGCGTAAAGGCATTTCAGCAGGCAATTCGCAGACAACGGTGCGAGCCAATAGACTGTGAATGTCATCAAAACAGGCAAACGTGCGTGCAGCGTCCTGGGCACTCAGTCGGGGCAGATGCAGATGGTGGGCGTCGTCATCATGGGGATTCTGAAGCCCGTATGTCACTGTTTATAGCAAGTTTTTGGTTTTGTGAGGCTTTGTAAAAGGTTGCAAACATGATCGACAATGCTTTTACAGGTCACAAACAGTTTTTCTTGTAAGGAAATAATTTTAAACATGCTCAAACGTTCCTTGCGAATCAACAGTCTTGCTAACAGTGGCAAATGTTTGCAATACAGTCGTAAGCATTTTCAAACGGTTGTAAAACATGTCACCAAAGTTCTTTTGACTTGCCAATGCGGCAGAACACGTGAACATGGTTGTCGGGGTCACCAATTGTTAAGATTAGCAACTCAATGAGATACGGCTGGCTTAGGAAAGCTCTGTTTTCTAGTTTATCTGGGTCGGAGTTGAGAGGGATAAACTGGGTTCTCAAGTTTATCCACACCAAACCCATCCATGCAATTATTGACAGGCTGGTTCCTTCGACGCCTGCAAAGGCTCCTCGTTTTCTTTCAGCGTCTGTGGACCACATAAACCGTGGCAAATTGGGACAGGCTTAATGTGGCCTTCAGAGGACCCAGCTTGTGAATTTGCACACAGCCCATGTCTCTCCAGCATATCCTGGGTTACCCACGGGTTTTCGTCCTGCTTGGACATGCCTATAACACGTCACCAGGGGAGGTATCCAGGATGCATCCTAACCTGCTTGTATCTGTGATCTTGTTGTTTTGGTTACAACCCAGAGCTGGTGACCATTAATAAGGGTGGGAACAAAGACCCTCTGGTACATTGAGACCTTCCCCTTTAAGCTTGGCTCCCTCTTCACCATGACAGACTGCCACAGAGCCTGCATCTGTGCAGACACTGCACCAAGCTGTCTGTGTCCATCTCCAGCTCTATGCCACCCTCCCTCATGAACATATTCTGAAGTTAATTGAAGTCCTCTATTTGGAGTAGGATCTCATCCCCAACTTGGATTAAATATTCAGTACAAAGTCTTTGTCATACATACATCATTAGACAAAGGGCTCCGCATTCAATTATTATCAACCTTTATGATTACATTTATAATTTTAAATCAGAAGGAAAGGGAACATAGTGACAGATGTTAAATTTCTATGGTACTTGGTACTAGAAATATAAAAACTTCAAATGGCGTGCAAATTGGAGAGACCAAAATGCTGGTATGTATATCATACCAGTACGTATATATTAATAAGTCTATACAATAAACCTTTAACAACCCAGATATGTTAAGGACCAGTGAGCCATAAATATATGATCTTAGGATCTGACCAAAGATGAACAGTTAGAGTTGTCCCAATACTTTTGTCTATTTGTGAATGAGGGTTTATATTCTTCTTACTGTGTTTTTTGGCCTGATGTTGATGACTGTAGGGCATTTTCATTTCTGTAAAACAGAGTTTAGGTGAATCTTTCTTCCATGCAATTTTGTAATATATGTGAACATGTTATACAACTTGTTTAAATTAATCGAATCACTAGCGCTAAGGTTGATCTGTCAGTCATTTAGCTACGTAGTGTCCTTCTATCATCCATTGAAAATATATTTATGACAACAAAAAAACGGGTCCATGACCAAACCGTGTTAGAAAGCAATGTAAGATCGAAGCGAGTAAAATTGAGATTTAGGTGTATATTTGAAATTCTTTACCAGGGCTGGAAGGGATAAGTGAGACAGCCGGTACATGAGGTTGGATTGATGAGTCATAGACATCTGTCAATACAGCAAAAGGTAACAGATTGAAAAATGCTTTGGTAACTACTTTGATGAAATAAATGTACGTATTTTGTATACAATCAAATCAAACATATAACTTATATATTTAGTGTACCTGTTTGTGGATAGCTGTCTTCTGAAAAGGGACAGGAACTGTCAACTGCAAAACATAATAATAAGAATAATTAGGACAATTGGAATCTCTTTAGAATGCCCTTAAGCACAGATATAATCAGTGCCAAGATTATAAGATTGTAAGGATGTCATGGTCAAAGATAAGAATTTGCCGTTTTTCGGTTTGTTTTTTTCTTTTTAATTTGACTTTTTTTTTGTAGACCTATGTAAATCGTTGCTGGGTGGGGGCACTGTATAACATCTCACTTAGGGCCGGCCCCATTTATAATTCATTATTTTTTTAAACGTGGATGGCACCCTCAAATTTAAACAAAAAGCCTGTGGGATTTCATTAGACTATTCATGTAAACTTGGCTAGATTATTAATTAAACCCTGTGTTCTCTACACAGCCATTGCAATTATCTCTTTATAGCGAAGTTCAGCGAAAGCCCTTTCTGACTATGGCTTTAATTCACATCACACTTTGAAGACACGCACCGGCCCACTTGAGATCTGATATGCTTTGGAAAAGAATGGGCCCAAGACTTCCTGCAACGTGGAGAAAATCCTGATAGGTCAGGTTACAGAGCTGGTGGCCATCCATATCAAAGTTTTGGAAGGGGATGTTGGAGGCATCAATCTGGTTTATGTCCATGACATGGTGCAGCCACTCCCACACTTGATATTTACTCCAGAATTGTGGCTGGGAATCACGAAGCCATGAGTTACTACTGGTGTACCCAGACGTCCCTATTGGAACAGGGGACAGGGACAAAAATATATTTGCATATATTTTTGATTACTTCATTACAGACAAATACAATATGTGTGCACTGGTGTGAGTCATCTGTCTCACCACCAGGATAGTAGTTGATGGAAGCCCAGTGGTTACTTGTTAGGTGACTGTCGAGAGTGGTGTTTGAAGTGATGCTCATATTGCTGCAACACACATTCATCATAGTCAAAATGCAGCAGGAGAAGATACATTCAAAGAGTCCAAACAGTGACATAACTCAGCAACACACCGTATAGTCATGAATTTTGAATATCTTTTATGGATTTTTTGAAGTTTGTACAGGTAACAAAAACAAAATGAGAAGTCTTATTGCTGGCCCAACAATAAGCAGTCAAAGAAGGGTGGAATGCCCTCTCCGGGTCAGTGATGAGATCCTGCCACAAGTGGAGGAGATCAAGTAGGGTTCTTGTTCATGAATGAAGGCAGGATGAAGCATGAGATCGACAGGCGGATCGTTGCAGCGTCTGCTGTGATGTGGACTCTGTACCGGTCTTTTGTGGTGAAGAGGGAGCTGAGTCGAAAGGCAAAGCTCTCGATTTACTGGTCGATCTACGCTCCTATCCTCTGCAGGGTGTCCGAGTTCTCCCATAGAGATACGGTGAGAAGCTGAGTCGATCTGCTGCTCCTCCACATTGAAAGTAGCCAGATGAGGTGGCTCGGGCATCTCATTAGGATGCCTCCTGGACAACTCCCTCTGGAGGTCTTCCGGGCATGTCCCACCGGCAGGAGACCCCGGGTACAACCCAGGACGCGCTGGAGAGACTGTCTCCCTGGGATGAGCTTGACGAAGTGGATGGGGAGCGTAAAGTCTTTCAAACACTGTTATCTACATACGGTTTAAATGTAAAAAATCTTCATCATCATCATAGTCAGTTATGGCGTAAATAGTGTTCCACCTGCATGCAATTCTATCACACTGTCATTCAATTAAACAACCTGATGAGAACTATGACACATTTGTTTACTCTTCCCTTCTGCCTTCAAGGTCTGGGTCACGCCTTCACGTATCACCCTCACCTTCAACTTCACCATCATAAACAGGCAAATCTGGCAAATCTGGTTCCACAACGAATCACACTAATTGCGGTTTTACCAAAACAAAACCATTATTCCAAAGAAGATCCTCATTTGTTTGCTGTTTGCAAAATTCCCCAGCAAATGCAACAGAGCAGACTTGTTTGTACTGAAGAAGTAAATCGCACTTAATGGTCTCTCATGTTGAGTAACAGGTGTCAGAAAACACTATAATATAACTGTCAGTTTTTTCAGTACTCAGTGACAGAAGTAACAATGTTTGAACATATTTGCGTGCATGTACCCTGACATGGTAGCTTAATACTTAATAATAATACTTAATCATTGATAGAATTGCTCAACGGCACACTGACGGACATTGGGAAATTGTGTTTACAAATTCCTTTTAGTTTTACCATCTATCCGTCTACCCATCCACCCACCCAACCCATCCATCCGTCCGACCATCCGTCCATTCATCCGATCCGCCCGCCTGCCTGTCCGTCCTTCCATCCATCCGTCCATCCAAACACACACAACATAAATAAATGTAATATTTTTTTCCAAAATAAATAAGACTGGACTATTTCAATTTCAATTGATGTCAGTATAAAATCCAATCATATTTGGGCAGCCTACCAGTGCAGCAAATTGGTCCAACCAGGCCTGCAAGAGATCTCACTTCCACCTTTGTTGAATGATCATTAAAGTTCTGGCAGATTACTAATATACTTATCGTAAATGTCTCCAGTAAAATAAGTCAAGGATTTGAATTGCTAACCGTAGGTGCTTCCTACAACAATGAATATTTAACTTCCTCAAACTTCCTTAGACTCCAATAGGTTGATCTTGCTTGCTCTACGCAGGTAGATATTTGCATAGAGACCCGCCTGCACACACTTGGCACACGTTCATGCTTTTATATTCCCTGTTGGCTCAGATCCCACTTTCTTTTCAGTCGCTATCTCAAGTGGAAAAGCACGCACTTGTGAAGAGACTTACTGTATCTGACACACATCCAACTCCACAGAAGTAAAATGAAATTGCTCATGTAAGTTCTTGAAATAATGTTTGAACTTTAAGAAAGAAATATGTGTTATGCCTTATAAGGTCACAATTATGTTGTCATCTTGATACATGGGGTGCTTTCGGTTACTTTTTAAAAGTCACTTCATCGATACACTAAAAGTGGTGAAAATATTAGGTCAGCTTTGAGTTTAGTTTTTGGTTGTGAATTAGTGCTCTGGAAATTTACTCAAAACCTGCTATGTGACAACAGTAGCTCTTTCTGGCAAGTAAATTTTCTCGAGCGCAATGAATGAGCTCACCACAATACAATCTTACATATCATATCTTAAAATAGCTTCATGATGCACTGCTGCAGTGTGTGAGCTAAAATAAAGTCCAAAGCCAACAGTCTATAAAGTACTTTCTGCAACGTCAACAAGTCTGCAGTGTTTGTAAAACAAAAACAATATTATTAGATAACGTATTGCTATTTTTTTATTTATATTGTTACATAAACTTCAACTACATGGGTAAAAAAGCAAGCGAAAGTAAAAAAAAGCCCCAATTTAAAAATAACAGTAGATTATAAAAATGGTGGGTTTTTTTCTGGTTTTCCAAAAATATTCAAATTGGGCAAAGGTAATTTGTGGCTGACGGCATTTGCTCGTGTACAACATCTGGCCAAAATTTTCCACGTTTGTGGTTTCCTCAAGATTTTGGCGAATGGTAATGAGATTTTTTTTTTTTTTTTTTTTTTAAACAATGCCTGTCGCCCAGCAACTCGGTGGAGCACTGGTTAGCACGTCCGCCTCACAGTTAGGAGAGCACGGGTTCGAATGGTTGTTCGTGTCCGTGTGCCCTGCGATTGGCTGGCAACCAGCTCAGGGTGTCCCCCGCCTATTGCCCGATGACTGCTGGTATAGGCTTTAGTACTCACAACTAGGATTAGGATCTCCCCAGCTCCTCCAGAATTATCCTATGTAGATTCTTCGTTCATAAATGCTTTCTTTGCCTGACCTATTAATTTTTGTGGACAGCCATTACATGGTTAGTTTTGAGTTCTTGTGTTGTCATTCAATTTTTGGATGATGCAGTGAACAGTTCTTTGGATGCTTTAATCTTCTGAACGTTATCCCTCCTGTGCCTTCCTTTGGCTTTCTGATATTGTTTGTTCACTAATGTTCCACAACAAAAATCTGAGGCCTTCATTGCACAGCATTTAATTAAGTGGTGTCAGAGTAAAGGTATCAGAGTAAAGGAGGTATTTTACTTTTGTACACCACAAACTCAAGTGAATTCAAGCAGGCTTGAACTGTTCAACAGGAATTTGTGGTTTTGTTTCTTTGGGGGATTTTTCAGCAGTGTGGAAAACATAGAGGTTTCTTTCAGTCATGTTTCCTTGCTCTTATAGAAACACTTGTATTAATAGGCAAAAAGAAAAGAAAACCACAACATGCTAGACTACTAATAGCATATTTTGAAATCTTGATTTACAAACTTAAAAGATTGCATTTCTTTCAATCTCCATTCAGCCACAACTCAACATGACCACAATGTCTACAAACTAAGTTGTATAAACAATATAGTAATAATCATTTGTGGCCAGTTCGTGGTTTGAACCTTTTGTTCCTGTCTAGATGCTTTTGACAGTTCTATGCATGTGGCTTTGTCTGTAGAAAGCCATTTTCTTTTCAAGCATGATTGTGCTCCAGTGCATAAAGTACGGTTTACCGTATAAAGTTAAATAAGTTTCACGAAGAAGAACTACTGTACAATGCACTGACCCATCATATTTGGGATGAAGCATTCAACAGAGATTGTGTGTGATCCAAGCCCGCTCATCCAACAACTGTGACTTCTGACCTCAGTTCTTTTGGATGACTGAACAAAATATTTTGACGTTTGTTCTTCCTTGTATTGTGAAACTGTTGAACACAATTCTGGATATTTCATGTCACCATGTCTCTGGTCCGGATTGTATGATAAACAATGATTTCTCAGCCGTGTTGTTTGCTTGCTGTGGTGTGAAGGCAATGAATCCGATTAACAAACGTCAGAAAATTGATATTTAGACGTGCTACTCCAGTTTCCCGAATAGCTGACAGTCTTTTTGATTGCTTCAATTCACTGTCTAAAATGAGGAAAGAAATTAATGAAGTATTGAGTAATTGCATTTCTTTTAAAGGCTTAATCGCACCGGCCCCTGAAGACGCTGGCCCACTAAACATCTGCCCACTATGAATGCTGGACCACAATTTATTGAAGTAAATTAAATCTGTCTTTCTACAAGTGAACTGATATGATGCACTACTTATTATAGCTCCAGTTGGGCTCCATTTCTTTTGATATTATTTGTTTGCACATTTTAAATAATTTATTTGCCACAGGACAATGGGACCTTCATTTTTCCCCATTTGATTTCATTGATTGTTGTGCTTCTTTGGTCGACTTTTTCAGAGGTCCACTGGGTGATAATGACAGGGAGAGACAGCGTGAACGAGATCGAAGTCTGTTACATTGACTCCACTTCTTGTGACTCATCCTACCACAGGCAGTGATATACTCAGACACAAGAAAATGTCCTCAAATTGCTGGCGTGAAAGACCAATCCCTTTTGTTTTTAAACGCTGAGTCACACATTGTAGAGACTCACGTCATCACCCAATAATAGTACACCAACCCAGTTACCAAAATAAGCTTTTCAAAATATTTGGTGACACTGACGAATTTGCATTTTTAGGATGCAGCTAAAAGTATGCATTTGACGGGATAGGCTGTCGAGGCTGTCAGTAAGCGTAAACAGACAAGATACAAGGAATCTGCACGCTCTAATGAACAGGAACTTATTAGCGGCAGTATGTCTATTCCTGTCCCACTAGCCTACTGTCTTTCATTAACTGCTTATGTCACGCCTGTTGGTGTTGTCTTTCATACTTCCCATTTTGATTAGCATTTGATCCACAGGCAAAGTAGGAAAAATCATGTTCATTAGTGTCAATTACCGCTACATGTGATCATTTTTACCAACTAAATTGTGTTTTTTTCTTTCCTGTCAAACAACAGTGTCTATGTAATTACACTGCTGAGACATGTTACAGGATAAACATGAATTATTCACAAAAGTGATTTTTTATTGCTTTGCATTGCTCTGGTGCTATTTATTCAAATTAGAATATTTTATCTAGCGTGTCCTGTCTCTGTCCCTGTCACACACACACACACGTACACATCCGCTCACACGCAACTAACTCCCATGTACTACATACTAGAACTGGAAAGCGCTTTGATCAGGTAGGGTGTTGATTCCTCCTCGACACATAGGTGACACTCTTGCCTCATATACTGTCGGAATCTTTGGTACACCCATACAAAATAATCATAATACGAGAAAGCCAACCAAGCAACCAAGGCCGTCATAGTAGTGGGTGGATGCTGTTAAAATTCCACAGGTTTATTTGCATTACTTGATAAGCGAGTTGCAGAGGTAAATTGAAGTCCTTGTTTTGTTTTTTGCAATGAACGTTCTATTTTTTTTTTTAATTTGATTTAAAATAACAGACATGTAAAATGGAACACAAGAATTTTGGGCATAAAAGTAAAGCTTGTGTAGATTCTAGAACCCCACCAGAAGCTCACACTCTGTTCAAGTCTGTGCAGTCATACTTCAGTCCTGCAGGTGGTGGTAGGATAACATATAAAACTGCCACCAACTGTCAACACCTAAAAATATCTTCTGAATGCTGAAAAATCATTTTTGGGGTGAATTTGCAAAAAAGAAAATAACAACAAAGCAGAATGCTCCGCTCATCATTTGGTGGGAAAAAGTAAATACCGATAGCTACTGCAAAAAGATGGTAGTGCAGAAAGGTTTACAAGGGTTTTAAACCCAGACCACAAATGTGGTTCATGTTTAATTGGTTTGGCATGCCAGAATTTTTCTCTGGTTATTGTAGAAACAGCGGGGAGCAGCTCATCAGTCCCATTGTCCTTTCCTAGTACTACAAGAAACAGAAAGGAGACCTGAAACCACTGATCATTTCAACATGACTGATCTAACTCGTAAAGTGGCATGTTTTGCTGTTCATGGCAATTTGCACAATATTCCCACTTTTAGAGTACCGAAGTTTATCGAGGCAAAATGAAAATCTGAAAAGTCACAGTTGGACAGCAAAATAATGAAAAGTCCCAAAAGAAAAGTGCAGGCTACAACATCAATTTAACACATGACAAGGAACAGACCAAGCATCGACCACACCAAAGGTCTTGATAATAACAGAACAATACTAAAATGAAAGACAGCTGGGAAGGAGTCAAGGGAAAGGATGGGACTAATTGTCTACAATGGGAGAGCATAACAAACTGCAGGTGAAACATTGCCGAATAATCCTGATTTAAATCGATGCCAAATTTTCTCCCGATCAGAGATTCTCAACCTCATCTGCTGCATTTGACAATGATGATGAAACGACATTAGATTCATAAATAATTCTTTGGGAAATGATGGAACATGTAAAATAATAATTACGAACTTGCAACATTACACAATGTCCTATAGAAACAAAATATACTTAGGGTAGATGAATCATCATAAGTGGTTAATCAAATTTTTATGACCCTTTCATACACAGCAAATTATTCACATGAATAATAAATAAATAAATGAAAAGTAAATTCAAGCACGTAAAAAGTCAGAATTCAATGTCAATATAATGTTCTTTATTCGTTCATGTTTTATGTTTCATCAGGATCCCCATAAGCTTCCACAAAGTAGCCGCTTGTCATCCTGAGGTTCTATTCTTTCTGGGGTACTCAAACAAGTACAACAAAGTTATATTAAAATTTCTGGACATAGTCAAATGAAAAAAAAAAACACAAAACAAACAATAGTCAACAAATGCAAAAATAATATCAACCCAACAACCTTATTGTTAAGTACAAGACAGGATAACCAGGTGCAACACAAACTTTGTTTAATGGGAAAAATGGGGAAGAAAAAAAGGGAAGCGGAAGAATGGGGTTCCGGACAGGGCAGTAGCAATGGAGAGGCAGGGCCGAGGAGGAAGGAGAGTCTGGGTGGGGGTAGTGACCAAGAAAAAGCCGGGAATGAGTGCCTGGAAACGGCTGGGCATTCACAGGGCTGAGGGCAGGAACGTAGGCAGACACGCAGGTAGGTAGGCAGGCAGGCAGGCAGGCAGGCAGGAAGATCCTGAATGATAATAAAAAAAAATTTAAGGCTACATAATTGATTAATACTTCCAAGCAACATAATGCAATCCCTAGACAGCATCCAAATATGCTGTGCTATGCTCCCTAAGGGCTTTGAACAGCGTCGGGAAGACATTAAAGCAATCTGATTAAATACTTAGATTGTGGTTTGAGCATTTTGCTTTCTTTGTCTTTGGCTCTCTTTTTTTGATCTGCTCCTGTAAAATAACATTTTAAACAAAAAGTAAGAACTCGTGAAATTGTATGAGGATGCTGAAAAATACTGCATAAAACATACATTTGAGACGACATAGATTTGTTATTTAAAGGTTATTTTGAGTATTTCTAAAGGTCCTTTTAAATATCGTTGCTCACGTGCACAGAAGGTATACCTTATTAGACTACGACAACCTACTTGAGCTCCACTTTGTACATGGCTATATTAATTTTAATAATTAATAACATCCCATAATCCCATTTTGCACTAGTTCTTCTATTCATCATTTAAATAGGGCCCTCAGGACTTCTTTTTTTCCTTCTGTGTATGTCCACAGCATGCACATTTAAACTGACACTGAGAGCTTTCCGAAAAACTTTGACAGTCTAAATGTGGCAGCTCACACCACCCACAGAGCGACCAAATGAGGGAAAAGGAGGAGGATGTTGAAGACTATCGAAAGAAATTACCGAGTGAGGGGAGGAGAGCAACAATTAGCATTTCTGGAGGCTGTACGCGTAACTAATTATGTGTGAGCATTGTGCCAGAAAGGCTGTCGAAGGTAGCGAGATCACGCAAACTTAATGAACATGTCAAAAGCTTTTGTATGACCTGAAGGAAATGGAAAATGGTTGATGGCCACTGACTACCCTGTTGAAATTGTGTCAGAGAACAGTGGCTATGGTGCAACTCCATAATGGCAATAGACAGACACACACAGGTCCCCACTGAAAATAGAATAGGCTGTCTATGAAATTAACCTTGAATTCAGCAGGTGGTGAAATGAATCTAAAAATGCACCTTTCTTATATCTATCATGAATATTCCTTAGAGATGTGCTAGAGGTTGTTATTCACTTTAAAACGTTGTAGTAGAGGCAATTCACCAGTTTCTTTTCTTCTTGATGCATGGTCAACATTTCTCTAGATGTTTTTGGAGCGTTTGCATGCCTTGTGCATAAATCTGTGGAACCATAAACATAAATAGATCCTCAGGACACGGAGTGCCTTGTTTTTCCCTTTTTGAAAACTACCATGTAAAGTGCAATATAAATATAATTTATTATTGTTGTTATTATATACTCCGGTAATTCAAAACATCAGATACAAATTATTTTCCTATTTTAAATTTAAACTGCATGTCTATGTTTCTGGGTGCAAGACTTAATATCTGTTATTGACTAACAAATTATACTTGATTAAATTCTTGGGAAAAAGATGGAAACAGGTTCAATAGATAGATTTAGATTTTTTTAGATTGATTTAGATCAATAGATTTTCTGTTAGGGAAGATACCTATGTGCAATCTTTTGTTACCATTTTGGCACACGTGTGGCTGTAGCATTTGTCATCTAAATTTTATTATAACTACTTCACAAAGAAAATGCAGCCGTTTTAAATTTCTCAAAGGAATCTTGCTATAAAAGAGGCTTGTATTGAGAAATACGTCCATACCCAATGACCATCCTAATCACCAAAACACCACCACAGTAATAAAATTCTCAAGACATTGACAAGGAAAGAAAGATTAACGATGTGGAAGAACTGTGACTGAAAGGATGTGTTCTTCCACATCATGGACCTCTCGCTCACCTCCTTTCACTCTCTTGTCCTTTTTGAACAGCTGAAAAGTCTGGGATACATTATTGGAGCTAATCAGACCAGAATGAGGAAAGCGCTGAGGTGAGACAGCAAAAATTACCTTCCTCCACAGCCTGCCGAGACGGTGCCCATCTTTGCTGGTCCTCTGTTCACACATTCTCTGATTGAGGAGGAATAATGGTGAAGGGAGCACTACAGAGGTGAAGTCACAAAGCTGCGACTCTCCACCCTTAAGTGATGAATTGATTCTCTAATCCAGTGAAGAGACAATGAAAAGAAATGAAGGTGACAATAGAGGGTGATTAAGGCCTAATATAATTTCATTTTTCTTTGCTGTGGCCCTGATGGTGGAAATTCTCATGGCCAAGCCATTTTAACAAAATATGAATAAACTAGCTTATTTTTTAGGACATTTTGTGGGGAAATTTATATATATATATACATATATATATATATATATATATATATATATATATATATATATATATATATATATATATATATATATATATACATACACACACAGAGCGAGAGCGAGAGTGGATGGATGGATGGATGGATGGATGGATGGATGGATGGATGGATGGATGGATGGATGGATGGATGGATGGATGGATGGATGGATGGATGGATAGATGGATGGATGGATGGATGGATGGATGGATGGATGGACAGACGGACGGACAGATAGATAAATACATAGGTAAGTAGGAAGAGACTTGATGGATGGATGGATGGATGGATGGATGGATGGATGGATGGATGGACGGACAGATAAATACATAGATAGGTAGGAAGAGAGAGAGAGAGAGAGAGAGAGAGAGAGAGAGAGAGAGAGAGAGAGAGAGAGAGAGAGAGAGAGAGAGAGAGAGAGAGAGAGAGAGAGAGAGAGATCCTCCCTACTCCTGTGTCTTTGTTCTACCACTCTAGCCTGTGGGATCATTCACCCGTGTTTTTCTTATGGCCAAACGGTCAAACCATGTTGCACTTATCTTCGACTCCACGCACTGATAACACCAGGCCAAGCATAAACATTTTACAATGGTCAGTGGATTGCAAACTTGTTGTTTTCTTTCCTTTGAAGCCCATAAAGCTGTGTGAAAATCACTCTATCTATTAGACCCCAACTAAAATCAGAGTATACTAACTTTTGAAATGTCAAAATTTGTATGTATAATAATACACCTCACTACAAATGAGGCAGCTCTTTTCTCATCCACTTCTATTCATCCTTGCCTCCTGGGGGTTATGATCAGTTTATATCGCTAATATTTGTGAAGTGTGGTCATGTGAAACCCTTTGAGATGTTTCTGGGCTATATAAATAAACTTGGCTTGTCATTGTATTTTACCACACCGCCCTCCATTGACAACATAAACACTGTTGCATTTGGTGATCTTTGCAAATAAGGTGACAACATCACTTAAGGACTTCTAACAACTTTTTGGACAGCTGGCAAGACTTGATGTGATGATATATGAAAGAAGTGATGATTTGGTGCTGACAGTTAAAGAGTTGTGATGAATAAGGAAACATCCCCAGATTGCATGTCATGTTAATCAATCTTTTGCTCTTATTGACTATGAACAGCCAACTAAACACTCAACAATCACCCGATAATACGTGTGTCAGTATACTAACACCTCAACAGCATCTGTCACGTCCGAGCATGATCACCAGGGTTTACCCTACAGTGACAGCCATTCAGCTTGTTCTCATTGTCCCTGCTGGCAGACCACTTCTCCCACTGTCCCCTCACATTACTTCTTAAGGCATGGCACTCCCACCCTTAGGACAGACAAGAGGGCTTTAAAGGTTCATTAAGATTTATTTTTGTTCACTTTGTGACCTGTCCATGTAGCGTTATGGCGATGCCACATCTGGACTGACCCTGCAGTTCACTCTAACAGCTCATAAACAAAAACAGGGCCTGCAGATGACAGCCTACCCCTGTCTGGACTTTGTCATCTGTGACTGAAATGCCTTTAAATACTGTAGTGGATGGCTGAACAAGGTACACTGTGTCAGTCTTAAGAAGCTGCACATCTCTCTTACGTTGGCTTAGATAGTTCGCTCAAAGACACGTCCACCGATTGGTTTTTCCCCAGCAACCAGTCCCGATTTCCTTTTTCCCCCCACCAAATAATCATCCACACTCCATCTTAAGCCTGCTTATAGGCCTCAGCTATAGAGACTGATCTACTGCCCCCTTGTTCTATTTTTGCACAGCCAACAAAACTGCGTGTTGTCATGATGCCTGTTTTGGCAAAATGATTTACGAAGATTACTCGTAAGAGGCATATGCCAACGCAGACATTCGTACTTATATATGCATATATCGACTTATTTTTTTGACCAAGTCTTAACCTTCATATCCAGATGGCAACACTCTGTTTGGAGGGTAAATGAAAGCGCAAGTTACTACCCACTCATGGAGTGATTTTTTAAAGCAAATATTGCAAAACCGTTTGTGTGATGACATAACAAGCTTTGTGTTGCAAATAATTTCATTTCATGTGTAGAATCGTTTCTGTTTCGTTCAGGATGGAGCCAATTATATCAGAGGTGGCCAGTATCCTGGGCTTCAAAAAAAAACAAACGTATTTTTGGTCAAAATATGATTTAGGCTATTATTTTAAGACCGTGAACATCTTAAATCTCTTTTTTCTGCAATGGCAAGAGGTTAAGGGTGGGAATGTATTACACTGAGTGGACTATTTTCTCAGCTACCACGTGGTCATATCGTTAACTCTTCATAGAAATAACTGGATTTGTGGGTTTTCCACCAGTCGTATCTCCGTAATGATCCTGCATAAAGGGTCCCTGAAAAGAGTCATTTTCTATGAGCCAGTCTTCGATGACAGGGAAAGGGGATGGGACAGGATGGATATAGGATGACAGGCATTGTGCTGTCTGATGTCCCCCTTTCGTCCCTCAGGACAAGACTTTGAATCCCACATCCACAACCAGTCAACACAGCAACGAAAGCAATCAGGACTTTTCAACGTCAAAGTCAAGGATTATGTTTACCTTTTCAAGAAGTCACGTATTTAATCTCTGATGTGCTCCAAGAAGGACAAAGGAGCATCAGTTCAGCAGGGCATAGAGTGGACCTTCTTAATAAATGCTATGATCATGTGCCATGATATCTGAAATATAATGCTTCTATTGAGAAAGGACTTAACCCGTAACTAAACCAAAAGGCTGAGTACACAGGCTTTGTTTTGCCTCCATACTTGTGGTTTTATTTGTTGCATTTTAGAGCTTAAGCAAGACACAAAATCCAAAAAATTCATCCAGTGAAACCAGAGTACCTTTGAGAGCAAATCCGATACAATATGGCCATATTGGAGGAAAAGGAGGCATTTTCAAAGTACAGTGATCCCTCGCCACTTCGCGCTTCACCTTTCGCGAATGCACGACTTCACAGGTTTATAAGTGACGGCCGTTTAAATACACGTTGATAGCGTGGGGCGTGCCTCTGAGCAACGTGCGTCATTGCGAACGTGACCGAGTTCAACCGCAGGAGGCGGCAGACGGCCACCCGCACCAACCGGTACAGAAGGAGTCGGGATGCGTGTCGATCATGTTTTTGTTCTTTTATTTATTGTAAAGGTACAATACATGCACAGAACAGTGTGGGAATGGTTATTAATGAAATGGAAAAGGTTTATGTTGCATAAATGTATTGAGGAGGGTTTAATAAGCTTTAATATTGGTGTACTGGACCACATTGCAAGAGGATATTCAACCGTGACGTACTTTGGTTTCGCTCTGCATGATGTCCCCCGGGTTAGTGTAGTGTGGTAATTCTGTAGGCGGACATGTTGCATTGCTTGACAAGGAAAAAAACACTAATTGAGTTGCAATATATCCATGCCCTCTAACAGTCAACAAGAAATACCATGTAGTGAAAATTTCACTATAATGGTGTTTAAATTTCTAAATAACATATATTGTTTCAATTTTGTCAAATTTTGTTGTTCATGGGTGGTTCTGGAACATATCTCCTGCGAAAAACGAGGGATCACTATAATAGTTATTTTCTTATTTCTCCCCAACAAATTGATAAAATTGAAAATGCAAGCAAACATCTTTTTCCATATCAAAGAATACATAAGAGAGTTTATAAGTGAAAAATGGGCCATCCTGGCCAGCTGGTCTCTTTAACATTGCATTGTCAAAGTGAACACGCTCCTTTCAATATTTTAGATCGGTCAATAATTTGAATAGATAAAAATCAATCAATCAATCAATCAATCAATCAATCAATCAATCAATCAATGGGAAAATAATGCTTCCCTTGTAGTGCTTAAAAAGATTTGGTTTCGTTTTTGAGAATAATAATCACATTGACATGAGATTCACAAGCAAGAATAAGAAAAAAAAATCTCAACAATTCATTTGACAACATAAAAAGCATACAATAAGCATAGGACATACAGAAATCTGAGAATTTTCTGCAAATCTATTTTTTACCACGAGTATGAAGACCACCAACAAGGCTGTAATGGTGATAAAATTAAAGAAAATGAGAAAGTAATCATGTAGCATCTATTTATATCTGTCATTCACTCACAGGGATGATGAACAGGACTGCACCAGTTTTCAATCTAAGGGCTGGAAGGATGGTTTCATCTTGACTTACTAAATAAGTGATTAAAAAAACAATAACAAATATCTATATGAGATTTTATCTAGCACAGTTGTACCCATGCCCAGCCTTCAAAATTGTCTTGTCAAACACACAATTCCATCACATCATGACAACTTTGGTTTACAATTTGTTCATCAATTTATTTTAAAACCAAGAGAGATTAACAATACTATTAAAGCCCCTCATTTTTTCAACAGCTATTTTTGTAAAAAACATAACTGGACAAGTCTGCAATCAACGTTGACCATTCTCCTGGTAAGTTACGTATATGTAGTCAGTCTCGTGACACACTCTGTTTCCCATCAAACTTATTCTGCTATTTGCATATGATTGTAAATCCATCTGAGACATGAAAGGACCAGTAGACTTAAAAGCACAGCTGTAGATGTTTGCGTATGACTCATCTATACTTTACTCTGGCTGGTGAGAATTTTGCACGTCCTCCTCTGAAGTGTTGCCATGCTCATGTTTTGTTTTTACAGCTGGCTTAATTGCTCTGACTAAGGAACCAGGATTTACCATGGTGAGTCTGCTGACTTTAAACTCTGCAGAAGTTTCATTGCTGTGTGGTAATTTGTATCTGCTTCATTATGAAGCACAATTGTTAAACGCTGTCAGGAACAATTACAAGATGAGTCAATATTCCGGTTCATTATGTGACCTTGAGACAGAGGGTAAATAGAGGTGATTTATTTTGTTTATGTCTGTCTTGTGAGTATTGTTGGAAAGAGATACATTTCCACATTTTATCATACATACCAGGTGTCTTAATTACATGTTTGTGATATGTTTTCGTCAAAGCAACCCAAGTATCAATAATTACATCAACACTTTAAAGCCTCTATTTTGCATCACACTGCAATTACCTTGTTTAAAAGGGTCATAGATGGCATAGATGCTTGGACTTGAAAATATGTCTTGTCCTTTTTAGATTTTTGTAGGGGATATATCTTTTTTCTTCTTGGGAAGTGGGAGGAAACCGGAGTGCCTGGAAAAAACCTGCACAGGCATGGGGAGAACATGCAAACTCCACACAGGGTGGAATCAAACACGCACCCTCTGGACTGTGAGGGGGACGTGCTTCCCATTGGCCACCGTGCCTCCGGTACCAGCATCATACTGTGAAATTTATCATGCAAAAATCCCACAATACCAAAATTTCTAAATGATGGTACTTGGGAAATGGACCGGGGATGGGATCAGCTCCTTTAAATGGATCTCTCACAGATTTTTCATTCCAGACAGACTCTCTCTATTTGATATAAGTGGATTGTTCACAGGTTTTTTTTTTTTTTAGCTGGGGAACTTTGGCTGTGCTGGTGAGACAACAACAGAGAGCAGCACTGGCCTTATATGATTGCTACTGAGATAGTTCTATCAAACACCGATATATGGGCATTGCCCTGAAGAAATCAGATAAGCTTTGTGTGCTTGGTTGCATCTCCACAGATAAGGACATTGAATAGAGGCAGAACTATGAAACAGACAGAGCAGGTGTAAGCTAAAATTGTCCCCCAGAGGAACATCTCCCGAAGGACCTGACGTGAACAGGCACCTGGCACATGTATACACATGCATCTGTGCGAACTATTGGAAATCGACACCTACGTGTACTTAAAGTCAAATACAGTTCCAGCCATTAATTTTTACTACTATCAAATACAAAATAAATAAGTAAATGAATTAATTGTCCTCCAGAAATATATCTTTTAATGTATATCCATGCAAGCTGCATGTAGTGATAGGCAGAAAAATTATATGCTCTTTCATGAGATGGCAAAAGGTACAATAAATCTGTGTCCTCATTGCTTTTATATTTGGGTTTGCATTAAGTCTTTTCTGCTCGCAATGCATTGTGGTCTATACTAACTTGCTCAGTGACCATCGATGCTCACAAATTTTTCAAGAGAATAGTGGGTGAGCTTGAATGCATGACATTTTTTCTTTTGGACATTTAGACACCCCTATAGAATGGCACAAACCCTTAATAAAGCACTGTATCGACACTATTTTCGGACCCAGCCTTAAATTTCATTGCTTCACTGTTAGTTAATCGTTAATAGTTAAACTGATGTTTGAGACTATTGACTATATAGTATTTTCGTATTAGGGATGCAATAGAACAATTTGTTGGTGGAGGGTTATTACAATTAGACAATTATACAATTAGCTATACAACAGTAAAAGACAGAAGACCAAGAACACAAGCAGAGCCAGTGTTTCTTCTTGCGCAAGAAGGGCAAGTAGGAGCATTCAGTGCTTCTAATGTCTTTCAAAGTTCCACTAAGACTAGCTTCTGAGAGGAAGCTCTTCCAGTGAAAAAGGCAACATATCGGGAATTAAACGTGTGCTCTAATCAATTATTAAACTTTTATGATCATCTAAAGGTAGATCAAAGCTACGTTATGCACAATTGATGGTGGTGGTAATGGACTTAGAATGACAAACCTTGTTATTTTAAAGGGGTCACACAAGTCTAAAATGATTTATTACCTTCCATTGAGACACTGGAGGGCTTGTGATGTGATGAATTTAATTTTCTTTTGAAGGTCTACTGTCTTCGATTACAGACATTTTTGCAAGGGTCCTGGGGTACAGGGCAAGTACTGTCAAGTAGTTCTTTGCTTCAGATATCACATATATTTCGCGTCTACATTTTTAGATGGTAGAATTAATACCTTAGAAAAACGGGCTACAGAGGAAATATACTTTTCATTTTACGCTATGGTAGTAATATGATGAAAAACTTAACTTGTGCATAGGCGTAAAAGTTCTCTATTGAGCTGTAGATCGGCCATAAGCCTATCTTCCTTTGCTACTCCTTTTTTGCATTATGTTGCATTAAGCATGAAATACAAAAATCTTTAACAGCCTTTGTGAAAATTCACTTGAGCAGCTGGCATTTTAGCATGCAACATAATACTGTAGGTTTATGGCTGCGTTTGTGATCCTAAACCTTTCGGAATAAGGCAAATATTTTTTTATTATTTTATTTTTATGTGCAAATGGCAACCATTTCAGTGAAAGAGTTGTATGATTCAACTGTTAGATAATATCCCTCATGAATGCAGTATATACATACTACATACATCGATGAGCCACCAGTGAAAGATATTTAAGGCCAGGCAATCAATCATACAAAGGATGACTTTGCTTGCTATTTCTTTCACAGTCTTTGTCACCTTCAAAAAGAGAAAGTCACCACTGGTGCGGAATTTTTTTTTCGTTTCCCCCATGATAGATTTTTTTTTTTTTTTTTTAGGAATGCTGCTTTTTATCACCTTGTTCCTCCCGATGCGCAAAAACAACACAACATGGCCATCACTTTCTTCACACTCTCACTTTGTTTGGTACCCCTTCACTGCACTGCTTGTCATCCCCCCACCAACATTCTCTACCTGGTGTCCTCCAACAAGCACGTGCCCTTGACTGGTGAAGTTTCCACTCTGACTTCATTTTATTGTATGACACAAATGTTCCTCTTTCCAAATCACTAATACAACACATCCGCACCATTACCGGTCTCCTGTCAACATGTGCACTTTTCGAAGGACTGGCCAGGTAATCCACTGGGGGATGAGCAGTCAATGTTTTGATGTGTGTTCCTCCCCTTGAAATCCCATGAGAAAAAATGAGTTCACTCAATCACCATGGTGGGGACTGGTCACACCTCATTAATCACCTGAAAAGCCTTGTTTTTTCCTGCTGCCATACACATGCAGTATATCCTTTACTACAATATCACTAAACCAATCAACACGATAGAAAGACATACTTTATGCTGGTGACGCTTTCCAGCAAGGTATGTAGAGTGGCATTCTATACGCAAGCAATTTTTGAGCACCCCATCTTTACAAACAGCAACATAGAAATGATAATTATATGTGTTTTACTTACCTGTTGGGTCTTATTTTGTTATGTTGTGGTTTTGTTATACTCCAGAAGTCAATGATGAATGGCGACAAGCTGCCGAATTTTTATAAGTGGCAGGTCCCTTGGAAGCACGCTTGTGGGTGTTCCTTGATGAATGAGGATCATTGTCGCTTATTAAGATGTACAGTAAGCGCCTGTAACCTTTCTTTATTCATCTCAATATAGCCAAATTAATAATTCTAGCTACCAAAAACAATCAAACTTTTGTTCCTTCCTCAAATTGAAATGTTCGAATGATGACTACTTCCTTGACATAGGCTATGCTCACACTGCAGCTCAATTCAGATTTTTTTAAGACAGTCTGAACGGCTTCTGACCTGGGCCACTTTCCTTGGTTCTTGATCGGATACATATCGGATATTTTCGGGATGTATCTGCCTTGATCTTGTCATCATGCACAGGACGTCAGGCAGACGGCTTTTGATTGTTCGTGATTCTGCAGCAATTTTGAGTAACAGTATTAACTTTATATTTGAAATTAATTTCATCCCGCTTGAAACATAAAGCATAAACATTTTGATCATAGTAGTAATTTAGCAATATAGACGGTTTAATGATTACGTGCCTCAGTGGCACGATCACATCTTGGACAGATGGACGGATGTATGGATGTGTGGATGGATGGACAAGGCATACTGTATCAGCATTAGGAATGGATGGATGGATACTTTTAGTCCCATGAGGAAAATTAAGTCATAATATACCTACAATTGAGTCTTCTTCTGTTCTTCTGTGAGTGAATTATTAATGCATGAGACAAATGAAGTTGGGCCCTCCCCTTGACATCGATCATATATAGTATAAACGACCGGAGCTACCGGGACTGCAAGTGCAAGCCGCTTTTAGCTTGGTTGAGGGAGGATTGGAATGATGCTTGCTGTGAAATTTACAGTGCCAGACAGTCACTTGTTATGCAGAGTGGAGACAGCCAAGATTATTTTTGCACACTTGCTCCATCATCATCATTTTAGAGATAAGGTTTTGTTTGTCTCTTTTTGTTTTGTTTATTTTGCTTTATTCAAGCACTTCTGCATGTATTACTGTGCATGTTTGAGGAACAAAAAGAGGGAGCCAGTGGCAGAGGAAAGAAAATGAAAGCACAGAGCATACGTACATATGTGTGTGTGTATATATATATATATATATATATATATATATATATATATATATATATATATATATATATATATATATATATATATATATATATATATATATATATATATATATATATATGCGTGTGTGCGTGTATAATTAGAGAAAGATTAGAGAAAGAAAGGGAGAGTGTTAAAGAGAAATGAATATATACAGCATATGATAACTTGTAATGATAACTTTGTGTGACAGCTGTGTGCCCATGTCATCTGTCCACATTCACCTGTGAAGGAGAGAGCTGACAATGACATCAAACACAAACATCTTTATTGGCCGTCTCCATAATTCAGCAGCTATACCAGAGGTCGCAGTCTTTCCTTTGAGGTTGAGCTGCAGAGATGAATCTTTAATGCACTCCTGCCTAGGAATAATGGATGGCACACAGGAAAACTACTACCCATCCATGTGCTGTGCTGTCGCAATAGCAAAAAGTGGAGGAGGAATGAATGGGGTGAGGGTGGGGGAGAAGTAAGTGGGAGAGAGGACAAGGATGGACTGTGGATAGTGAGTGAATTGAACAAAGTGAGTGAAATTCAGATGCAACAGCGTGGGAGTGAGGATTAGCATTTAGTTAATAAAATATGTTGGCCTCTGCCTTTTGCTTGCAAGTCTGCTGGTCGACATAGCCAAGTCAAGTCAAATTTATTTACATATACAGCCCTTAATCACAGAAACTTCTCTTCACATGCCTACAGTGGACACATTTTAATGACATCCCCTGATCATTATCCCCAGAATTAAAAGGAAAAACTCAAAAAACCCAAACTGGGGGAAAACGACAAACCTTGAGAAGGGACCGCCGCAGATCTGAGTATCCAACTGGGCTGCAATGGATGCCGAGTGGGCAACATTTAAAAAACACAAAGTAATATGTGACACTATGAAAGAAAGAAATGTAGAAGATGAAGCGCTGCAGGAAGTCACAGTCGTCATGGCAACGCCCGTGAGAAGGTGGTCCACCTCAGAGCTTGTCCTGGTCAGTTGGTGGAGAATCAGTTTGGTCGTCATCTACTCCCCCTTTCTTCCTAAGCCGTGGAGGAGGAAGCAGAAGAAAAACTTCTGACCCCCAATAGCAAATGCTCTCAAACCTGCGACTTCTTTTAGGCTATTGTGGAAAAAGGTTTTGAGATGGAACATATTTGTTCCTAACGCCACACAGTTTAGAAAGACACCTGTTGTAAATTTGGGGCACTGTCCATATGTATGTTATCTCTTCAGGTGCTTCTCTTTTTACATAAGCCAAAGCAAGCAACTAAGTTAGAACAACTAATGTTTATGCCCCTGACGGACTAGATGAGCTTAAGTCCTTCTGATGTGTTGAGTGCTGTCAGAGTGGTGTCAAGCAACACTAACATGCAAACGTACGGCACAGCAGTGCCTGAGGCAAGAGAAGAGAGAGTAACACAGCCAAATAGCAGACTTTGTGTTTTCCTCACTGAACTACTTTGTCGGCATATTCCATTAAATCTCACCCATCCAGTGCAGAGTAACAGTAATGGATCAAAAGGGGGGTGCAGTGAGGAAATATTAGAAGGAGGGAGTCAAAGTGGGTCACTGACAGCCATTGTGTGAAAACTGGTTCATCTAAGCTGAAATGAGGTTTAAAATACAAACAAATGAGCTTTTGATGCAATAAACCGAACATCACACGTTGCCCCAGTGTGCCTGTGCACACATAAACACACATCACACTTCACATTTCAGCAAGCACAGGATTCAATCTCAGCATTTTAGTCAATCAGAACCTTTCATTCCTTCCCTCATCTTAGCTCTGTCACCCAGCCTTGGGGTGGAGGTGGAGGTAAAGGTGTGGTGGAAGGAGAGAAACACATTTCTTCTGAGTGGTGACAGAGGGAGCAAAGGAAATGAAATTCAAGACACAAAAAAACAGCTCTTAGAGGCTGTATTAATTGTATTTACACTGCAGGTCTAAGAGCCTAATTCCAATTTCATGCCTATTTCCAATTTTTACCTGTTCATTTGCATGGTTGTTATGTTGTACAGTCACTGACAGTGTAGTGATTCAAGGTGTAGTGAGAAGGAGTTCAGGAGGCGAATCGACAATCTGATTGGCTGCAAGAAACTAAAATAGATAGAGACAGAGATATCTTTTTTTTCTTTGTTTAATTTTTTTTATTGTTTTTAATGTTTTTTTTTGTGTGTTTGTATTTAATGGTCTTTCTGACCTTGAATGTCCTGAAATGTGCATTAAATTAAATTAAATATATTGCTATTATTTTAAATAAAGCTTTAGGAATAGCTTTGTAATTCTTTCCAGACGGATGAATATAAGTTACTCTATCAACATTTTGTATGTGCATCAAACAGAAACAAATGAACAAACCACACTAATGAAAATGTCAAATAGCATTTGAGAACCAGTGAAAGCAAGAGACTTTGACTTTTGACTTTGACTGTAAACACATGAACACATACACGTACACACACGCACGCACGCCAATGCCTTCCTGCTGCTTAAGATACACTCCTTTTTGGTATGTATTGAGAGGCAGCGTGGCAGCTGAAAGCTTGGAATGGTGGAGGAATATTCAATGTGCAACGAATCCACGATACCAACTGGGAAGAATCAGTACAATGAGTATCCTTTCCATCCCTGTTGCACGGCATGCAATGAAATATTAACTTGTGTATGACAATTTAAGAGGCTGCCGGTATGGCAGCTCCTTAAATTGCAAGCACTGCTGATACAAAAGACCTTGCAAATGTGCCATTACCTCATTTTAATCTAAACCATTTTCTCGGCTGCCTGACTCCTCTCAGCTACCAAGAGGACAGATTGCTTGATCTGAGGACTGCAATAGGGAATACTGAGAAAATCCTATTTGTGTGTGTTGAATTACCCTGGAATTGTTGAATAAGGAACATTTCTTTCACCTAAAAAACAATAAGGAGCTTTCACTGACGTGACCTGTGGATATTCACAATGCAAAACCTGTCCACATTCTACAATTCCACTCCTGATGAAGGGACTGACATCAGTGTTAAATTGAAAAAAAAACAACATATATATGATGATAAAGAAAGCTTTAATAGTTATGATACTAGAACAAATTTAACAAATACTGTGTTGTTGTCTTCTCTACATGCACACTTGGTAGCCAATATCTTGTGATTTTTGTATGTGATTGTTTTTGTGATTGACAAAATTATCAAATTATTACCATTTTAATTACCCCATCCATCTATTTTCTATATGTCTTGTCCTCTTTTGGGTCACAGGTTAGTGCAGGGTGAACAATTGTAGTCCTCGAGGGCCGTTGTACTGCATGTTTTATGTACGTATCTCCCTGTTGCAACACATCTTGATTCAAATGGTCAAATCAATAGCAATGTCTGCAGAAGCTGGATAACAATCCTGATCATTTGAATCAAGTGTGTTGCAGCAGGGAGACATATAAAACATGGACACTGGCCCTCGAGGACCACAATTGCCCACCCCTGGGTTAATGCAACCTGTCCAAGCTGATCGCCAGCCAATTATACAGATACTATTGACCAACAAGCACTCCCACTCATTAATTCAGCCATTGAGAGTCTTTAAGTCACTGCTTACCCATGTAGAGTCTTTAATTACCCTGAGAAGCATAATTTTGGAATTTCAGAGGAGTACCCAGAGAAAACTAGGGATATCATGCGCCACACAAAGATTTTCTAACTTTGAACACAGATCCTTTGACTGTGTGGCAGGCGTGCTTAGCATGGTTCCACAGTACTGCAAGTGCAAAGTCAGACACAAATGACTTCTACTCCCTTAACACCCTGGCAGTCTCCAGATTGAATGACATTGGTACACCAAAGTGATGAATGCTGGCCTCATGCCAGTACTAACCCAGAGCGTTTCTATCACAGATGCCAAGGTTTATCCTACAGAAGTTAATCATTTTATAAATGATGTGAAGTGTATCAGCTCCATTTATAATCATATCTGTGTCACTGCTAAAGACTGAAAGACTGCCTATTCTGCAGCGGACAATAGATTTATAGTGGACACGTTCTGAATTATACTGTGGTTCCCCACCCCCACCCGATGGCTACGATGTCTTTTAGACACCCTAGCCAGAAAACTAAGTATACGCATAATAATTAACTGTAAATCAGTGATGATGAAATGAAAGTAAAAAAGACTATGTGTAATTGGGCTGTGTTTGTCATGTCTATTGTTTTAAATCTTGGCTCTGACTTTTGTGTAGTTTGTATGCATGTCAAACCCAGCATTGCATGCATTTTCTCTGCATACTCTAGCTTCTTCCCACAATCCAAATCCTCGTTTTAAATTTTATGGAAGAACTAAATTGTCCATATGTGTGAATATCATATATGTTTGTGGCTGATTGTCTCCAAGTCTTGACTATAAGTATTTGACTATACTTAGTTGTCACATTGATCTTTGCATAATGGTTGCATATGAATGTAACCAGGCATAACCAGTTCAGAAAAAAAGTGACCAAATTCGGCAACTTGCTCAATAAAGGCTTAATACATTATCTCTAACAAAAAAAAAAAGTAACTCTGCAGCAGAGGGGGCAAGGGATGCTACGCCTCCTCTGCCATCATTAAAAGGTGAAAAACAAATTCAATTGTTTTTATTATGAAGTCATTTTCCGTTTAATTTCAATAGTTTTGTATCATTTTGAACCAAAATCGCTGAATTTTTATAGTTATTTTAAAACCGAAGATTCGCTCGGAGGAGCCAACTACCTGCCTAGCCTCCTCTGAGGTTTGCGTAATCACATGGCTGCCTATGTTGACAGGCTATGCAGTTAGACAGAACTGCTCTCTGTCTTTATGTCGCTGTTTAAGTGTTCAAACACTGTGGCTATATTGACAAATTTCCACCGTTAAGCTGATGTATTGAAAATCTAGTGTTTTTTGTCATCTGTCTGTAACGTGCATGTCGCACGTCACATGTATTCTTATAATGTCAATATGCAATTATTACAATAATATTCCAAATAAAGGATGACCGATTTTAATATAATTTTGGTTAACCCTAATCCTAATTAAAAAAAAAAAAAAAGCAGAATTAACCCCCCCCCCAAAAAAAAAAACTACCTAAAAAAAATCTAAATATACCTACCAACCTAAATTCAATCAGACGTAATGCCAGGGATAGCCGCTAGAGGGTGCCCGAGTGTGAACGGACGGCATGGCGGCCATTTTGGAAAAATCCTGGTACCGTGAGTGCAAGGGACAGCCAAAATAAGGACCTTCAGGTAAGAAAAGCTGCACTTGAATCATACTGTGGAGATTGCGGTGATCACAAGAGCTCACAGCAAATGGGATACTCTGCCAATGGGATCCCCAGATGTCAAAACTATAGTACGGGAATAGAATGAAATGGCATAGTTAGATGTTTGAATCAAAAAGGAAATTCAATACCAATAAGCAGTGATTGATAAAATTAACAGCTGAGCACTACAATCAATTAGACCTACAGTGTAAGAGATAAAAAATGAGTAAAATTATAAGAATGGATGGTAGGCAATGGATAAGCAACTATAGTTAATTAGTTAAAGTTATTTTAATACCAAAGACAATTCGTTTGGAGGAGCCAACTTCCTGCCGAACCTCCTCTGAGGTTTGCGAGGAGGAGCCAACTTCCTGCCGAACCTCCTCTGAGGTTTGCGTAATCACACGGCTGCCTATATTGACAGGCTATGCAGTTAGACAGAACTGCTCTCTGTCTTTATGTCGCTGTTTAAATGTTCAAACACTGTGGCTATATTAACACATTTCCACAGTTAAACTGATGTATTGAAAATCTACTGTTTTTTGTCATCTGTCTGTAACGTCGTGTTTGTCCGCACGTCTCTTGCATTCTTATATTGTGAATGTGCAATTATTACAATAATATTAAAAATAAAGGATGACCAATTTGAATTTAATTTTGGTTAACCCTAATCCTATTTTTTTAAAAAGCAGAATTAAATCCCCCCAAAAAACTACCTAAAAAAATCTAAATAAACCTACCAACCTAAATTCAATCGGGCGCAATGTTAGGGATAGCCACCAGGGAGTGCCCGAGGGTGACCGGACGGCGTGGCGGCCATTTTGGAAAAATCCTGATACCGTCAGTGTAAGGGACACCCAAAAAATAGACCTTCTGGTAAGAAAGGTAGATGCTCTCGAGAATACAGTGATCCTAAGTGAGCACAGTAAATGGGATCCCCAAATGTCAAAACTAAGGTACAGGAATAGAATTAAATGTGAAAGTTAAACGTTTGAATAAAGATAGAAGTACAATACCAATGAACAGTAATTGACAAATCAAATTGACAGTAAACATTAAAATCAATTAGAACAGAAGTGCAGGGGCTAAAAAACAAGTAAAATAAGTGGATGGTATGGATAAGCAACTTTTGTACTCAACAGGGACAAAGGACACAGCCATATTTGAAGACACACTACTTAGGGTAGAGAATATTAAAATACATTTGACTAATAATCGGGAATCCAATAAAGCCACGCTCAGGGTCGCTCGAAAGTAAATCCAAATTACCTGGGGCTGCTCGAAAGTCTATCCAAATTACCAGGAGTAACTGCTGGAGAATGAGTGGTAGTACAAAAGGGACCCACAAGAGGGAGCCACCAGGAACCTGACTGAATGGGTACCGTGAGTGTAGGAAGTTTCTGAAATAGTGACCCTCTGGCAACAACAACAACAACTACAACAACAGGTTGGCCTTCCCTGGGGCCTTGTGGTGTATGAAGCACAGGGAAGGAGAATGAATATATCCAGCCTCCTTAGGTCGTGCGTTGTAATGGGACAAAGGAGCATACATTTGTAGGCTGGTTCTCACTCTGATCAAGGTGGCTTGATCGTGAGCTCTTCTACTTATGAGTGGCTTGGCCTGGATACCTAGCGGTGTTAACCAAGGGTCAAGGTGACTCAGGGTGTAAGTGCTCAGGTGCTCTTGATTGGAGGAGAAAGGCAGCGGTACATCGTGGCTGCTTCTCACTCTGATCGGTGTGGATTGATCCTGTTCTTCTGCCCTGAGTGGCTTGACCTCGATACCTAGCGGTGTTAACGGAGGGTCAATGGCACTCAGGGAGTAAGTATGCGGCCCCCCCTGGGAACAAAGCAAGCAGGGTGTGGTGGTCCAGAGCGGAAGGACCTTAATCGAGGCTCAGTCTTCTATGAGGTTTAGCCTCGCTCATGCAACAGCACATTGCACCACACGCGTTAATATTAGACTCTAAAAGGAGACCTGGAACAGGTTCCAAATTCTTAGCCCTAATATTCACGTCCCCTAGTCCAGCTTAGGTGACTAGGCCGAGGATGCACCGGGACCTAGGCGATGTAGAGTAGGGTTTCTTTTTCAGCTATTCCCTCCACAGGTATTGCAATTAAGGTGAGTTCCCTCTAGGTACTTTGTTTGACTTCCCTGGGACAAAGAAGATTGCTCAAGAAAGGAGGATACTTTTGCAGGCTGGTTCTCACTCTGATCAAGGTGGCTTGATCCTGAGCTCTTCTGCCTATGAGTGGCTTGACCTGGATACCTAGCGGTGTTAACGAAGGGTCAAGGCTACTCAGGGTGTAAGTGCTCAGGGGCTCAAGTGCTCTTGATTGGAGGAAAAAGGCAGCGGTACATCGTGGCTGCTTCTCACTCTGATCGGTGTGGATTGATCCCCAGCTCTTCTGCCCTGAGTGGCTTGACCTGGATACCTAGCGGTGTTAACGAAGGGTCAAGGTAACTCAGGATGTAAGTGCTCAGGGGCTCAAGTGCCCTTGGACCCTGATTGGAGGAGAAAGGCAGCGGAACATCGTGGCTGGTTCTCGCTCTGATCGGTGTGGATTGATCCCCAGCTCTTCTGGCCTGAGTGGCTTGACCTGGATACCTAGCGGTGTTAACGGAGGGTCAATGGCACTCAGGGAGTAAGTATGCGGCCCCCCCTGGGAACAAAGCAAGCAGGGTGTGGTGGTCCAGAGCGGAAGGACCTTAATCGAGGCTCAGTCTTCTATGAGGTTTAGCCTCGCCCATGCAACAGCACATTGCACCACACGCGTTAATATTAGACTCTAAAAGGAGACCTGGAACAGGTTCCAAATTCTTAGCCCTAATATTCACGTCCCCTAGTCCAGCTTAGGTGACTAGGCCGAGGATGCACCGGGACCTAGGCGATGTAGAGTAGGGTTTCTTTTTCAGCTATTCCCTCCACAGGTATTGCAATTAAGGTGAGTTCCCTCTAGGTACTTTGTTTGACTTCCCTGGGACAAAGAAGATTGCTCAAGAAAGGAGGATACTTTTGCAGGCTGGTTCTCACTCTGATCAAGGTGGCTTGATCCTGAGCTCTTCTGCCTATGAGTGGCTTGACCTGGATACCTAGCGGTGTTAACGAAGGGTCAAGGCTACTCAGGGTGTAAGTGCTCAGGGGCTGAAGTGCTCTTGATTGGAGGAAAAAGGCAGCGGTACATCGTGGCTGCTTCTCACTCTGATCGGTGTGGATTGATCCCCAGCTCTTCTGCCCTGAGTGGCTTGACCTGGATACCTAGCGGTGTTAACGAAGGGTCAAGGTAACTCAGGGTGTAAGTGCTCAGGGGCTCAAGTGCCCTTGGACCCTGATTGGAGGAGAAAGGCAGCGGAACATCGTGGCTGGTTCTCGCTCTGATCGGTGTGGATTGATCCCCAGCTCTTCTGGCCTGAGTGTCTTGACCTGGATACCTAGCGGTGTTAACGGAGGGTCAATGGCACTCAGGGAGTAAGTATGCGGCCCCCCCTGGGAACAAAGCAAGCAGGGTGTGGTGGTCCAGAGCGGAAGGACCTTAATCGAGGCTCAGTCTTCTATGAGGTTTAGCCTCGCCCATGCAACAGCACATTGCACCACACGCGTTAATATTAGACTCTAAAAGGAGACCTGGAACAGGTTCCAAATTCTTAGCCCTAATATTCACGTCCCCTAGTCCAGCTTAGGTGACTAGGCCGAGGATGCACCGGGACCTAGGCGATGTAGAGTAGGGTTTCTTTTTCAGCTATTCCCTCCACAGGTATTGCAATTAAGGTGAGTTCCCTCTAGGTACTTTGTTTGACTTCCCTGGGACAAAGAAGATTGCTCAAGAAAGGAGGATACTTTTGCAGGCTGGTTCTCACTCTGATCAAGGTGGCTTGATCCTGAGCTCTTCTGCCTATGAGTGGCTTGACCTGGATACCTAGCGGTGTTAACGAAGGGTCAAGGCTACTCAGGGTGTAAGTGCTCAGGGGCTGAAGTGCTCTTGATTGGAGGAAAAAGGCAGCGGTACATCGTGGCTGCTTCTCACTCTGATCGGTGTGGATTGATCCCCAGCTCTTCTGCCCTGAGTGGCTTGACCTGGATACCTAGCGGTGTTAACGAAGGGTCAAGGTAACTCAGGGTGTAAGTGCTCAGGGGCTCAAGTGCCCTTGGACCCTGATTGGAGGAGAAAGGCAGCGGAACATCGTGGCTGGTTCTCGCTCTGATCGGTGTGGATTGATCCCCAGCTCTTCTGGCCTGAGTGTCTTGACCTGGATACCTAGCGGTGTTAACGGAGGGTCAATGGCACTCAGGGAGTAAGTATGCGGCCCCCCCTGGGAACAAAGCAAGCAGGGTGTGGTGGTCCAGAGCGGAAGGACCTTAATCGAGGCTCAGTCTTCTATGAGGTTTAGCCTCGCCCATGCAACAGCACATTGCACCACACGCGTTAATATTAGACTCTAAAAGGAGACCTGGAACAGGTTCCAAATTCTTAGCCCTAATATTCACGTCCCCTAGTCCAGCTTAGGTGACTAGGCCGAGGATGCACCGGGACCTAGGCGATGTAGAGTAGGGTTTCTTTTTCAGCTATTCCCTCCACAGGTATTGCAATTAAGGTGAGTTCCCTCTAGGTACTTTGTTTGACTTCCCTGGGACAAAGAAGATTGCTCAAGAAAGGAGGATACTTTTGCAGGCTGGTTCTCACTCTGATCAAGGTGGCTTGATCCTGAGCTCTTCTGCCTATGAGTGGCTTGACCTGGATACCTAGCGGTGTTAACGAAGGGTCAAGGCTACTCAGGGTGTAAGTGCTCAGGGGCTGAAGTGCTCTTGATTGGAGGAAAAAGGCAGCGGTACATCGTGGCTGCTTCTCACTCTGATCGGTGTGGATTGATCCCCAGCTCTTCTGCCCTGAGTGGCTTGACCTGGATACCTAGCGGTGTTAACGAAGGGTCAAGGTAACTCAGGGTGTAAGTGCTCAGGGGCTCAAGTGCCCTTGGACCCTGATTGGAGGAGAAAGGCAGCGGAACATCGTGGCTGGTTCTCGCTCTGATCGGTGTGGATTGATCCCCAGCTCTTCTGGCCTGAGTGTCTTGACCTGGATACCTAGCGGTGTTAACGGAGGGTCAATGGCACTCAGGGAGTAAGTATGCGGCCCCCCCTGGGAACAAAGCAAGCAGGGTGTGGTGGTCCAGAGCGGAAGGACCTTAATCGAGGCTCAGTCTTCTATGAGGTTTAGCCTCGCCCATGCAACAGCACATTGCACCACACGCGTTAATATTAGACTCTAAAAGGAGACCTGGAACAGGTTCCAAATTCTTAGCCCTAATATTCACGTCCCCTAGTCCAGCTTAGGTGACTAGGCCGAGGATGCACCGGGACCTAGGCGATGTAGAGTAGGGTTTCTTTTTCAGCTATTCCCTCCACAGGTATTGCAATTAAGGTGAGTTCCCTCTAGGTACTTTGTTTGACTTCCCTGGGACAAAGAAGATTGCTCAAGAAAGGAGGATACTTTTGCAGGCTGGTTCTCACTCTGATCAAGGTGGCTTGATCCTGAGCTCTTCTGCCTATGAGTGGCTTGACCTGGATACCTAGCGGTGTTAACGAAGGGTCAAGGCTACTCAGGGTGTAAGTGCTCAGGGGCTCAAGTGCTCTTGATTGGAGGAAAAAGGCAGCGGTACATCGTGGCTGCTTCTCACTCTGATCGGTGTGGATTGATCCCCAGCTCTTCTGCCCTGAGTGGCTTGACCTGGATACCTAGCGGTGTTAACGAAGGGTCAAGGTAACTCAGGGTGTAAGTGCTCAGGGGCTCAAGTGCCCTTGGACCCTGATTGGAGGAGAAAGGCAGCGGAACATCGTGGCTGGTTCTCGCTCTGATCGGTGTGGATTGATCCCCAGCTCTTCTGGCCTGAGTGTCTTGACCTGGATACCTAGCGGTGTTAACGGAGGGTCAATGGCACTCAGGGAGTAAGTATGCGGCCCCCCCTGGGAACAAAGCAAGCAGGGTGTGGTGGTCCAGAGCGGAAGGACCTTAATCGAGGCTCAGTCTTCTATGAGGTTTAGCCTCGCCCATGCAACAGCACATTGCACCACACGCGTTAATATTAGACTCTAAAAGGAGACCTGGAACAGGTTCCAAATTCTTAGCCCTAATATTCACGTCCCCTAGTCCAGCTTAGGTGACTAGGCCGAGGATGCACCGGGACCTAGGCGATGTAGAGTAGGGTTTCTTTTTCAGCTATTCCCTCCACAGGTATTGCAATTAAGGTGAGTTCCCTCTAGGTACTTTGTTTGACTTCCCTGGGACAAAGAAGATTGCTCAAGAAAGGAGGATACTTTTGCAGGCTGGTTCTCACTCTGATCAAGGTGGCTTGATCCTGAGCTCTTCTGCCTATGAGTGGCTTGACCTGGATACCTAGCGGTGTTAACGAAGGGTCAATGTTACTCAGGGTGTAAGTGCTCAGGGGCTGAAGTGCTCTTGATTGGAGGAAAAAGGCAGCGGTACATCGTGGCTGCTTCTCACTCTGATCGGTGTGGATTGATCCCCAGCTCTTCTGCCCTGAGTGGCTTGACCTGGATACCTAGCGGTGTTAACGAAGGGTCAAGGTAACTCAGGGTGTAAGTGCTCAGGGGCTCAAGTGCCCTTGGACCCTGATTGGAGGAGAAAGGCAGCGGAACATCGTGGCTGGTTCTCGCTCTGATCGGTGTGGATTGATCCCCAGCTCTTCTGGCCTGAGTGTCTTGACCTGGATACCTAGCGGTGTTAACGGAGGGTCAATGGCACTCAGGGAGTAAGTATGCGGCCCCCCCTGGGAACAAAGCAAGCAGGGTGTGGTGGTCCAGAGCGGAAGGACCTTAATCGAGGCTCAGTCTTCTATGAGGTTTAGCCTCGCCCATGCAACAGCACATTGCATCACACGCGTTAATATTAGACTCTAAAAGGAGACCTGGAACAGGTTCCAAATTCTTAGCCCTAATATTCACGTCCCCTAGTCCAGCTTAGGTGACTAGGCCGAGGATGCACCGGGACCTAGGCGATGTAGAGTAGGGTTTCTTTTTCAGCTATTCCCTCCACAGGTATTGCAATTAAGGTGAGTTCCCTCTAGGTACTTTGTTTGACTTCCCTGGGACAAAGAAGATTGCTCAAGAAAGGAGGATACTTTTGCAGGCTGGTTCTCACTCTGATCAAGGTGGCTTTATCCTGAGCTCTTCTGCCTATGAGTGGCTTGACCTGGATACCTAGCGGTGTTAACGAAGGGTCAAGGCTACTCAGGGTGTAAGTGCTCAGGGGCTCAAGTGCTCTTGATTGGAGGAAAAAGGCAGCGGTACATCGTGGCTGCTTCTCACTCTGATCGGTGTGGATTGATCCCCAGCTCTTCTGCCCTGAGTGGCTTGACCTGGATACCTAGCGGTGTTAACGAAGGGTCAAGGTAACTCAGGGTGTAAGTGCTCAGGGGCTCAAGTGCCCTTGGACCCTGATTGGAGGAGAAAGGCAGCGGAACATCGTGGCTGGTTCTCGCTCTGATCGGTGTGGATTGATCCCCAGCTCTTCTGGCCTGAGTGTCTTGACCTGGATACCTAGCGGTGTTAACGGAGGGTCAATGGCACTCAGGGAGTAAGTATGCGGCCCCCCCTGGGAACAAAGCAAGCAGGGTGTGGTGGTCCAGAGCGGAAGGACCTTAATCGAGGCTCAGTCTTCTATGAGGTTTAGCCTCGCCCATGCAACAGCACATTGCACCACACGCGTTAATATTAGACTCTAAAAGGAGACCTGGAACAGGTTCCAAATTCTTAGCCCTAATATTCACGTCCCCTAGTCCAGCTTAGGTGACTAGGCCGAGGATGCACCGGGACCTAGGCGATGTAGAGTAGGGTTTCTTTTTCAGCTATTCCCTCCACAGGTATTGCAATTAAGGTGAGTTCCCTCTAGGTACTTTGTTTGACTTCCCTGGGACAAAGAAGATTGCTCAAGAAAGGAGGATACTTTTGCAGGCTGGTTCTCACTCTGATCAAGGTGGCTTGATCCTGAGCTCTTCTGCCTATGAGTGGCTTGACCTGGATACCTAGCGGTGTTAACGAAGGGTCAAGGCTACTCAGGGTGTAAGTGCTCAGGGGCTGAAGTGCTCTTGATTGGAGGAAAAAGGCAGCGGTACATCGTGGCTGCTTCTCACTCTGATCGGTGTGGATTGATCCCCAGCTCTTCTGCCCTGAGTGGCTTGACCTGGATACCTAGCGGTGTTAACGAAGGGTCAAGGTAACTCAGGGTGTAAGTGCTCAGGGGCTCAAGTGCCCTTGGACCCTGATTGGAGGAGAAAGGCAGCGGAATATCGTGGCTGGTTCTCGCTCTGATCGGTGTGGATTGATCCCCAGCTCTTCTGGCCTGAGTGTCTTGACCTGGATACCTAGCGGTGTTAACGGAGGGTCAATGGCACTCAGGGAGTAAGTATGCGGCCCCCCCTGGGAACAAAGCAAGCAGGGTGTGGTGGTCCAGAGCGGAAGGACCTTAATCGAGGCTCAGTCTTCTATGAGGTTTAGCCTCGCCCATGCAACAGCACATTGCACCACACGCGTTAATATTAGACTCTAAAAGGAGACCTGGAACAGGTTCCAAATTCTTAGCCCTAATATTCACGTCCCCTAGTCCAGCTTAGGTGACTAGGCCGAGGATGCACCGGGACCTAGGCGATGTAGAGTAGGGTTTCTTTTTCAGCTATTCCCTCCACAGGTATTGCAATTAAGGTGAGTTCCCTCTAGGTACTTTGTTTGACTTCCCTGGGACAAAGAAGATTGCTCAAGAAAGGAGGATACTTTTGCAGGCTGGTTCTCACTCTGATCAAGGTGGCTTTATCCTGAGCTCTTCTGCCTATGAGTGGCTTGACCTGGATACCTAGCGGTGTTAACGAAGGGTCAAGGCTACTCAGGGTGTAAGTGCTCAGGGGCTCAAGTGCTCTTGATTGGAGGAAAAAGGCAGCGGTACATCGTGGCTGCTTCTCACTCTGATCGGTGTGGATTGATCCCCAGCTCTTCTGCCCTGAGTGGCTTGACCTGGATACCTAGCGGTGTTAACGAAGGGTCAAGGTAACTCAGGGTGTAAGTGCTCAGGGGCTCAAGTGCCCTTGGACCCTGATTGGAGGAGAAAGGCAGCGGAACATCGTGGCTGGTTCTCGCTCTGATCGGTGTGGATTGATCCCCAGCTCTTCTGGCCTGAGTGTCTTGACCTGGATACCTAGCGGTGTTAACGGAGGGTCAATGGCACTCAGGGAGTAAGTATGCGGCCCCCCCTGGGAACAAAGCAAGCAGGGTGTGGTGGTCCAGAGCGGAAGGACCTTAATCGAGGCTCAGTCTTCTATGAGGTTTAGCCTCGCCCATGCAACAGCACATTGCACCACACGCGTTAATATTAGACTCTAAAAGGAGACCTGGAACAGGTTCCAAATTCTTAGCCCTAATATTCACGTCCCCTAGTCCAGCTTAGGTGACTAGGCCGAGGATGCACCGGGACCTAGGCGATGTAGAGTAGGGTTTCTTTTTCAGCTATTCCCTCCACAGGTATTGCAATTAAGGTGAGTTCCCTCTAGGTACTTTGTTTGACTTCCCTGGGACAAAGAAGATTGCTCAAGAAAGGAGGATACTTTTGCAGGCTGGTTCTCACTCTGATCAAGGTGGCTTGATCCTGAGCTCTTCTGCCTATGAGTGGCTTGACCTGGATACCTAGCGGTGTTAACGAAGGGTCAAGGCTACTCAGGGTGTAAGTGCTCAGGGGCTCAAGTGCTCTTGATTGGAGGAAAAAGGCAGCGGTACATCGTGGCTGCTTCTCACTCTGATCGGTGTGGATTGATCCCCAGCTCTTCTGCCCTGAGTGGCTTGACCTGGATACCTAGCGGTGTTAACGAAGGGTCAAGGTGACTCAGGGTGTAAGTGCTCAGGGGCTCAAGTGCCCTTGGACCCTGATTGGAGGAGAAAGGCAGCGGAACATCGTGGCTGGTTCTCGCTCTGATCGGTGTGGATTGATCCCCAGCTCTTCTGGCCTGAGTGGCTTGACCTGGATACCTAGCGGTGTTAACGGAGGGTCAATGGCACTCAGGGAGTAAGTATGCGGCCCCCCCTGGGAACAAAGCAAGCAGGGTGTGGTGGTCCAGAGCGGAAGGACCTTAATCGAGGCTCAGTCTTCTATGAGGTTTAGCCTCGCCCATGCAACAGCACATTGCACCACACGCGTTAATATTAGACTCTAAAAGGAGACCTGGAACAGGTTCCAAATTCTTAGCCCTAATATTCACGTCCCCTAGTCCAGCTTAGGTGACTAGGCCGAGGATGCACCGGGACCTAGGCGATGTAGAGTAGGGTTTCTTTTTCAGCTATTCCCTCCACAGGTATTGCAATTAAGGTGAGTTCCCTCTAGGTACTTTGTTTGACTTCCCTGGGACAAAGAAGATTGCTCAAGAAAGGAGGATACTTTTGCAGGCTGGTTCTCACTCTGATCAAGGTGGCTTGATCCTGAGCTCTTCTGCCTATGAGTGGCTTGACCTGGATACCTAGCGGTGTTAACGAAGGGTCAAGGCTACTCAGGGTGTAAGTGCTCAGGGGCTCAAGTGCTCTTGATTGGAGGAAAAAGGCAGCGGTACATCGTGGCTGCTTCTCACTCTGATCGGTGTGGATTGATCCCCAGCTCTTCTGCCCTGAGTGGCTTGACCTGGATACCTAGCGGTGTTAACGAAGGGTCAAGGTAACTCAGGGTGTAAGTGCTCAGGGGCTCAAGTGCCCTTGGACCCTGATTGGAGGAGAAAGGCAGCGGAACATCGTGGCTGGTTCTCGCTCTGATCGGTGTGGATTGATCCCCAGCTCTTCTGGCCTGAGTGGCTTGACCTGGATACCTAGCGGTGTTAACGGAGGGTCAATGGCACTCAGGGAGTAAGTATGCGGCCCCCCCTGGGAACAAAGCAAGCAGGGTGTGGTGGTCCAGAGCGGAAGGACCTTAATCGAGGCTCAGTCTTCTATGAGGTTTAGCCTCGCCCATGCAACAGCACATTGCACCACACGCGTTAATATTAGACTCTAAAAGGAGACCTGGAACAGGTTCCAAATTCTTAGCCCTAATATTCACGTCCCCTAGTCCAGCTTAGGTGACTAGGCCGAGGATGCACCGGGACCTAGGCGATGTAGAGTAGGGTTTCTTTTTCAGCTATTCCCTCCACAGGTATTGCAATTAAGGTGAGTTCCCTCTAGGTACTTTGTTTGACTTCCCTGGGACAAAGAAGATTGCTCAAGAAAGGAGGATACTTTTGCAGGCTGGTTCTCACTCTGATCAAGGTGGCTTGATCCTGAGCTCTTCTGCCTATGAGTGGCTTGACCTGGATACCTAGCGGTGTTAACGAAGGGTCAAGGCTACTCAGGGTGTAAGTGCTCAGGGGCTCAAGTGCTCTTGATTGGAGGAAAAAGGCAGCGGTACATCGTGGCTGCTTCTCACTCTGATCGGTGTGGATTGATCCCCAGCTCTTCTGCCCTGAGTGGCTTGACCTGGATACCTAGCGGTGTTAACGAAGGGTCAAGGTAACTCAGGGTGTAAGTGCTCAGGGGCTCAAGTGCCCTTGGACCCTGATTGGAGGAGAAATGCAGCGGAACATCGTGGCTGGTTCTCGCTCTGATCGGTGTGGATTGATCCCCAGCTCTTCTGGCCTGAGTGGCTTGACCTGGATACCTAGCGGTGTTAACGGAGGGTCAATGGCACTCAGGGAGTAAGTATGCGGCCCCCCCTGGGAACAAAGCAAGCAGGGTGTGGTGGTCCAGAGCGGAAGGACCTTAATCGAGGCTCAGTCTTCTATGAGGTTTAGCCTCGCCCATGCAACAGCACATTGCACCACACGCGTTAATATTAGACTCTAAAAGGAGACCTGGAACAGGTTCCAAATTCTTAGCCCTAATATTCACGTCCCCTAGTCCAGCTTAGGTGACTAGGCCGAGGATGCACCGGGACCTAGGCGATGTAGAGTAGGGTTTCTTTTTCAGCTATTCCCTCCACAGGTATTGCAATTAAGGTGAGTTCCCTCTAGGTACTTTGTTTGACTTCCCTGGGACAAAGAAGATTGCTCAAGAAAGGAGGATACTTTTGCAGGCTCGTTCTCACTCTGATCAAGGTGGCTTGATCCTGAGCTCTTCTGCCTATGAGTGGCTTGACCTGGATACCTAGCGGTGTTAACGAAGGGTCAAGGCTACTCAGGGTGTAAGTGCTCAGGGGCTGAAGTGCTCTTGATTGGAGGAAAAAGGCAGCGGTACATCGTGGCTGTTTCCTTTTTTCTGATCGGTGTGGATTGATCCCCAGCTCTTCTGCCCTGAGTGGCTTGACCTGGATACCTAGCGGTGTTAACGAAGGGTCAAGGTGACTCAGGGTGTAAGTGCTCAGGGGCTCAAGTGCCCTTGGACCCTGATTGGAGGAGAAAGGCAGCGGAACATCGTGGCTGGTTCTCGCTCTGATCGGTGTGGATTGATCCCCAGCTCTTCTGCCCTGAGTGGCTTGACCTGGATACCTAGCGGTGTTAACGGAGGGTCAATGGCACTCAGGAAGTAAGTATGCGCCCCCCCTGAGAACAAAGCACACATTCCCTCCGCAGGTATTGCAATACAGGTGAGTTGCACTGTAGGAACTTTGTTGGTAGGTTTGCCTTCCCTGGAGCCTTGCGATGTTCAAAGCACAGCGAAGTGGAAGGAATGAATCCTGTATCTCCTTAGGTTTTGCGTTGTCATAGGACAAAGAAGATTGCTCAAGAAGAAAGAAGCTTACTCTTGTAGTCAGTTCATCCCATTCATGAACCTCACCGCACGTCACTGCTCTGCAGACAATAGATCACAAACAGTTGTCACACAGCACAAAGACAGAATTAAAACTTACATGGGTTAGACTTCAGGAAGCACAGCATTTGTTTGAGGCGGCCATGTCTAACAGGTTTTTCCTCCTCAAATGTTATTGGTTTCTTACAACAAAGAGAAAATTCCGCTTTTAAGATCATATTTGTTTTCTTAAGTAAATGTGTTTCCCAGCACTGATTTATTTCTGAATTCTTTTTGATTTTTAGTTGATATTTTTCTTAAGTAATCAGCTATGACCTGTGCTGTTTAAAATAAATTGAAAAAAAGCCAAATACTTCCCAGAAGTCTTAACGGTTTTCTACACTGATGATTGTGACTGTTGCACCTTTGGTTCCACCCCTAATGCTTCTCTGTGGGATTTGGTTGGGGCCTAATTAGCCATGTTGATTGATTATAGAGAACACATGTAATGCTCTTTTCATGGACCAGAAGCTTGTGGGAGTCTCAAGAGTCCATGCCAACGCCGTCACTCCCTTTTGGAGAGTGTTGGCCATTAGCAGGCCTCTCACTCAGCCAACATAGGGGATTAAGGGAATAAAGGAATAAGACTGTGTGACCTTGGCCTCACACTGCCACCGTAGCATCAGCTCATCACATAGGGGTTGTGTTGCCAGTAGCCTTGTGAGCAGTGTGTCCATGGCGTTATTTGTGTACACAATATACACAAATGTGTGTTTATGTACGAACTACTGCCTTGTCCTTTCAGATGTGAGGGGAAGAAAAAAAGCAAGGGTATAGTTCACATATAAACACTTCCTTCAAGGGCAGCACCTACAGAAAGGACCAGCTTTTCCCCAGATGTGTTCTCTTTGGCAACTGAGCTGCGAAAATAAAATGTTCCTCGAAAAAAAGAAAAAGTCCATCCCATTGCATGCTGAGACACTGCTTCTGGGATAAATTGAGATTTCTGGGGACACAATATAGGAAGGGGAATTGCACAGCAGAGTACTCAGCAGGAAGTCTTTTATCGCTTGGTCTGTCTCTATCAACCTATCAATTAACATCAAAATGATCCCTTGGCACTTGACAGCCCATCCCCAATGGGATCCTTGCTGAAGAACAGGCACAGAAAAAACAAATGCTCCCCATGCTCTGCTGCCAACTACTCTATTTAGGGCGAATGCCATACAGTACTTTGATCCCTGCAGCGTTTCCAGCGCACAGGATTTACACACCATTTAGTTCCCCATTTTTATTTTCCTTGTTGTTTCAACTCCCTCTACTCAGTCTATGCATCTCTTTGATTGTTCTTCTTCATTTGATCACACGGTGCTGTCACTCCTGTGGTATATTGAAACAAGTGCGTGATTTCAGTTGTGTGCACAAATGTATAACTATGCAAACAGCAAACCGTGGCGTGAAATGGTAGTTTCACTGAGTGCCAGTAGAGGGAAACAAAGCACTATCCTTTCTTCATGTGAAGACTTTCAAGTGATCTATTCTCTCATAGCAAAGATGAGGTTTGGCCTTCTAGTTGAAAAAGAAAAAAAAAAATCAAGAAGAATGAGTCATGTGCTCCGAGTACCTTTCTGAAATGATTACAGCTCACACCTATTGAAACATGTTGAAAAGAAAAAAGATTGATCAGAAGGAATGACAATGTACTGAGCTTTCTATCCGTTGTGTTGGCTATTTAAAAGATGACATGCTCACTGATCATTGTCCATGGCTTTTTCTGCAACATTTTTATGAATCACTTCAGATTGTAGGTTTGAGTAAGAAAACATCATCATATTTATTTGCAAAACGCTTGAAAATATTTTTTTGTTACCCTTATCTTTTACACGCCAAATTTTATACTCTGTGCGCAATACATTTTCCAGTGAACTGAAAAGAAAAACGTTGTGCACGTTTATTCACCTGAGATCTTGTAACATGAAAAAGAAGACAGCAAAAGGAGAAAGAATGTTCCCTTTATTTCAATAACATTATTCAATAATAAATTATTAATTTGTTTTCACATTTAGCAAAGCATTAAAGACTATGACTTTCTAAATGATCAGTTTTACTTCTTTCATTAATATTTTGAGAGACAAATGAAGAAAGAACTGGGGTAGGCTCCATCCTCTAGTGACCCCAAGGTTTGATTGTCAAATTTTAAGTCAAAGCTTTAAGTCAAATTTGGAACGTTTTCTGTAATTCACGCAATTATTATTCCACCATAATTGTCACTTTTTTTTTTTTTTTTTTTTTTAAGCAGAGCCTTAAATTTGTGGTGACATTATTCAAAATAGGAGAAAAAGAAAGCCGAATGGACCAGAATCTCGTCACAATACTTCATACCTGAATGGTACAGAAAAGTTTTGTGAGTCACAGAAATGTTATGACAGATGCCAATGTGTATTATACCACTATGTTGATTTGCATGCTGCTGCTGTAACATGCTGCTTCTTTCGTAAACCTTCATTGCAGCCTCCGTGACAGCTGCCAAATCATACAGTGTTTAAAAACAGCCTTTCGGTGGGGGATTGACTCATTCGTGAGAAAATAATATTGAAAAGTAACGGGTTTGTGCCAGTTTACAGGTAATGGCAGATCTGAGCAATTATGGAGCCTTCTTGTAATCAAGGTGATCAGACAGGCAGGTCTAAACGATGTTCATGTTCCATTCAATCACTATCTACAAATGGACAAGACACAGTTATAGAACTGTGCACTAATTGGCACTTCTCCTTGATGTTGAACCTTAGTCATTTTGATTTTAGAGTTATGTTTCTATTGACTTGGTGTTGTCCTTGAGTTGCTGTGCTTACCACTTTTTAAATACTCTTCAGACCCAAAAACATTCATGCATAAAAAAAAAAAAAAAAGACGGATCTGTGCGGGAAAGATAGTGGTAGGAATTAAGAGCCATTTCACGCTAGAACGTCAGTGGCCGAGCCCGGCCTTGCTCTGGCTCGGTCCAGGGAGAGGGATGGCGCTTGGGTGCAGCCAGTCACATTGACGACATTCAAGACGCTTGGCAATTGTGCTGCTCTGATGAGATGGTAGGTGTGTAAATTACTGAATGTGCCGTGTAAGGACATTTCAGCTAGCTCAATCACCATCAAATATTTCCAGGTTTTAAGCAATTTGGTTTTTTTTTTTGGTTCATTTATGGCATCCCGTTGAGGAGATAAGAGCTGTTTTTTTAATCTGCCTGTTCAGATTTAAATGGTATTTAACGATCTTGCTCTGCAGTACATATTCCATTTATGAACCATTTAGTCATTTTCTTTATCACATCTATAAAATATGCTCTTTCATAATGAAAAATGCTAAATTCTTATAGTCCTGTCTCGCTCATGAGAAACCATCTGTAACATGGGTAAGGTATGTCTATTGCTGAAGGGTTTACTAATGTGAAATAATCAATAACTTGAGTTTACAGTATTATATGGAGCTTCTGTTGATCTTGCACGAGTTCTTTTACTGCTTTTGAGTGTTTTTGTTGAATGGCTTTTCCCACAGTAAAATTAAATGTCTGGAGTCTGCACCCTGCCTCTTGCACCTTCCCTGTGATCGAAAACCTTAACTAGGAAAAAAAAACCGTATGTGGGTAGATAAAATGAATTGAATTAGCAACCCTGCCTCAATGTATTGAACCACATTTCTATCAGATCATATCATGTAATGTGACTTTTATTTTTACTTGGTCTTTCACTTTGCCACAGTTTCCAACTTTTTAACGGACTGAAATTTCACCCATGATGTATGGCTTTTATATAAAGACGTGTCAAAACTGCAGGGGTGTGAATGATTGCAGGGCAACCTCGGAGTGCCGTGGGGTGGGTGAAAAAAAATACCAGCTGATGTCACCCAGGTTTGTGCTATCCGAGCAGCCACATGTGGAAGCAATGGGGAGTTGAACCAGAGAGGAAACAAAGGGAACAGATACCTTGTATGACAAAAAGGTTGCCCATATATAGATGAGAGCAGCCCCATGCTCTGTGATTTCTATCTTGCTTCTCCAAGCATTTACTATCATCGAAAGGCCACCCGTGGGCCAAACACCAGGACACAAGGCACAGGCCCTGTGGGCTCTCAGGAGATGGGGAACAATGCTGACTGAGCAGAGCTGGCCGATTAGTTCCCATCATTGACTTTGCCGTAAATGAAAATTTGCATTCTGTATTTATCGCTGCTTTTGCTGTTTGATAGAGGGAACTTTATAGAATACTGTGTCATGCACAAATTTTACTCTGCAGTTAATGAAGTGTGATTTTATTTGTAGTAAATTATTGTCACCATTTACAGGAAAAAAAATAAATTCCACCTGCTGTTATATAAGACATCAGTTAATCTCATTAGTGATTATCCAAACTTTGGCTTTCTTTTGTGACGGCACCACAGATGGATACCAGAGATGGCAGAGTGAAAACTGCAAAGACAGCCTTTTGTAAAACAGGAAAACGTAACAACTCTTTGCTGCTGTTTTTCTACATGAATTAAAACAACCCCCCCCCCCACACACACACACACATAATGCACAGTAACTGAATGCATTCCAAAATCATGTTTGTCTGTTACGCCTTGCCTGGTTTTGTCCTGCATATAACATACTGTTTATGCTTTGAACTGGAATGTGACTGGATGCCTTCATCAAGGCCTGACAACAGCTTCTAATTACACTGCTGTCACCCAAATCTAAATGCAAAGCCAGTGGCAACATGCTTGATGATTTTTACTCACCCATGTGTTCTATCAAAATCTTTATTCATTGGATTCATAATTTTTTTCCATTTATGCTTTGCCATCACATTGCCTGAGGCCACCACCATGTGCAATTAATAGTGATGGTTAACTGTAGGGAAATTAAACATGTCTGTGTATGCAATCATTTTCACAGGCTGAAGTCAAAATGACATTTGCAATTCCAAATAACTTGAAGTGATGCAGACTGCAATAAATCAACCACGATTAGCCCCTGACTTTTATCACATCGTTATAAAACCTTTTAGATCGCATGTTCAATATGAAACAATTACAGTCTTTATGAATGACGTGCATATGAAATGATTCCCCAATGGTGCTTACCATAAAGCAGTTAATACCTTTGAAAAATAAACATGCAGTCATAACTCCCATTGAAAGGAAAGCAAGCTTACGTTGGGTTGTCCTTTGTGCTATTTTGTTTTCCAACTACAAAGCTGTCACGTTAAAACATGCAAAACATGCCAAGTTGTGTTGCTGTGATGGGTGAACAAATGTTACAGCAGTCGCCACAAAACGGGGAAGAGACATTGAAAATACATAATACCAAAACCCGTATTCTGTCACATTCGGTGCATTCGAGTACAACGTAAACAAGACTCTTTGGAACAAGGCGGAAAGCACCAGCATCACAAGTGACAAATGCACCTCAACTGTAAAATTGTACAGGCATGTTGACCCACATGATTCCTCTTTGGTCTCGGTTCCTCACTTTTCTGCCAACGAACCAGAGCAGAAGCAACACTTTCTCCCCCAATCGTATCAGAGCGTCTCGCTAGTCATTTCACTCAAGTGCTCACGGCCCGCGTCGCACCGATAAGACATCCTTTTGACGGGTGGCAGCAACTCTATGTCATGCTCTTGAGTGTTTTTCATTCTGGGCCTCTCACAGTAGTGGGTGGCCAGTTGCCACACTTTATTGGCTTTCTGAACAGAGATAGTCTCTCCCATGTTGTTGAAATAGAAAGAGGAGAAGCAAAAAAAAACACGTGCATCACCGAACCCTAGCCGCCTGTAGAAGGAAGCCGTGAATAGGGTTGCACAAATTGAATGCATGTGACCGTAGAGGTTACTTTACACTTGATTTTAAATCAGCTATGTGAAACTCATTTTTGTCGCAGACCGTATCGTAGTCATAGTTTCCTTCACAGGGCCATTATGACTGTCAACCCAAATAAATGTATGAACGTCTCATATACAGTATAGGCTTCACAACAAACTGATGAACTAGTTTTGAAATTAGAGACTAACAAGAAATGTTCAAAATTGTAAAGAGATGAATGGCAATAACAATTGCTAGAAAAGCAAAAGAGAAGACAATTTGCAAGTTTAGTAGTGAGTGACACAAAGTCGATGCACAATTTGTCTTTGCGGGCCAAATATAATTACACTATGGGCCAAATTTGGCCCGCAGGCCAGGGTTTAACACAAATGCCGTACATGAGCCGGATTTTTTGGGGCCAACTACATACCTATCAGCCATCTTAAATGAACTGATTAATGATCTGATCACGAGAAGGAGCAATGTATTTGTTTAAATTGCTTATTTACTGCATAAATGTGTATATTGGTTACAATAATAAGAAAAGTGCACTGAAACATTTCTGCTTATGTTTAAGCAGCTTTCCTTTGTTCTAAAGAGAACATAGGGGGAAAACTGAGAATGAGGTAATTGTGAAATGTTTATTTGTTAAAAAGAGAGCAAAACTAGATTTTTATTAACAATGTAGCTGCTTTCAAAAAAATGGAATGCAAAAAATTACTGTTACTGTAGTTTTATTAATGTTGGATATTTTTTCTTTTTATTTCCAAAGAAAATTTACTCAACTTGATACTGTATAATTGTGTGCCATGGAATTAAAGGTGTGCACCGTAAAATGTGCTTGTGTGTGTGGTGGGATGTAAATAAATCAATTGCTGTGCTCTTAGTCTGTCACTGCAGCTTTGGTTTACTTCCTTTTGCCAGCGGAATGCTAAGCTCAGAATATCCTGACGAATCTATGTAGACTTTGCCCAAAATAGACGAGTGTTTTCAAGCTATGCAAATACACAACAAAAAGTGTGCTGTGACAAAAAGGCCATTATGCCTACTGGAGCTATTTGGGGATCGACAGTGACTACGTTTAGATCAATGGTTCTTAACCTGTGTTCGATCGAACCTTAGGGGTTCGGTGAGTCGGTCTCAGGGGTTCGGCTCTACTGCGGAGGTCGGAACACACCTGATTTATCGTCTAAATTTGTAATAACGCATATCTCACAAACGCAACAGCAGAAGTCACACTGATTTGCAGGTATGTAATTTGTTGTGAGTTCATGCATTGTCTTGGTTTTGTTCATTGAACAAGGTGATTGCCATACACGGCTCATTTTGTGCACCAGTAAAACACATCTATGTCTTGAATTTGAAAAAAATAATTGTATTTTTCACTAAAAAGGGGTTCGGTGAATGCGCCTATGAAACTGGTGGGGTTTGGTACCTCCAACAAAGTTAGGAACCACTGGTTTGGATGCAGTCGATGACCCTTTAAAAAAAAAAGAAAAAAAAAAGAAAACGGATGTTGTCAGTTTTCAGCATTTTAAAGCCCATGTAAACGTGCACAAAAAAAAAAAAAAATCGGAATTTTGACCTTAACCCTTATACTGAGTGCGTGTAAAGTCACTGTTGATGTCTCCGTTATCACTAAGATCAATTCTCAAACTTAAATGCTGATATATTTGATACTTATTTTTTTAAGACCCTGTATTTGCAGTTTGTAGTAGAAAGGAAAGCGGTCCAGGTATGAACAAAGACACATAAGGACCACAGGAGCAGAGCAGCAACTAAAGTTAGTTGTCAGTTGCATATTACAGGTAGAGCCAAAACTCATTTGTGTTAACCCTCCACAAATACAAAGTAAATTAATATGTGACAAACACTGTGGCTGTCACATTATCAAATCTGTCACAACGGACGGGAAAAAATAAATAGATGCAAAATATCAGCATATTCGATGTAGCTGAACACTAAACACTCTCTTCTTGCAATATTTGTCATGAATTTGTTTTGCTCAAGGAATAGACGAGCGTTACTATCAGACAACAGCAAGCATTTAGGGCTTCATCCTTTATCCACTGAGGCTGCTGAATTGCAAGCACTGTTATCTACAATAAATGTTGACATTTGAACCTGAGCGGACCATTGAAAGAAATTATTGTTTTAGAAGCTTCTCTTTGTCAAGCTGACAATTCAAAAAGCAGCAGTCATGGCAACACAGAAGGCATGATGAATATATTCAGAAGGGAAGTCTATACGACAGCAGGAAATTAAACACACTAATACAGGGATGGCAGAATAACAGTGATCAACTCTTAATTAAAGACTGTATGACGTACAGACGGTGTGATTCTGAGCCACTGACATCAATGGTACGTTTATTTCTGACCCAATTTTCACATGAGGTATAAAGAAGGCAATTGGCCACATTTCTGGCTGCACAGATTCTCACAGCTACACAAGTGCGTCACCCTGATAACAGACACACTCTCAAGGTGATATAACCTTGTGTGGGTGATCTACAGCAAAGTGTGATCAAACCTCCCGAGACTGGTCGACTTGCATTTTCTAAATCCAAAACAATATTGACCATTTATATCACTTGCAGCATGTCCGCCTCACAGTTCAGAGTGTGCGGGTCCAATTCCACCTCCAGCCCTCCCTGTGTGGAGTTTGCATGTTCACAAAGTGGATGGATGGATGGATGGATATATCATTAATATTTAGTCACAGAGGCTTTAACTGTCTTGCCATTGATTCAAATATTGTAATATGAAAACCTGCATAATGAGACCAATGAAAACCAATACGGAATAAAAGATGTCTCCATTCGGTGGTATGTACAGACATATTACTCATGCATGCAAGCAGAAGGAAGGCAGTAAGACTCTAAACAACCCATTAATGTCCAGTGCCAAAAAGCAGCTTCCTTTACTGATGTCATTTAATATTCTTGTATCTTTCAATATGCTGTTGTCACTTTAGCCATATAGTCTTGAACTGAGTCGTGTGTGTTCTTATCAAAATTAAACTTTGACAGCATCACTGTGGACGACTGGTTAACGCAACAGCCAGACACTTCTGAGTTTCTGACAGATGGGAGGCCTCAAATTGCCCTTGGACTGTAGGTTGGATATCCCTGTTTTAGGCCCTCACAAAGCTGAAGTCTCACGTCATTTGTAGCCTTTTTTTATGAGAACACCAGCACTGCATGACATTTTGGAGACCTAACTTTCCCAGAAAATGTTGGCTTTAGATCATCCATCAATCTACGTTTTACAGTTTATCCTCAGTAGAGTCATAGGTCAGATGGAGCCTCACCCAGCTGACTGAGCAGGGCAGTCATAGACAAACGTTCACTGACAAATTTGACAATCTTCAATTGACTTACCATGTTTTGTGCCCATTACCCGTCTGGGATTTATTTGCATCTTCTCCAGTGGTGTGGGTCGAGTAACATGACGTGTGAATGATAATCATTGCCAATAGCTTTTTAGTTCACCATGAAAGCGAGAAGGCTTGCCCAGTGATATTGTTGCCATCTTGTCATTGAATCCTATATCATATCCTATATCATTGTGGCTAATTTAATTCAGACTGTATACCATTAATACAAAAAAAAAAAAAAGGAAACTATTCTAAGAGTCTCATGCTGCTATTTGTAATTTCTTCTGCTCATTTGGTCTGCTCTGTCTGGTGTCTACTCTTATATTTTATTTCCTCCTCCCATGGTGGGATATAAAGTTGATAAGTGGGGCTAATTGTTTTAAGGTGTGACTGGTTTGATGCTGGCAGCACAGTCAGGGTACTTTAGAAGCCTTGGGGAGGCCATTACCCTTCTCACTATTTTAAAGGACAGGAGTAAGAGGCCAGGTCAGTGCACTCTGTGGGGAATGACTCACTGGGACCCATCCGCTGGCTCGGCTATGGCCTCAAACTGCACAAATATAGACACTCTGATGTCATCTCTACAGTTAAATAAAGACATTCACAGTAATAAGCAGAGGCGGACAGTTTACCCAATTTTGCAGGTCCTTCATTCTTTTGTCATCCGTGATCTGGGCACCCTTCTGTCATTGTCAGTCTTTCCTTATTCATATCATAATCTTCTGTCCATCCTCATTATTTATAAAAGGCTTCCGTCAACATTTACATCATAGTACAACAGATGAAAACCCCAATTTGATTAAAATGGTGGAATGCAAAGTGGCGGTGTGCATGTGGGTGGGGTATGACTGATTGTCCCTGCATGTACTGGCTGGCAGTTCAGGGTGTAGTCTGCCTTTTGCCCAATGTCAGCTGGGATAGACTCCAGCAACCCCTACGACCCTGAACAGCATAAGCAGTCTTGAGAATGGATGGATGGATTCTGGAATACATATATCAGAGGACCTCTGTGTTTTTCCAGTGCCCAGCGTTAGTCTCCTCCATTTGCAGAACACTCACCAAGTGACATGCTGGCGTCAGCATGCAATTTCTGGTCTATTTCATTCCCCCGAAACCGGTCTCCTGGTTTGGCTGCTCGCACTAGTACTCCGTCTACTAATATCATAATCAGATCTATCACTAGTATTTGATGGATTCTGACTTGTTCTCTTCATCTCCTCATTCTCCTGCCTACAAAGGTATCCACAATAAAAAAAATAGCTTCTTTTCTTCCCCTTTCTCCTTCTGCTCTCTGCAGAAGCAGAGAAAGAGAACTGTCCGAGGTTCTGATCAGTGCCATGTGTGGCTGAGAACAATTGATGGAAGGAAAATCAGGTGGCACGGGCACGTGACAATGATTTAAATGAATTATTATAATATCATTAAGTCCAATAGCATTATAGTCAATAACTCTATAGAACTGTTTTCCTGCGAACAAGTTCATGCATTTTTCCGGAGACGTGATTGATCCAATTAAGCTAACATTACTGTACGGAATAAATCATAATATTTGTATGAATGTTTTTTATATTCTGGATACAAAAATAGACATTTTATTGACCCATTTGTTTTGTATTGTGTCCTCATTAGAGTCACAGTGAGCTGGCTTTAGGTGAGAGGAGTACACCTACTAGTCACCAGCTAATCACAGAATTGCAGATAGTTTAATTTTATAATAAAGCTGTGAATAAATGACAGTGCAGCTCATGTTAATACTAAATATTCAGTATCATTAAGAGCTGAAATGATATCACTGCAGTATATCAATAAAAATGTTTAAATTATAAGATTTAAATGATTAAGCTGCTGATCGTTTAGACCAGCGTTATTGAGTTATTAAATAAATGAGCTGCTAGCAATTAAATTTATATATCAGCTAATAAACCTAAGCAGACCGATTACTGTAATTCCTTAATAAGCACTCTGGAACGGACAATAAATAGAGAAATGGGTATTTTAAGCAATGGATGACTATCTGAAAAGCTATTTAAAGATAAATAACACAATTATTTACAACCACCATCTATTAATGTCACTGCATAGTGCATTAAAAAAGACCACAAATGATACTAAACATCACAATAATACATATATCATTCCATGTAAAAAGTTGGAAAAATAAAGATTTACAAATATGACGTTTCAGTGATTGCCATTATTGTTACTTCATCTAGCTCCCTGCAATCAGAGTATAAAAGCTATAACATATAAGTATTTCCAATTAAAGAAAAATGCCTGTCGCTTTTAAAATTCTTGCTCAATTATGGGCAATATGTAACCCCGACAGAGGTGCCTCTTTATTCGGTCCTATTAAAGAAAACTGCCGGTTCCTTTTGAACTTGTTGCTCACTTATCGGCAATATGAAACCCTCGACACAGGTGCCTCTTTACTCGATTATGGTGTCCAATCTGGGAAAAAAATAAATAAATCAATTTCCAAATCATAATACTTCTCTGGAAGCCTAATTTCTTAAAATAATTTCCAGAAGTGCTGCATCAGCTTGAATACAAAAATGTGTGAGTCACCCCATGTCTAGACGGGAAGCATCAAAATTCCATTGTGTTATTGAAACTACAGTGCTCAAGGAAGAACTGACAAGACACCGGGGTGCAGTGTGGCTCAGAGGAGTGGCCATCTCCCAACCCACAGGTTGGAGTTTCTGTTCCCAGCCATTGTTTCCAAGTCGAAGTATCCTTGAGCATGTGAATTCAGTGTGAAGCACTTTGAGGGCCTTAATAGATGGAAAGGCTCTATACAAGTGTACCATTCGTGCTTATATGAGGTTTTATTTCAAATGTAACGTTATGGGGTAATGCGTTTTTGTGTTAACAGTAATCTCCTGCTATAGCCTATTATGGTCCACGTTTCATGGTCCCGCTATATCACTTTTTTTGTGTTATTACAGTTGTTGCTGTTTACAGTATACAGTGTTTTTATGTTATCCATTTCTTTTGCTGGCTCTCAAGATGGTGGGGGGTAGTATTGGATCATTTGTGAATGACTCATGATTGTGAATTTTGAGCAAACATAGAATCATTTCAGAACCTGATTCATTCTTTTCTCAGTTGACTGGAGCTCAGCCGTTTACGTATGTTGCAAACAAGGCCACATCAGGGGTGGTGACTGTGGCTAGGTGCAGGAAGGCCGTGGGCATCTTGGTCTCACTGCGCAACTGTTAGTCTGTCAAAATGAGTGTCAAAATTGAGTACCGCTGCGCAATCCCATGCTGTGAGTCGGGTATGGGCAGTTTACTTCACAAAGGAGGCACATGAGGGCCACAAATGCTAACCGTAATTGTGCTAAATATACCTTTTGTCTTTTTATAAAGCAGTAAAGGGTATTGTTTTTAAAAGCTTCTACTTGTCATGGTGGGAAAACAATTATTTGAAACACCATTGATTCCATAAGTTTTCCAGTTTGCAAAAAAACAAAAGGTCTGTAATTCATAGGTCGACATTTCCAGTGTGAGCAATAGAATCTAAAAGGAAAATCTTATTGTATGAATAATAAACCTAAAGACTATGTAAAACCAGTATTTGATCACCTATCAACTTGCAAAAATTCAGATTCGCACAGACCTGATGCCTCATATCCTCCATTTGTTTCCTGGGTTAACTGCACCTTTTTGCATGCGTTACCTGTATAAAAGTCACAACACTCAATCAATGAAATTCCAACAGCTCCACCAGGCCAAAATAAAAGGTCACAAGGAAAAAAAAAGTTAGTTGTCATTGTTTTTGATTGTATATGTTCACTAATTTATCTTCCAAGTTGTAGTGCTGCGACAGCAAGTTTGCTTAATGTTTTCATTTTCTTACCAGTGTGACCAAAGTTTTTGATACTTAGCTTTGCAAACTGATGGTAACAGTGTCAAAATGAGTAATTGAGAAACTTCAAATTTGCCTGTAAAAATGTCACTAGCATGTTGGCAGGTGTAGGAAAAAAAAAAATTGATGATTGCTTCCCCAATAGACCTATAAGCTGACAGATGGATTGCTGTGCTCTGCATATATGTGGTTGAAAACATTGATTTCCTGGATTAACACCAAGGCGTTTGAGGCAATCAAACAGTATTTCTTTAATTATACATACACAGGGCTATTATGATTAAAGGTGCTGACTTGACTTGATGTCATGCTGGGAATTCCATGTAGAATTTTCTTCTTACAAAAACACTGTGATAAAAAGGCTGACTCAGTCTTGCCCCAAATAGCACTTAAGCCTCACAGGTCGAAATATGAATTCGTGGTTTCTTACAACCTCATAAAATTTACGATTCCAGGTCAGCAGTACTGTGACAGCCAAGAGGCAACACCCATCAGAGTTTATTGGTAAAATGGATGCTGATATAGAGGGATGCTGACTTTGAAATGTTCCTGACTGTTATTTACTTTAATAAGAGCTTAAGTTGATCAAACTCACTATCCTTTCCTCATAACAACATGAACCATATGATTTCTGAGAAAGTGAATGTTAAATCCTGAGGTATCGCCTGTAAGATCGGGTGTTGTGTAATATGTTCTTCTGTATTCTTTCAGAATAAACAGAAGATGAGAATTTATTTGTGGCCACAACCAGGCCTTTGCAAGGACCTGACCTTGACATAAGCATCAGTTTGGTTGAGGTGTGGGGGTGTTTATAATTGAAGAAAACTACCTAAAGCTTTTGTATATCTTGTATAGCTTGTTGTATATCTGCCTGTTTAACCCATATCACAAAAATGTTTTGTCATCGTTCGAACTGTTAAGAATTTTAAAACAGGTTAGCGTAATATCTCTACATAAGATTTATACTATACTATACTATACTATACTATACTATACTATACTATACTATACTATACTATACTATACTATACTATACTATACTATATACTGAAAGACTGTCATGTTTGTCAGATTGTTCCCAGCATAACCTGGTGAAAAGTGTGAAAAATGACATTTTTGTGATAACAGCGGGAAGAAAAAAAAGTGATAGTGTTTCGCAGCTATGATGGTAAATGATATCAGGTCTTCAGAGCGACATGCTATACAAGACGTCGATGACACAATTTTTTTGTCCATGTTTCAGTACCACTGTTGAGAAGGACATGATAATAGCCTCCAGTTTGAACAAGCACATCAATGTCCTGTTTTTATTTTAAACTCTCAAAATTGGCGGAACAAGAAGCACATTATCAGATCAGCCAGTAAGTTTACACTGCACAGTAAGTAGGAATTGAGGATTAAGTACAAAATTACAGTTGATGTTGTGTGGAATCAGAATGTTGATGCTTCAATCAAAACGATAGGAAGTTCTGATCTTTGTTGAATTAATGCGTGTAAGCTGTAATTATTGAAAATTATGCAAGGGGAACTACACTATATTTTGAAGGGAATTAACCTGTAAGTACAATATAGCATGTGGCAAAAGGCTTGTTTAATTTGACCATACTTTTCAACAAGTGATGACCTCAAAACCATGTTTATAGCACGGGCTAAAAATCATAGCAGTAATACAATACTTGTGCGGCTGTGTGTGCTGCACACCATTGCACAGGATCCATCTGGAGTGTTATGTTGTTAAATTTATGCTTGGACAAGCATTGCATTCTCACAGCTGGGCTTTAGGTAGATGACAACCCTCGGAATGATGAGAATGAAGAGGGAGGGAAGTGAATTGCCCCACATCCCATTCTGCTAAAGGGTCCTTTGCTGTCAAGCCTGATTTACCGTCATTTGCCATCTTTTGAGATTGGGCACAACACTTATTCAACCGAATGTTCTTGTATTACACCAGGTGAGACAAAAAGTCATCAGAGCTCAATAAGGGCCTGTGTTTGCACTCAAGAATGGCATCAAGGAACAATAGGACTGGAACAGTTGCTGGGCTAACATTTCAGCTGTCATTGTTAGCTGAGAACACTTCCCTAACTTGATATGGTAGCAACATTTTTCTTAATTGCATATTGTTGATAATGCAGTTGATCCTGCATCATTAACTCATGGTCCCAGTTATTGTGGTGCAAAACAACTGCTGTGGGTGCGGCATATGCTTCCATCAAACTCTCATTAACCTTGTATTTGATTATGTCCCTCATGTGGCGATTACTCTCTGTGACTCACCTCACTCGACAGAGTGGCCATTTACAGCAGGCTGATGATTAACAATCCAAACAAACATGTGTCCTCCAACCTGATCACTGTTTGTTTGATGGCCCCTTAAGAGTAACTATGGTTACATACCATAGCAGGGCTCCTCACCTTCACACTTAAACATCATCAATAAAAAAATCAAAGTGCCGTTGAAATTTAGGTGAATTGTGGGGGGTGAGTTAGAGGGGGTGCAGAACAATTACCTATAATGAGCGTAACATTTTTGTTTGCAGCAGCTTACTTTATAAAAGTTACAAGGCACTGTACTATCTGTCCGTCTGTATCAACACTTCTCTTTTGTGACATTATTTATTTCTCTCTAAGGAGTCATCCATGAAGGGAAATTATTATCTACTGTACTTGTCTCTATGGAACAGTCATCCGTTATCGATGCTTTACTAGATTGAAAACCGAGACCACGTTGTCAGCTGTGTTTTAGCTACCGTTTCTCCAACTATTCCCAAAACAGTCCCAATCAAAATTTAATGCACAGCCATTTTGAACTTTAGCTGCCATTAAAAATATATATTTTTTAAATCATATAATTTCACACCCAGTACAGTGACATTCCTTACATTCTTTCCTAATTCCAAAAAGGACTATAAAGAGTTCTGATGCTAATGAAAAGAAGCTGATGGGAAAGCCATCTATGTTAATTTAATACCAAACAGAGGGAATAATTACCCACCTAGTGGTTGGTCTAGCAATAAATAGGTAATAGCTTTCTGCAAAATGGAACGAGAGATCTTGAGAATGGTGAGTTACATGTTTGCATGTAGAAAAATACTAATAAAGTTTGGTGATGGCCCAGCATGTGGTCAACATTTGTTCTCATTGCATTTGAGCTCGGTGTTAATAGAGAGTGATCAATCTTTCATGTTTTCATATAAAATTACCCCGTGTGACAGTAATTGCTTAGCAGCATATTCTACCACGAATTGCTAAACATCTGGAAGGTGAGATTATTTTTATGTTCTGTGTGCATCAATTCAGTGGATGTTTGATGATGATGATTGAGCTCACTGAAAACACTTTATGTGACTGGTCTCTGCATGAAAATTATTATTTTTTGTTTATCAAATGACAATACCTGTGTAATACTGTATTCAGACAATAAATATACATAGAGCTGTGTTTTTATCATGCATTTGGTGACACTGATTTATTACGAGTGGTACAAGATGGACCCCTTCCCCTTGCTGTACAAGAGTTAACAGACACAGAATTGCAGAAGACGCTGAAGGCAGGCTTCATAGAACCATCCACTCTAAAGCAAGTAGATGTTCTTCTGTGTACACTCAAGGCCATTTATACAATTCACAGAGATGGGCACATCAGTGAGGACTTCTCCTGGTCCGCCAACACCGCGCCACTGGCGAAGAAAGCTCAGCGCCGCCTGTACTTCCTGCGGAAACTCAGGCGAGCAAGTGCTCCTCCGGCCGAACGTAGGTTCTACCGTGGCACCATTGCGAGCGTCCTCTCCAGTTGTATCGCTGTCTGGGGTGGTAGCTGCACTGAATACAACATGAAGGCACTGCAGCGCATAGTGAACACGGCTGGTAAGATTATTGGTGCTTCACTCCTCTCCCTGAAGGGCATTTACGCCTCCCATCTCGCCCGCAAGGCGGCCATGATTGTGAGTGATGTGAGTCACCCCGCTCACTCTTTGTTTGATCTTCTGCCCTCTGGGAAGAGGTACAGGAGCCTGCGTTCCCGCACCGCCAGAATCACCAACAGCTTCATTCTCCAGGCTGTTAGGATCCTGAACTCTCTTCCCCCTTCTGCGTAGCGTCCTGTACTTATTTATTGTTATTTGTTTATTCATTCATCACTCTTATTTATTGATTGATTGTGCCTTCTTGTTTTATTTTTCATGTGTTGTTTACTTCTATGTACATTGTGAACTATGTCTTGTCACCGTGGGATAATGGGAACGTAATTTCGAACTCTTTGCGTGTCTTGGCATGTGAAGAAATTGACAATAAAGCAGACTTTGACTTTATCATGTGCCTTTAATCAAGGAGTCTTTGGAATTGCCGGTGTAATCTACTGTTTCTCAATGCTAACCCTACACATTGGAGCCTGTCAATTATCATGAATGCAGCTTTTCCTGCTTTATGTACTAATGGAGGTGTATGGCATCTTAGGACTCTTAGTTTTTGGCCTCTCTGACGTCACCTTTGAAAGACTCATATACTGACATATTGCAAATGCATCCCCTCGACTACCTTTTTGTACATGGGGGATTTAATGCCACACCTGGCAGCAAGGCCTGTAAAGAAAATCCATTTCCATTCTATTCCATTAGGAATTGTCTCAATCCAGAGATTTAGAGGTAGGCTGCAGAAGGACTATGCCTTCAGCTGGACAGAGGGTTTTTAATAAGCATTTGATACTTTCCATGAGCAACCCTGGAGCACACCACCCAACTACAAGATTCCTTTTGTGCTGGAATAAGATACCAGCAACTTTGGCCTAAGAACTGTGGGCAGAGGAAGACCTTGCTTTTGTGTAGGCGAGGTGGCAGGAAGTGATACCAAGGCACTACTTTGGATGGCTGAAGTGGTTTAATTAGAAATTGGGTGAGCGCTTAGGCAACTCCACTCCATAATTGGGACCTCCGTCTCCCTGCTGTATAGAACATGTGCAGATGGCAGAGGGCTTCAGACCCTTGCACTCAGCCTTTGGGAAGGCACCGGATGCAACATTTGCAAGGCCTGGGCCAGGCTATGTGAGTGAACTAGAGGCTGGCTTTGTGTGGAGACCAGCTGGCAAAAGGAGGGCTCGCATCAAAATAGGAGTTATGAAAGCTCTTCTTTTCTGAAATAAGATTTTCGTTTACTGAGAAAGAAGGGTAGGTGGCAAAATTGAGATAATTGAGTAACTGGGTGGGGGTGCTTGAGTGTGTAGGGGTGATGGTGCACAGGGGTCAGTTCTTGCCTCGGGGTATGACTGTCATCCTACACATAAAGAACATCCTTGATGCGAGGAATGTGCGAAAAGCCCTTCTGCACTAGCACACACAGACTCACAGACTAGACAGACAATATGTTGTGTCTTTGGCGATCATGTCTCAGTGGCCATCTGGGCTTCCGATCATACTTTTACTGTGAAGGCAGACACTTATACTGAAGTTTCACTACCCATCCATTCAGTATGACCCTTGGAAAGTATAACAGTTGAGTTGTCTTTAAAATCTGGTCAAGGGGAAAAATAATACATGTTTTTTTTGTTTATTTTTTATTTGTATTGCCCTCTACTACTTGTAGTATCATTTCTTTCATTTCATTTGCAACAACAGACCATAAGCAAATGAGACAGCTTCCACTGGCCCATCCGGGTTCAGAGCGGAACTCAAGCCATTGAACTGTTTTACTGCATTGGACAGATCTCCCTCATAAAAGAATGTACGTAGCATATAGATTAGTGAATTAGATGCACTTGTGTTTTACGGAGGGTAACTGTAATTTAATAATGCTGTGCACATAAAGTAAATAACAAAAGGACGGCCGTTGAAGTGTGTGACTGTTACATTAAGCTTCTTACTTGCCAACTGTAATCCTTTGGTTCTCAGCATATTAGAGTCAGGCAGACTTGGAAAAATTCCATGTACAATACATGAAATCAAATAGGGGCTTTAAAAAAAGAATTAAAATATCCTAAAATTAGACAATAATGAATTGTTGATTTGAAAACTTAACTACATCAATCTCTCAATTTGGACACAATGACAAATAATGATCGTGAATATGTGATGTCGTTAACATAGTGCAACGTTATGTATTTATTTGTAAGGGAATGTATCCGTTTACTGGATTTCAAAATCATAATGAAGTAGCACACATGCTGGTTTTGTTTCGATTGACTGGTTTGATTTAATATTTTGCCTGCGTTGCATGTTTTGCCACCGTGGGTTGCTTGTTAAAGTTAAATGCCACTTGTTTCTAATCAGCCTGGTCAAAAAAAATCACCTCCCACCAGACAACTTATAACATTTATGTATTTGTGTTTAAATTAAAGTTAGTGACCTCTACACTTTTCACAATTAACTCAAACTTTTTAACTGTAGTACTTAATGACTGATTTTAGTTTTTTTGTCTGTTTAAGCCTTTTTAAACTTTAAGAAAAATTACAATGTGATGCACTCAGTGGTGGTTGAATGTACTGCAGGCAGTAGAATTCCTCCACCGTTAACTAATTAATCTTTTCATTAACCAATTAATAATTAATTGATCACCCCTTATTCACTACACTGTATTTGGGTAAATTCCTTGCCTTCACACTCCACCGAACAAAACAAGTTATCCACGCATGCACGCATAGCCAGAGCAATTGCTTATAGTGAACAATATGCAAATCATAGCAAGTAAAAGTTCAGTACCTCAGTCAGCAACACAAAGCCTGCAAGTATACAAGCAGCAATGGTTAATTTAGCTGAGTCCCCTGCAGACTGAAGCCTCCATTAAATAGGAAGAAAAAAAAAAAATCTGCAAATTCATACAATATGACCCTCGGTGCAGATATTTAATTATATTAATAATATAGTTAATCAATCCATCTTATGGCAGAAAGGTGCCGACCATGTTAGTCACACATTTCTGAGGTTCTGGGTTTCGTCTCTGGCCTCTCTGTGGAGTCTGTTATCCCACTGTGCTTGTATGGGCTTTCCGATATTGAGCCCTAGTCCCAGGTCCCTAGTCCAATAGGTTGATTGAAAGTACTAAATTATTATTATTTGTGAATGCTTTATTTTACCTATGTGCCCTGTGAGTAGTTGGTGACTAGTTCAACTGGTGTACCCAACCAAATGGAAAGTGGAAGCCTGTAGTGCAAAGTTACTCCGCATTGATCAAAACTTTGTAGCCTAGTATTGAAGAGTTTATGATGGCAACCCATAATTATACTATAATAATTCTACGCCTCCGTTCATGGGTAATTCAAGTCAAGTCCAAAATGAGCACTTTCATTGTAACACTGTCTGTTATACCTGTCATGGAACAGAGCGACCAAGTGCAGCTTGGACCACAGTTTATTGAAGGGAAAGAGGGGAATTAGAGAGCAGGTCTACCGGCAGGACAGGGCATGATGTTGAGCACAAGTGGGAAGCTCAGGAAACACGGAAGGATCTGGAAGACAAACGGGAGGAACCACGGAATGATCAGGAACGTGATTGAACAGAACAGTATGTAATAACAGGGATGACAAGCGGCCAGGGTTTAAATACACAGTGCTTGCAAGACGAACAGGTGACAGTGATTGGGGTGAAAAAAAAAAAGACACAAACGGATAATATGACAACCAAAACACTGAATACGACACACAGGGCTAGCAAATGGAAATGAGTGGCAAATAAATATATATATCTTTGTTGTTAGGCATACAGATTTTGGGTTTGAATACATTTGAAAGTGATTATGATAACAGACATCAGGAAAATCTGTAATTAATGATTACATTCAAGGATTTGTGCAATTCTTTCTTTGTAGATAATCATAAACATAAAAATGATAAATGTTGTTTTGCTCTACCTTCATTGTATGACATTGTTTTGGCATTGCTGAGAGATTCAGTGTGATATTCCTAATGTATCCCATTTTCTGCAGGCTCTTTTATTTTAACTTGGAACGTTCATATCTATCGCCTTCAAGGAATAAGTCAGCAAATATTATTTGATCAGTGATGAAGGTTTTATTTTGGTAATCTGTACACATCATGGTGTGTTTTGTGTGTGTGCGTGTGTCACAATTATGGGGCTATTGAATTACACTATGTAAAGGTTCCTGGTTGTGGTGCTATTTTACAAAACAGCACATCACTACGTGGCACAAGGTGTTGGCAAAGCATTAAGTGGCCACAATATGTCAGCACAACATTGTTACTGTGTCTAGAGAATCTTTTGGGGGGCAATCGGGCTCCTCAATTAGTTGACAAAGACAGAGCAAGCAGCAGTGAGGAAAATGGCCCTTCTGAGACCACATCCCACAGGAAAAAACAGGTTGAGAGCTGAAAGTGCCTGCTGACAACGGACCCTGTGGGAATTGTCTGAACTGTGTCCTGGTAGTGAAACGAATGGTGTGTTAGCCACACTCCTTGCATCTGAAACCCCACCGGCCAGATTATATTGGGACTCATTCACTTAAACTGTGTATGCACATTTGACACACATCCGTGATTTATCAATATATTTGTACTTGAATTTGTGCAGATTCTTTGAACAACCTCCTCAGGCAATGCCTATGCACAAAAAATGGAGATAAAAAACATTAAATGTATACTGTCATGTATGTTTTTCTTTACCTTTGTTTTTTCTATATAACAGCCATAAAGATGATTAATGAAATTGTAAATCTGAGTAGACTAAATATCCCAAATAACCAAATATGGACACTTCTGGAAGTTTTACAGGCCCAAGGTAGGCAATTGGCACACATATGGGAAAGGGGATAAAATCAAGATCACAAGGACCAAAGAACTCAGATTTCATTATCAAATTAAATTCATTTGTTTACAAAATACACAACTAAATGGCAAATCATTACATGACTTGGAATATTTTTGGATCATCCTATACATCACATTTTGCAGAATCACATAAATTCTATAAAGTTTCTATAATTAAAATTAACCTTTGACATTGTTTGAAGGTCATTTGGCTAGTTCGATGCACTGACTAATTTCATGGGTCATTATTATTTTTCTTTGGAGAAAAATAGCTATGGCGAGCACTTCCTGTGTACATGACAAGTCAACTCAATTAAGACCTCTTGGTAGTTATAAACAAGGTTATGGAACCAATTAAGTAATTAACTCAGGGATCTACTGTTCAAACATATGGATTCATGCCTGTGTATGCACGATCCAAATTCGTGTGTACACGCTGTTAGCAATTGATGGCCAAGGTCAATTCACAATCTTGAAAAGCAGGTGTGGGCAGAATAGAGTTGCATCAGGCACTGCGCCAGGATTTTTTGTCTACACTTAGGGGGATTGTCTAATATGTGGATGTGTGCGTGCGTGCGTGCGTGCGTGCGTGCGTGCGTGCGTGCGTGCGTGCGTGCGTGCGTGCGTGTGTGTGTGTGTGTGTGTGTGCGTGCGCGTGTGTTTGTGCGAGTGTGTATAAATGAATAATCAAATTTCATTACTAAACTTTCTTTAGTCAGTGGTTATCTTTTTTTATGAGAGGATAACAAACGGCACAAGCATGTTAAAAGTACTTATAATTGAATTTTGTCAAAGAGCATTCAACAAAATAGTGACGCTGAATATAAGAAACCACAGGTCAATGACCAAATCTTTGACCTAAAGAGCATGAAAATGAAAGACTTCACTTGCCTCTCCCCTCCCCTTCCTCTCCTGATAAGTACACATGGGGTTTACAGGGGCAGCACAAACGTGGAACCATGGATTGGATTGGATCAGAATGGTTACTTGTGAACTTCTTAATGATTTTTAAATTTCGTCAAATACATGTTTAATATTATAAAGGGCTCACTGACTGGGTTTCAACTCCCCCTAGCCCCAGTGAGAATGTAATTACTGAAACCTGCTTGAAAAAAAGTTTTAAAAAAAAACTTTGTCATTTGTTTGTTTGTTTGTTTGTTTGTTTGTTTGTTTTGGACTACATTTGGTAGATTTTCTTGTGATGTACAGACAAAAAAAATTCTGCAATGCATTCAGTTGGCCACCATCACAGTAGTTATTTCCTTGACTTTATAGATTTAATGCATCCATCCATCCATCCACCCATCCATCCACCCATCCATTACGAACTGCTTACCATCACGTGGGTTGCATTTTAATTTTAAAAAAATAGATAGTGTTTAATTTTATGTAGTGGGATAAAAACAAAAGCATCTGTGGGAAAAGATAAAAAAAAATTCTGAACCAGCTCTTTATATATAGTTCACTGGACATTGTGAGTGCTTGGCGACCCATGTCCTCCATGTTTCAAATCCAATCTCTCTCAGTGAAATCAGGTTGCAGAGGATGTTGTAAAAACAAGCCAAACTCAATCATTGCTGGAGCTGTCACAGCTATTGGAAGGGGTGATAAAATAGACTAATAGAGAGTGGAGAGCAGTTATGTGTCAACATTGTGGACAACAGGCCAGAAGTATTTTTCAATGACATCCACGCTATAGATTGTATTGATGTTAAGCATGAAATATGATCATCGATCAAGAGGGCATCCCACACCAACATATGTGAACGTACTGAAGAGAGATGTGGGCGCAAAAACTGCTGACGAGCTTACATGATGCATGGAGGACCGGGTGAACTGGAGGCTCAGATGGAAGGCCCGTCTGAGGACGACTTAATGATGATGACATATGGACAATTTAAAGTGAGTGCCATGAATCTGTGTGTTTAGTATTAAGATGCTGGGGAAGGGGGGATTTTATGACAATTATGATTCTGAAATCAAATATTCAGAAAATTGAAATACAGTAATAGCAAACAAAAAGTTAAATGTATTCAATACTTTTTCTATCCTTATTTTTTTAGGGTCATGGGGAGCTGAAGCTAATTCTATCGGACATCGGGCCAATTATGTACCCTAAATTATACAAAGTAAATAAAATAAATATTTCTTATTAAAAATGGACACTTGCACCCTTTGCGATTTTGCATTTTTTAAGAAATTTGGAATTTGATCAATGCCAATTAGGTTCTTCCTTGTGCCTTGTCCTAGTTCACGTGGCTGACACAGGTTAGTGACGGTGTGAATATTACTCTGACTGTCGACCAATCCTGGATCTTGACTACCTTTCGCGTAATGTCAGCTGGGATAGGCTGCAGTTTATAGAGAGGCTTGGACATGATGGTCAAGACACAAGAATTATTATTATGGTATGGTGTCTGTAACACGGATGTTCTCTTCAAGAGTTCTAGATCCGGTCATAGACACTTCACAAAGTAGACCCGCAGTACCATTAGTTAAAGGCTAAGGTCAATTGGCAAAACGTTATCTTGGCCAGCAGCCTGATTTGAACAGTAAGAGACGATAGTAAGGAGACGGCAGAGGGTGACACCGAAAGCTATAATGAGCTATGTCTTGCCCATTAATCAATGCTCTCCACGCAATTTGCTATCTGTGAATTGTCACTGACCCGTCTCAGGGGTCACTTGCCAATTCCCATCTGGAGTCAGCCTTCATTGCACTGAGCTCTGTACTTATGCCGAGTGTTCCTTTGGAGTGATTCCATCTATAAAAAGATCATGGCTGCTGCACAGAGCTCTTGCTTTTACTGAGAGGCTGCTTCAGGGAAGGTTCCGGGATTTATTTATTTATTTATTTTTGCTCCCGGGCTTGACCGATACATCGTGGTGCTGAGAAACTCATAAAAAAATATTTTAGAATATCAAATAAAAATGCTGGGGACACACGGATTTCTGATGGGGCTATAACCATCCCTAGCCCCGGAGTAGCACCATCCCTGGGGTGGGTTTAGTTTTGGAAAGAAAAAATAATTCTGGAGTTTCTCTGCATACAAGTGGTATGCAATACTTTCAAATTTACAGATGACATTTTTTGAGAAGTGGAACATGGTGAGCCCAAATCAGTCAGTAAATAATAGTGAAATAAAGAGCTGGTACATATCCATGATGGCTGTAATAATCTGCACATCACTAATAAGCGCTCTTAAAAAAAGAAAAACAAGTACTATGTGTGACAGCTCTCTCTGTAGCAAACTGTGTGAATCACCTTGACACTAAATATCTTCAAGACAGCCTTTTTAATGACCCATACACCAATTTCTTTATTGACTACTTTCAGCTGCTCTGTTCTTGTGCTCTGCTCATATCCTCTGCTCATGTGCTCTTCAAAAAAGCAAAAGAGCAAAAAAGATAAGATCCTTCCAAAAAAATAAAAAATAGGATTGAATTGGTAGCAACCAGTGAAAATAAATGTTAGCTACATATTTTCTATTAAAATACTGTTTGAGGAAATGTGTTCTCGTGAGTCATCCAAATGAATCAAAATCAAGTGTATTATCCATCCGACAGTTTGTAGTCAAACTGTATGTACAGTATGAAATTAGTTTCTCAGTTCCCCAAGAGGTGTTTTGTAAATGAATACACTATGAACACTCTGCAATTAGATACCACTCAAGCTTGCTATAACTTTTATTTAATTAAGCACTGTAAACATTGACTTTTCTTATTGTCAATTAGCAGAGATGTGATGTTAGATGTTAAAAACACCAAATTAATTGAGTCTTTATATAAAATCCATTCAGATGAAATAATAGATATGCTAGATGCCATATCCAAGTGATATAGTGAAGGAATGGGCAACTTAAATGCTGGAGTGGGCCAAAACTTTTCATCAGTGCTACTGATAGGCCACATTGGACCACACAATTCTGAAACTACTGTAGATACGAGACAAAACTACTATTTTAATTTCTAAATAATGCATATACTGCTTTTACTTTGCGGATTTTCATTTTTCACGGGTGGTTCTGGATCGCATCTCATGCGGAAAACGAGAGATCACTGTATTAGATTTTTGTTGAGCTAGTGATGGTGCTGCTGTAACCTACTCATGAACTCTTGACACTTTCTTTCTAAATCTGATTCTAACCTTAAATCACAGACACTCAGAATTTACCCTATCATCCAGCTCTGTTACTTTGTTTTATATTGTTGTTCACACCACTTGCTCAATACCTTGTTCTTCTTTTTTAAACGGAAAAATATCAGAAATAATATCAGAGGTAATCGGAGTCAAATGAAAAAAAGCAATGATGTGAAATTGCAGTAAGCACGTGCTTTCTTCCCGATTGCAGGGCTGACATATAAGGCCAACTCTGTTAAACCCTCATGGACCGTTTCTATCTTTTTCCTTCACTTATATCAACCTCTCATTTCCTCATTATGTACTCTATGATTTCACCATTAGCCTCATAGTCTTTCTCCTCCACTTGTCAAGTCTGGTACTGTCTCGTATCTCTTTGCTGTTATTTTTTTTAACCACATTTTCTCTCATCCTCTCTTCAGGGATTGCCTATTTGATATTCTACCTGTGTGGCAGGGCAGCCCAATGGATTAGAGCATGGACAGGCCCCACAAACCACCCTGATGTACGGGGCGGCTTTTCAATCATTTCACCAGCCTTTTGCGCAGGCATAAACAGCCCCGGGGAGCAACACACAGAGGAAGCTTAAGGGGGAAATTATTGTAACGGATAAAAACAAACAAGGAAGGACAAATGCAGATTTTTGGCCAGTAAGAGTAATGGTTTAAAATATGCAAGACTTCCAACCTCCGGTTTCATTGTGTTTCAGCGTATAAGATGTCTGCTTGTACAGCTTAGGAGACAAAGGGAGAACCATGGCCTCATATATAACTGTAATGTCTTCGCAGCAGTCAGCCTCACAGTGGATGGCCTGCATTTTGTCCCTTTTAATGGTACTGGCTTTTATTTCCCCTCTCCCTGTGTGTTAATACTTTATCTTCCCTTGATCCCCAAGACCTTTCCAATTCATACCAAAATTGCAGATCCCTTTTGTGCATTGAATGGAACTGCTGTGCCCCCTCCGTAAGGGCAAATCCAGAGTCATATGTTGGTTGTCTCCAGTAAGCAGCAGCATAGACTGAAGCAAAAAGAAAAAAAGGACAATCAAGCACAAACGAAAAACTCACCAGGAATAAAAATGCTGCCAAGATACAACACCGCATCCAATATAAATCCCTTAGAGCTACAAAACTACCACAACTACAAAAATCTATGATTAGAAATGTCTATGCAATTATGTATTGATAAAGATGAATGCTGTTCCTTGCAATAGGAAATGAAAAAAAAAAAATAGGTGCAACAACATAGACTAACAGTCTGACAAGATGCTTTTCCGTCCTTTGGTATTTTTTAGAATCCATCCATCCATCTGAACTGCTATATACGCACGGGAGTCGTGTGCATACTGGAGCCTGTCCCAGCAGGCAGTACTTTACGAACTGTCGCCAGCCAATCATATCAAGATCTCAAAATAGAAGACTTTTGTTGATGAATAGACTTTGCTATACATGTAGCTCCAATCACAATAATGCACATCAACTCCGTCACTAGCCTGTTTTTGCCCATCACTTGTGCTTACTTTTGTGAACACACAGAGTACACACCGCTGTGCACAGTGCACACACTGCACACGCAAAGTAATCTGATAATATCTAAGGTGGATTTGCTCATTGATCAAGTGTTTTTTTTTTTTTTCGGATTTTTAGCACGGGTTCAAACGAATCATCACTGGAGCTGGATGGCCCGACTCACATACCCAGCGCAGCTGATACCTGAATAACTTACTAAAATTATATACACTTTCATTATTAAGTCCAATTCAGTCTTTTGTGGATAACCATTTCAAACGGACGTTAATAGGTTATAAGCCTAATAACTTAAATAACAATCTTGAAATTTACCCATCCCATTTTCCCCTTTATTGTTTTTTCTCTGTATTATAAATCTTATGTCTAAGAAGAAATCTGAGGCTGCTGTTCTTAGAATGAGCTACCAAAGCTTTATATGAATGAATACATTCAATCAATCTATTTATGAAAAGCTGTGATGAATGCAGTGTTGAAATACATTTTATTCAACAATATAACATATTTGATCACTTTTAATTGTTTTTGTTACTTATAAATACACTAAGGTTAAGGCGACTATACTACTATAAGTAGAGACTATAAGTAGAGACAGAATAAAACACGTTTTGATAACACATCTTCCAGTTGTTGGTGGTTCTTACTTGCAATTCTGCTATGAACCAATTTCATCTTAATCAAAACTTTGGCAAATAATAACATTTCCAACAACTTCTGAGGCCAAGTGAACAAGTGGCTGGAGCTACATCTATCTGCTGGGCCCATCTGTGTCCAGATTGTGCTGTCAGCGGAATGATACAAGACCAGGGAGACAAGGCAGAGTCAGGAGTTAAGCAGGAGTAAACACTGCACTGACTTGCAGGCTTCAGCTGTGTGTGTGCCAGACCAGAGTGATGTGGAAGTGAACAATCGAGGAAAGTGCATTCTAGACAGTGAATTGCATTAATCAATCAGATCTCAAGCCATGACCGAATTGACATGAGGATTTACAAGATAAAATTTCAAGCAGTGACACTGTTGAAGAAACCTTGAGTTGCAGTGGACAAAGGAATTAGGAAAAACTTGACTGGAATAATGACATAGAGCTGCCAAAATTAACCGATTAATTGACAAGTAATCGATTGTCAAATTAATCGACAGCTACTTCAATAATCGATTAATTGTTTAGAGCCATCTTTCATATAGAATTGTTCAATTCTCATAATGTCAGCCTCACTGGTGGGGTGGGGTGGGGAGGAGGAGGGTCTTTTTCAGTGTACAATCAGTAATTATTTTCCTGACACTTGAGGTGGTTCAGGGAGGAAGAGTGATGGGTGAAATATCTTCTGTGCTTTTCTTTAAATTGCCTACACCAGGCAGTCGAAGAGAGTTAAATTAAAATTGGTGGACTGAACTGTCTTAAATCAAACTTTGTCAACTAAACAGGCTGCAATGATCTGTCCAAATTTGGAATGGTACCTTGGCTTCTGCAACAGGTACCCCACTGGTGCGGCATCCACTTCTATGACAAGAGTGTCCATTTAAGTTGCTCTTGAGGATTGGTGCAGCAGTGAAGTGAATCTTAATCTTTTCAAGTGGTACAGTGGGAGAAAATGAGGTGCGAATGATGTCTGCTGCCAAATTTTGATATAGCCTTTCTTACTTAAATGTGTCCCTTGGATGTAGCAGGAAGCAGCTTTATTGGCACAATATTAAGGGTTATGTCGCAGGAGGGAGGTAGCTTTAGACTTGCTGAAAAAGTCCTTTTACTTGAGCCAGTGGCCTTTTAGTCTATGAGACAAATAGTTGCATTGACCAAACATGTCCAGGGTGCCAGGTCTGTCTTTCACTGGCTATAATATGAGCAGTGACCTTGTTGAGCTCAGTGCAGGCTGCAAGAGTTCTTTTCTGTGGCTTGAGATTCTACGTCTCCGTTGATGATTGGCCCATTAAGCAATACAGACACCAGAAGCATAATAATAATAATAATAATAATAATAATAATAATAATAATAATAATAATAATACATTCAATAACTATTCATTTCTATAATGCAGAAATTATTTTTTTGTTCTCTGCAGCAGTCCATGGATAATTGACACATCCAACTAAAGAGAAAAAGATACTATATACGTAACTTTGAAATAAGAAAAGCTTATCTTTGCTTTAGATGTCAAATGGGTCATGTGGCTGTCTGTTATTTTACCTTGCGGTAGACAGCTGAAATGACTATTTAAGGTTGACGACCCCTGCTCTAGGTCCCATAGCAATGCTTCTCTTTTCAATTTTTTTCAATCTCGGACTGTTCCCTAGACTCTAGGGCATAGTCCATGACTGATCAGCTCCAGTGGGTCGACCAGCAGTTAATGTCTTCTGGCTGTCAGCTCAGAGAAAGGCATGAAGGTGCAACAGTCCTCTCTTCCATACTGATTCTCTGCGAGTATGATGACATGATGAACAAAGTAGACGCTCAGTTGCAGAGTATGACGTTGAAGGTTGCCGGATCACCATTGTAATGCTCAAGTATCCCCACTCTGGGTTGACGAACAGGAGCAAGTGTGTTGACCTGGGGTCAGCCACCTGTTTCAGAAGCACTGGCTCTATGATCCACCAGACTGTACAGTGGCTGGTGTGTATTTGGACCTGACGACACAAAACAGGACTAAGAATTGTGTGTTTTCTACTTTTATTAGGAATGAGTCCTATCATTTGGATGGTGGGGTGTCCGCACATAATATTCCAATACATCATTTTCCAACGTGGTTGAGTGCATAGAGTTATTACCATTGCTATATGGAGTGGTTTCCTTGAAGTACCGTAAATAAATTACATTCAAAATGCAACCTCTGTGTCATCTTGAAAAATTGCATTGCTGGGAATTCTGAAGGTGAGGTGAATTGTCATGATAAACCTACTACATCGGAAACTCTCATTGATGTGTACGCAGATTGCAGGTGCTACCTAACAAGAATGTATTAGTTCTTTATGGCAAGTAGGTCTTATGGTGATCTTATCACTCACAGTAATGTGGTGGCACTATCTGAACAACTCCTTTCTACCATTAGTTTACCCTCCCTCCTGACAGCTCCAATGTGACATTAGATTTTCCACAGAACAACGCCAGGATGCTGAAACATTTTAGGAAGTCAATGATTTGCGATAAGAAAATGTTTTTAAACACTCTGGCCCTCATATCAGATCTCATACACATATTGTACGTATCGAATTGCTTTACTTTTGAAATCGCTTTTCTGTTGTATGTTGTTCAAAGGGATACAACTTGAAATTAAGTTCTTTTTGTCATTCAAATAAAATAAGTTATTGGGTTTTAGAAGATTGTTTAATGTCTTGTGAGTTTGAGTTCTTATTGAATTATTTCAGTTCTTCCTCATTTGCATTTAGTTATGTATTATATAAGCGTATACAGAAAGTGTGACATTGTCATTTACATCATCCGTTTTTTTCTCATTTTAAACATGAACAGTAACAAATAGTATGCATTACATAAAGCCTTCGTTGTGGTATTTATTGCTCTCGTTTGACCTTCATGGAAAACACATTTATGTCTTCTCTGTCTCAATTGAATGCTCGCAAAAGCAAAAATGTGTTCAGGTAAAATGAAATTCCTCTGTCAACAATGCTATTTTTACATGGTTGGTCGTTTTGATTAAAATGTCACTGCCTCTGTTCATTTTCTTTGATGTTCCTTTTGAACTTTACACAGTTCACTTGTTCTGTCTATAAACTATGAATTATCCCACTGGCTTCACAAGACCTCCTTGTGTACGTACATTCATGCGTCTCTTGCACAGAGACTGAACATCATGTGTGAAGCTGTCAGACATTGTGGTAATAAAACATTACAATTTGTATTACAAACCCCAATCACAATCAAGTCGGGACTCTGTGTAAAACCTAAATAAAATAACACGACAACTTTCCAACCTATATTCAATTGAATAGTGTTAAAACAAGGTATTTAGTGTTCGGGCTGAAAAACATTTTTTTTTTTTTGTAAACATTCACTTATTTTTAACTTAACACTTGTGTTACATCACCTTTCCTTTTGAGATCACTAAATGACCATCTGGGATCTGAGAACAGTAATTGTTGAAGCTTTGTGGGTGTAATTCTTTTGTTCTTTTTTGATGTACAGCTCAAATTGCTCAACAGTCTGTCGTCTCTGGAGTCGTATTTTGCGTTTCATAATGTGTTGCACGTTTGCAAAGGGAGACAGGTTTGGACTGCTGGCAGGCCAATCCAAGTACTCTTTTCCTGTGAAGCCACGCTGTTGCAACACGGGTTGAATGCTGTTTGGCGTTCTTGTCCTGCTGAAAGATAGTGCTTGGACAACAGCTTATATCTCTCCAAAACCATATAGCGTTCAGTATTAATGGGGCCTCACAGATATGCAATTTACCTATGCAATGGAGACTAAACACACCTTTTCCATCACTGATACTGGCTTTTGAACTTTTCACTGATAACAATCTGGATGGTCCTATTCCATCATTCCATCTCAGGGTTCATCGAAATCCGTGGCATTTCTGGGTGTTGTGGATATATGCCCAGAGCTTTTTGCTTAGCGTTGTAGAGTATCAAGCTGCATTTGTAGATGCAGTGAACATTGTGTTAACTTTTCTAATGCAAGTGCAACCGAGAAGGATCAAAGATCACGGGCAGTAAATGTTGGTTTTCGTCCTTGCTGCTCATGTGCAGGCATTTAAACATATTTTGAATCATACATGATCTATAATATTTTCAAAACAATAACATTCATCAGTTTGTCAATTAAATATTGTCTTTGCAATGAACTCAATTTAGTATAGAATTCACAAAAAATGTATTGTTTTGTTTTCTGTACATTTTACACAACGTCCCAATTTCACTACAGTGTGGTTTACAAATAAACTCCTGCAACAATGCACATGCATACTAGACCGAGAGCAATAAAAGATCTTTGTCAAAGTAAAAAAAAAAAAAAAAGTTGTCCAATGAGGGCATAAATCTGAAAAATAAATGCCGGTCTGTTATTTGTGAAGACGGCTGAAACACATGGCGATAGAAATGAACAATAAGTGGTGTGACATGCAGGAGTGCTGTGTCAATTAGGGAGCACAGAGGAGGGCTGTCTGTCTAAAAGAATTGTATTAACACAGAGGTCAATTTCATCAGGCTCATATTTTGTCTTCATTCTTGGCATAACTAATTAGTCTTGAAGTAAAGCGGTATATTTGGTAGACTATATTTACTATTTATTTATTCATACTAGTATTCATCAATCACGGCAGACGTACATACTCTACGTTTTGCATACAGTTCTCTGATTGGTTTACCACCCCGGTCTACGTATTTTATGTACAACATAATGTGGTCTGATTAGTTCATCAGGTCTACATATTATGTCTACATGTTACGTCCCAGTCCTGTGGTGGTAGCCTCACAACATTTTACAGATTTCATAATTCTGTCCACACAAAAGGTGCACCTTCGGTTTTTGAGAAAATTAAAGGCTTTTAAGTGCGCCTTATGATGCGGAAAACACAATAATTAAAAATCACCTGATCATTTTTTGCTGATGTATGAGTTCATGGTCTATTACACAAAATATTTTATTTTATTTTATATGAACTCAAAGTGACTTAAAACTGTGAAATGTGAGAGGATATCCCCATTCATTTTCACCTCGATTTCATTGTGTCATTATTTCAGATGACTCTCTTCTCAGGTCGTACCCTGGCGACATACGACTGAAGACAATTCTGCCTTTAAATGCAACACTGATTGTTTTTGATTGTTGCTCATGTTTATTCACAGCCCATGGCTCAGCCGCCTCCCATAATCTGCAGATTTCCCAAGGACAATTTAGGATAAGTTATGAATAAAAAATGATCTCAATAATATTGCAATGAAAGGACCCCTGGCAACTATGAATACCATTAGAGCCTGATCGGAGGCCTTTAGTGTCACATTTACATGTCCACTGCAACAAAACCTTCACAGAGTGTCTCTGATGGCTTTGGCTTAGTTGCTTCATAAATGCATATACATTTTAAGGTGACGTACAATCCTTAACATGTCTGTAGAGCAGAGCAGTTTTATGTTCTGAAAAAGGGACCAGATAAAGAAAAGTAATGTGGTTACACGCCCATGCATTTAATATCCATTATTTATTCCACATCAAATTAATGTGACCGTTCCATCACCTTGCTTAAAAAAGAAATGACATAGGAGCTGCCTGTTCAGTAGTGTAAATCTAAACTTGCATTGGCTCTTTTTTGTCTCTGCAAATAACGGATGTCACTTCAAATAAACGAGACTCCTGTCCCGCTGACCTGTCCTTAATCAGTCAGAAGGAATGAGGTCAGATGTTTGTAACCCTCGTCTGATACCTTTTCTTTGCAATCAGAAAAAAATGAAAGTTTCCTCTGCCTTTTCAAATTATATATATGATCATTTCATTTTTCATCAGAAATGTAATTTAAGGTTCTCAATCTGTCAAGTGGTCATTGGTGATATTCTTTTATGAAATAACCTACAATAAAAAGTTATTTCAGTTATTGTTTTGTGCTGAAAATATTTTTGGTACATATTTTATGATAGGATCCCTGTTTTATGTGATCAGAGACTCTCAAAGAATGAATTTATTGTTTGCATATTACCTCAGTAATGTGAATTGTGACTCACTCAGTGAGGTTACGGTACAGAGCTACCGGACAGATAAAAGAATAAAAAAACATTCAGTATTTCTGGTTTGTTCAATGGAATCAATGGAATACCTTGTTTTCAATTTAAGAATTTCCAAATAGTATTTCTATGCTTATCATGCGCACGGAGGGATAGCTCATGTTGACCATATAGCTTCAACCTTTTGCACATCTTTTGGAGACATGCAGATGAAGTTTCATCAAATTTAGATTGTACCACAGAAAATTACAAGGTGCCAAAATTTTGTCAGCAAATGGGGGGGACAAAAAGGAGCTCTCCACCATAAGACCGCCATCCATTGCCAGCGTGACTGGTTGCCAAACAAACAGACGAGGGTTGCACAGTGAAGACGGATTCAGTCTTTTGCTCGCGACTCAGTCATCTTTGTTTTGAAATGGAAATAGGAAATGAGTTGCACACTATTTGAAGTTTGAAGTTTCTTAATCCTTAATATAGGCTGTGACAAAATAAAAAATAAAATGTGTTACTTTTTATTTCAAGTCATTAAGAAAATGGCAAAGGGCAGCTCGTAATGTGTTTGGTTGCACTTATTCACACATCTTCGTGTAAACCTTACTGACACAGTGTTTGCACAAATATAATTAACACCACAAGCACTACCCCCAAACTCTTCAGCGGACATGGAGACATTTGACATTTGAGATGTAGACTCTTTGAGTTGAGCTGTCCTAACTCACACTTACACTCCAAACTGCAACTGCTCAAGCATGGATGACATACATACCTTAGATTTCTTTAGGGTTTAACTACTAGTCTTCTGCATGTACTGATTTAATGAACAACTATACTCATTAGTTATTAATTCTTATAATTTCCCTCTGTATGTGCACTGTAGCTCTTAAGTATGTGATGAATCTGTCCATTCTACAGAAAACACCATGTAAAATTTTTATTTACTGTCAATTGGAGTGTTTCAGGTTTGTTAACATTGTTAAAAATTGTTTCGGCACTCTGATTAGACGCTGCTACTGTCATTTAATTAACCTAGCATGTTTTGTGTATAAGTACACCAAGTATTAAAAAAGGTTTAATGAGTTGAAGCAAATATCTCAAATTGAAAACATAAAGTTAGAACGCCAAATGGATGTAATGGCCATTTTAAAAAGCTCGTTAGATTGCTTATTGGTTGCATACTCAAACCTGGTTTCCTCATGCATGCAGTGTTGCTGTTTGTTGTTTTGTTCCAAAGAGTTGTGCATATACCTTAAGTGAGGACCTGTTTACTTGAGCAAGTCCAAATATGACGGATCGTTGCTTTCTTTGCACCTGAGAGGAAAAACAAGGAGGGTTTGTGTGAAACTGACAAAATACCACTGACAAATACCACTCAAAACCACATAAAACACCTCAAAAAGTAAAGCTCAATCTGAAAGAGTTAACCCATTTTCTTCTTTTAATTGTTATGGTGAACTAAATAAACAGGATGGAATCAGATCACAATAGCCTTGAAGTCTAAATCTGGGATTACGCGAAAGATACCAAGAGACAGGATAAAGCGTATACTGACAGCTTGTACCCGTGATGGCCAAATCCCGACCCCCTGTTGTCCTTCCAAGTGGGTAGCATTCCCAGCTGACAAACACTGTGATGTGTGTACTCTCAGTGTTCCACCCTTTTAAGCTTTTTATTCCACTCATGTATGTATCCTTTCTGTGGTGACAATTGGTTGTATCTTTTGAACTGTTTCATTTATCCATCTGTTTTGGGAATCTGACTGTGTTTGGTCGAGATTAGACACATTTATCTGAAAATCTGATGGATCACGTCATGCTACGTCTATGAAGGATTGTCTTTCTTTTCACATATACTTACAAATACATATTTTTCAGGAGCCATAGTAATTCCACCTCTACATGAGCTAGGTGGCTGTGAGATATTCCACCCCCCTTAACTAACATTTGTGTAAAAATAAAATCCAAGGGTAGAGTATTGTAAGATGGAACCATGTCGATCTACAAAATGCATCACTTTATATTTCTGTACATCTCGCTTTAAGCTAAAGGGCACTTCAAAAGTAGTCAGGAAGCAGGCATGCAGCTCTCCTTTGCTGAAGAAAAGGAACTCTCAGCATGTCACAGTTAAACTGACTTTCCTGCACCAAACTGTAAAGCACAATAACGTATGGCTTTGCCATGTCGAGCCTGGATCGTCTTTTTTTTTATTTTTTGATAATTGACAAATGGATGAATTTTACATGACGGATATCGATAAAGTTTGTTGACAAAGTTCTATGGATGCATTTTACATAACAGATATCGATAAAGTTTGTCTCTGAAACACCAAGTCTTGAGGATTTTTTAAAAAATTATTTTTCTTTTTTTTAAACACTGAAATCACAAATTGCATGTTTTTATGTCAAAGTTCAAATACACATACACGTGTAAATACACACGTTTTACAGTAAGTGACCAATTTGTCAGATTGGGGTTTCAAAGGTTTTTGAAACACAAACCACATTTTAAGAAAATGTAGCTGCACAATAATAATAACAACAATAATCCAGATGTACACAGTTTGTATTTATTTCTCAACTCCTTTTTCTGTTTGTTGATTTGATCTCAAGCTGAGAAATCTATGAACACAATAGACTTTCAGTTTTAATACTTAACAATAAATATGATTTGTTAAATACAACCACAGCAATTAACTGTTTTATAAATTTTTAAATTATAAAAAATTAAAAATAAATTAAGTTTTAAATTTTATACGTATAAAAAGTCATTGTAAATTATTTTCAACACTTTGTTGAATTTAAATAAAGAAGATTAAAATTTAGTTGGATCCTGATTAATTTGTCCATCCCAAAAGGGAAATCAGCTCATCTGCCATTTGGCAGACGAGCGGAATGACGATGTGTGTAAGAGTGGTGCTGATTTCTGAGTTGGCGACAATAAGTTAGTGTTAGTGCATAATGTTAAAAATTCATGCATTCCTCATTTTCTTTCTTTAAATGAGAAAGGAGCCATTAGACATTTTTAAATACATAATAATGAGCAACAATGATGAGCATCCTTGCAAATTTTCCTTCCTTTTCCTCAATCTCTAGTTCTTCATATAAAGGGAGCTCTTTGCTCAGGGATGAAACCAAATAGGTAAGGTGGTCGAGTGTGAAAGATTGGGAGTAAAATGTGAAACAAAGCAATTGCATTTCATATTGAATTGGGAATAAGGGAGTACCCACCAACACCTCCCTAAGTTTTGTACTTCCTTCGTGGAGGGTGGAAAACCCAGAGGGAATTGGAAGCTTTTATCACACCGTCTGGTAAGCTAACAAGTTATAGACCTTGTCAGCTTCTCAATTTTGACATTTGATGTCTGTTTTTGCTGTTGGTTGTCATTCAATATACAGTTGGGATGCATTAATACATATTATGCTGCATGAATCTGGGACTACCCTTGATGCACCTTTTATTTTTGTATTTTTATAGATTATACTTCATATAGTACTTAAAATGTGTTCATTTTGTTGGCAGAGATCCCACCAACTGATTTTATGCAGCCCAGGTTGCATCAATGTTTGTTTCATAATTTTCAAATTGAAGGCATCATACAGACAAACAGACGGATAGATAGATAGATTAACATTAAATACATGACTGAACAAATAGACAATATCAACATCAGACAAACAAAATAAGAGAGGAGAATAGATCTGCAGTAGATGCAATGATTAAATAAATTAACAATAAACAACAGATGAAACTGTCAATATATAAACAAAAAACAACAAACATTGTGCATTTGCCAACTCTAGATCATGACCGTGAATGCACCCATATCCCCGCATCGAGTTAAAAAAAATCTCACGGCATGGGGGAGAAATTATGCTCTCAGCCTTTCTGTGGAGCAAGACGGTGTCAACAGTGATGGTGGACGGGGTTGTCCTTGATGGACAGCAGGCTGGCCAACACCCGTTGTTCTGTCACAGATGTCAGATCAGGTGGCTCTGCGCCCACAACAGAACTATATAACATAACTAATAATAATAATAGTAAGGCTCTGACACACTAGTTAGCACGTCCGCCTCACAGTTAGGAGGGTACAGATTCGATTCCACATCCGGCCCTCCCTGTGTGGAGTTTGCATGTTCTCCCCGTGTCCGTGTGGGTTTTCTCCGGGCACCCCGAAATATTCTCCCCACCAACTCATGTCTTCGGTCAAAGTCAACTTTTGGTAGTGTGAAACACTGAGTTGCCTTGTGTATGAAATGTGCATTATAAATAAAGTTGCCATGCCTTGAGATGTCAAGAGGTTCTACATGGCCATCATTGAGCCCATCCATCACTGTGTGGCACTACCAGGGAAAGGCACAGACTGCAGCGCAGTGTGCTTTGCTGTAAAGGTGATCGGTTTCAACCTGTATGTTCACCTGCGGGCATACAGGTCAGGTTGTAGTTGACCCTACTTACTCTGGACAGAGCCTGTTTGACCCTCTCTCATCAGGCAGAAGGGGACAGTCCATTCAGACCACAATCTCCCGCCACATTAACTTCTTCACCCCCTAGGTATCAGCCTCATGAACACTAAGTAAATCAGTATCCCTTAAAACCTCACTCTTCTGTCCACCTGATGTCTCTTCCAAATTGTTATCCTATTATGTGCTAATTGTATTGTTCTTAGTTTACTTCATTTTTATTATTACCATTATGTTTCATGTTGCACTATTGAACTGAAAAAAATCAAAGTCATAAATATACAGTATCTTTCACTCATATTTAGAATAAAAGTGATTCTGAGTCTCAAACTATTCAATCAGTTTTGTCTCCTCTCTCACATTATTGCCTTGCCGAAGCCTTGCTGACCTTCTTACAAATATTTTGACCTTTTCCCCAGTTGCTTTCACCATTTGCTGACAAGGGCACACTTCAGGTAAATGATTAGTTGAACAGAATGGCTGACAAGGACTCAGATGGACAGAACAGTAGGGTGTCGGACACTCAGGCAGGAGCTCATGGTGGAAAGAACCTGAATATCAAAGATGAGACTGGACGGTGTTCGGAGGAAAGGCATTACGGAGCCCTGGCATGCCTTCACTGTCCAGATGACCTCTCTCACCAACTCTCCATAGATGGATGTGCCTGCCAGTGACTCAGTCCATCATGTTGACTTCAACAGCTGAGCAACATCTGCTCATGAGACTTGATTGATGAAAACAAGGAACATGAAAACTAAATGAAGAGATTGTATTCAACATAATATGTAGCTCTCCCTTAATTATTACACAAACCATACCCATGACATGTTCTTAATCTGTCAGACACCAAGATGCATTAAATACGAAGCAGGTCAATAAGGAATTTGCTTTATTCGCCTCACTTATTTGCACTCTATTGTGCGGTTATTGTTTACGCCCCATTTTATTGTCAAAAAGCATTGACATGGATGATAAACGATAAATAATATATAGTATCATTAATTCTGGTGCCATCCTGTTTGGGAGAGTTAATGTGTAATGTACAAACCATAAATAATATTGTGTACATTACACATCAACTCTCCCAAACAGCCACCCATCCACACTCACCTCATCCCACCTTCCAAAAGACTCAGGAGCCAGAAACAAGGAATAATAAAATAATGAACAACAACAAAATTAACATTAGTTACAGTCACATGGATTGCAAAGCATTAAACAGTTTAGCCCTCATGATTTAATGCTGCAATCTAATCCTGTGTGCTGCTCCTTCTGGTCACCGGGAGGAAAATATACTACTCAGTAAGTAGTTGTCTCCTGACATGGTTTTTCATGTCATTCCCCCCCCCCCCCCTAGATGATTAGGAATATAACCCTGTGACTCTTGTTAGGTATACATGTGTTGTTCCACTATCTGTATTCAGATATGAATTGCTTAAAAGGTTGTAAAACCGTAATGATCAATCCGAACAATTAGCATGTCTGACATATTCAATATTTAGTATTGACTTAAACACTCTATAAACTCAGGAGAAAATGATCATAGATCAGCTTTCAAATAAGTTCTAACTTATAGTCCTTATCTGGTCTGTGACACATTCCATTCCTCATGTTGTGTAACTTTACAAATCCTTGCTTGTCCGCTGATTGAACATCTCAGCATTTCCCTTCTTTTACCCTCTCCATCCTCTATCTCTCCATAGCAGCTTCACACACTCATTGCATTCCTGGAGCAGTCGTGTGCTTTGCTCTTGGATTGCTTCCCAGTGCCGGACATCCTCCAAGAGGAGATTCAGTGTGTCACTGCAGATTAATGCTTTGTTAGCCGACTGATAAACTCCCACTGGTCTGGAAACAGAGAGGACTGTGGCATTGCTCAGATAGGGAGGTGATGCTATCCCGAGTCATTGCCACTCAACTTGTCAAGGCCAAGAGACTCAGATCTGTGCTCTAACCCTCTCAACAGTGTAACAATGATCTTGCTGAATGTGGAAGAGGAATAGGATGTGACAGGTCTTCTAGCACTGCAAATAAGTGAATCGGAAGTAATCAAGCTTAGTGGCTGTGTAGAAAAAAGAAAAATAATTGGCTCCTACTGGGGAGATTTCATTGAAATTGCAAGAAAGACAAATTGTTTTTGTATTAACTTTTTAATTAAAGAAGAAAATACACTCTCCGAGATAATAGGTAAACCGAGATAAAACTAATGTGGTGTAATACAAAAAGCCCTGCAATGGGTTTCCTCTTCATTTAGATTGTAATTTTAGTTTTGTGTGCATGAAACTGCTAAGGTTTAACACAATCTGGTTTGGGATGCCGCTTGACTTCCAGTGTGTTGTCACATTTAGATTTTTTCTGTGAGTCTTTGGTTGGGAATATAAATGATCGATTCCAGGGGCTGTTGCCAACATTAAACGGTTTACTGTTACCGCTCTTAAGTAACATTTGAACGTTTTTAATATCAAATACACATGTTCAAATCAGTTGACTTCTTTCTCTTGTAATGTGAAAGCAATGAAATGCTCTGCAGGACATTTTAATCTTTATACAAATTAAAATGCATAGGGGCTTGTTTTAATTTATAAATGATCAATAAATACTATACAATGTGGCTGGTAGATTACAAGGAATTAAAATCATGTCAGCCTACAGACACACACATAATATGCAATATAATATTTATTTCAGTTTTTGACCTAGAACATGGGCAGCAGTTGTGCTTATGCATAGGCTACAGCTCCTAATCAACCTTGATGCTAAAAACTGTATGAACAGTTTCAAATCTGAAAAGCAACTTCAATAGGGCCATTGATCATTAGCACATATCTCCAGATGAAGATGTCTTTTCAAACTCAATTACCCATTAGTAGGACATTTCTCTCTTTATCTGTCTCACTTCATCAATCGGGGCTTTGCTGCATACTCCTCACTAGCAGTCATTCCATCACTCCCTAATACAGTTCTCTGAACAGTATCTCAATGACCAAAGTACCAGCAAGGGGAAAGAAATCAAATATTAACTTTATATTTCAAGATTCAAATAGAAGTCAGTCAAATACTGTAGTCTACCTTCCCAAGTCAAACACTAAGTAGGCTTTGAAACAGCTACACTTGTTTAAAATGGAACTGAAATCATAGCCCTCCAAACATTTCCTTATAGTACAATTTAAAATGAGTAAACAGAAAAAGAAACATTAAACAATGCTAACAATAGCTTAGACTTAATCCTGATCATGAATCATATAAATAGTAATGCAAGTTTCTTTATTGTTTTCCTTTTTTACAGTTATAATGTTACATAGGTATTGTATTTTGTGTTTATTGTATACTGCTCTGTCAACAAATCCACCTGACAGTTTTATGCCTGCTAAGGGATTAGCATTTTTTTCTGAAGGACATTTACTCGTAAAAGAGCTTTCTTTGTTCTTTTGGGACGTTCACCAACCATTGTTAGTGAAACAGAGCTATATCACTTTTTAGAGCGACAGTAGATTCATTTCATTTCACTCTATCACTTGGTAATATACAATTATATTTCAATCCTTTTTAGTTCTACACAATATTTTGTGTTACTATAGTAATTAATTACACCAACACAAACAACTAAAGTACCTTGTGAGTTGATAGATACATTTTACCACAAATTTAAAATTTGACATTCGATGAGTTGGGATGTCAAATGAAAACAGAAAACATCAGTGTTGTGGCACCGTTTACACACACGCATGCACACACGCACGCACACACGCGCGCGCACACACACACACACACACATGTACAGCCTTGCAGTTTTCAGCCTTCTAACAGTTTGTGGGAGGAAACTGTTTATCATTCTGTTGTCTGTCTTTCATGCTCCCATCAAGACATGTTTGGAAACAGCTCGAACAGATTGTGGAGAGAGTGCGAGGCGTTCCTGATGATTAACAGAGCTCTGCTCCTCTAACGCCTCCAGAAAAGAAAGCCCAACGATCGTCTTAGCTCCCCTAACTGCCCTCAGTAGCGCTTTTTTTTTAATCTCACATGCTAAAGCTGGATAATGCAACTCAGTACACCATGATGCTCTCAACCACCCCTCAATAGGATGTCCTGCAGATGTTTGTGGTGAGAGAAACTAGTTTCAGCTTTCGCAGGAAGTGCAGTCTCTGTTAGTACCGCTTTACAATCCCAGAGGTATTTTTATTTCACTTCAAGTCTCGCGAGATCTGCAGTCCAAGGAACTTGATATTCTCGAATCTCTTCACTGTGCGGTCACTAAGGATAGCATATTCGGGTCGTGAATGATTATTTCCTTTGGTTGATTCACATTAAGCAGCAGCTTGTTCTCTAAGTGCCAGCCCTCCAGGTATTAATATTTCTTCCTGTATAATAATTCCTCAGTGATACAAATGAGTCTCACCATTGTGGTGTTATCCGTTAACACGTTGATCTTCTTCCCCTTGTATCTGGCTCATGTGTTAGCAGTGAAAACAGTAATGGACTAAGTACACAGCCTTGAGGGGTTCCAGTATTCAGCATGATGAATTATAGACGTGTTTATTTTTCAACGCGGACACACTGTGATCTCTCAGACATAAAGTCCAATGTCCAGGGACATTTAGTGGTGTTAAGGCTGAGGAGAGGGCATTTCTCCTTTAGCTTCTGGGTGATGATGCAGTTAAACACCAGAAGGAAATCAATGTACGTGTGGTGACTGTATGGAAGGAAGATGGTGGCGTCTGTGAACCATTTGGGCAGTACCAAACTGAAGTGAGTTAAGTGATGCAGAGAGGCTGGATCTGATGTGTGCTTTAATGAGCCATCACAATAGGTGACAGCATGACAGGCATATCGTCCTTCAAATAGGATACAGGTGATTTCCTTGCCACTGGTGCAATAGTGGATGTTATAAAGAATCTAAGGACTCTGCCTTGACAGAAGGGGATGTTGAACATGTCTGTAAGGACATCGGCCAGATCACTTGTGCAGGCCCTGATGTTAACTGGACCTCTGTGGGTTGACCCTGGCTAGGGTCTGCCATGTGTCTCTGTTGTCGTGTTTGATTCTTCAAACTGTGCAAATAAGTTGTTGTGACTATCTGGAAGTGTCATCATTATTGACTTGATGCCTTCACTATGTCAATGACACAAATCCCTACATCAACACATACTACACATAATCGCTCATCGGACGAGAATCCTGGATGAAATCAAACATACCCAAATTCAACACGGACAAGACACATCTCCTGGTTGTTCCCCCTGAGGTGCTACTTAGGAAGGTTGCACACAAATCCATCAATGACGACTGCCCCATCCACTCGTCTCCTGAAGTCGGCAACCTGAGAATTATTCATCACTCCAACCTATCTTTTCAAACAAACATCAAACATAGTAAATAACCAGGTCAGTGTCCTTCCACCACAAAAACATTTATCATCAACTGAATCTGTCGCTGAGAACCTAATTCATGCTCTGGTCATTCATCTCGAGTACTGAAAAGGTACGTAGAGATGCGTTGGATCGAATCCAATATGTCCACAATTCTGCTGGTCCACACACACTTAAAGCCTTGGCAGCTCTTCACCCTCACCATCAAACTTCTCCTAATTACCTATAATTACCTCCATGGTTTGACCCTACCATACATCATCAGTCACCTTGTCTGAAAGGCAACTCACAGATACACAGTCAGTATATGCTTGTATATGTAAATATAATAAGTGAACTGTACTGCAGGCAAGCAGTCAGACACCACCAACACACACCTAAACAGTCAGCTCTAAACTGTGTATCAATGGGTGATGGTGCAGTGGCAGAGCTTGACAAGTCTCCAAGAGTGACATCAACAGGGTGGTAGGTGTAGGAATCTGGAAAGAACCCTCTGGCATATGTTTATTCATCAGCATTATGTTGCTATAAACATGCATATTTCAGGGGGGTCAACCTACTCTACCTAAGTGGCTTCTCCACTGCAGAAAACCTTTAAAGAACCTTTCAATTTGCCATGGTAATTTGAATTGGCATAGTTATTTTCTTATAGTACAATGAGTTTGACAATAACTTTCCCACTTCACAGCCCAACTTGCATATTATTATGGTGTGTGCTATGGTATTATGGTGTGGTATGAATTACTATTTAGTCTTTTATAATTTCAAGTTTTAGAAAACAAAACTAAAGTGAAAACACAATTGATATATGAGATTGAAGACATTTAAAAAATGGGTTTCACACTGAGAGATAGAGCCTGAAGAAACTAACCCAAAACGGACTTGCAAAAGAGCTGTAAGTATATCAACACCGCACCAAAACCTGCATGTTACAGTAGATAAACTATCCATATTGTAACAACGCACATTCCCCAAACAATGAGATGTCTACTATTTGAGCTCACCTTGTACTCCATACCAGTTTGGAGACCTGCACCTGGTGTTCCAGGTGTGAAGGTAGACCCCAATGGTACACTCCTAATGACTTGCCAGAAGGAGAGGGCACTCATACAGCTGCACACTTTACAGCCATCTATCTTCATATACACCAGAATTTAGAGAGGATGCTGACTATTTGTTTTCCATATAATAGAGAGAATGTAGTTTAAACAACGTGTATTTTATATCACTAAATATGAATAATGTCTCCTGTTCGGATGAGCTCATCTTCAATGAGGCATGATAATTAAAGGAGTCAATCAATTACGCTCATGCATAATTTATTGCTCTATATGTTAAAAATTGTAGGCGATCACAGCATGCCAACGGCTATGACAAGTAATTGATGACTGTACCTCATTTGAGAGAGGAATACATTATCACCAGCCATTCATTTACAGAAAAAACACATATGGGTTAATAATTACAAACCACTTAGGTTAGAACTACAAAGCTGTTAATTAAAATATGCAGGATAAGCATTTAGGGGAGCCTTTCTTAGAGGGGTGACACATTTTTGGCACAAATATAAATTAGTTTTATTATGCGAACGTTAGCGATAACCTTTAAACTCAATGCAAACTACGACGACATTTCTCATTAACCAACTATATGAATGGCATTTCACCACTTAATGGTGAGTGAAACATGGTGGTGTACAAATTAAGGCCATTTTAGTACTGAAATAAATAAATTGTCTTTCTTGGATCAGTATAATGATCAAGCTTCCCATACCATGTGTTTGCTGTGATTTGTATTTGAATTTAGTGTATCCTACATTATCGTTGTATGAAAGATAATTCACTAACAACCAGGGCTGTGGACTCGGACTCGGGGACTCGGACTCTGTCGGACTCGGTCATTTTTACCGGACTCGGACTCGGTGCTGATTTTGACCGAGTCCACCGAGTCCGACCATTAAAAAAAATATGTTCAATGTTATTTTCATCATGCTGCTGAGAATGCGCGTAGGAATACTGTCCACAGCCCTGCTTACGATCAATGCGGCCACGTTGAGTTGCACTTAGGCTAATGTTTACATTATGTACCAATGTCAAGGACGAATATGTCACCCAGCTCATATCAATATTTAGATTTTGATCTAAATTAGCCTTGAATAAAGACTAAGCAGTCACATTAATTAACAGAAAAAATGGACAGCCGGACTCGGACTCGGTGGTCAAGAGGCCGGACTCGGACTCGGTGCAAAAATCCGACCGAGTCCACAGCCCTGCTAACAACACATATCGACTATATTGTTGTAATGTGTCACAAGATACTACCATCAAAATAGAAACAAATATGATAACTTGACTACCACAGGATGATGTTTGCATTTCTCAAGCACCAATCACAAAGTTTTTATTATTGTCCCATTTCTTCCTGACATCAAAACCTATGAATGGTTGTTCACTGCCTCTTTTCAATCTTTAGTGTCTCAGTGTGTTTGACTTTCACATTCCTGACCCAATTATTTTAGCCCATGCTCATCTCTGGTCACAGCATCCAATTGACACTAATCACACTGCAGATCACAGAGGTCAATTGAGAGCAATTGGTCTCTGCCCACTCTACTACACACCACAGGCTAACATTCATCTAATGTCCATGCCACTTATCCTGGTCAGGGTTGCAGGGACCTAGAGCTTATTCCTCCTGATTTTGGTTGAAAGGCGGACTGCACCCAAGAGCGGTCTCCAGTCAATGACATAAGACATATAGAGAAAAGCAATTCAGTCAAGATTCAAGATTCAAGAATTTTTTATTCGCCATGTTTGAGCGTGCCAAACAAGAAATTTGAATTCGGTAAATCACAGCCTCTGTTCAACATTTAGGTGACTAACAACAACAATGTGGAAAATGGCAGATATTCTCAAACATCCCCTGATCTTAAACTCCCAAGAGGGCAAGGAAAAACTCAAAACTCCAGCTAGGGGAAATCAGAAACCTTGAGAAGAGACCACAGATGGGAAGGTCCCTCTTCTAGGATGACCAGGCTCCAATGGATGCAGAGAGGACACAGTAGAAACAGTGTAGACAATTCAAAAAAGGTGTGGAGAGCAGGATGTTATTGCACAGTAATGACTCTGAGTCACTCACATTCACGGATGGAGGCAATGGAGCATAACAGAAAATGATGTTCTAAAAGTGTTGTTAAGCATGATTTGATAGTTGAAGTATTGTTATTGACTTTTGAAGCATGTATTTTAGTAGTTGTACTTTTCTTTTTTGAGTGTCTGTTCTCCAAACAACCATAGAAAATTCATCGAAACTGATCAGAATACTGATTCGGCCAGAAGCGAAAGTCATCACTAACACATACATCCATTTTCTGAACTGCTTTATTCTCACGAGGGTCACACAGATGCGGGAACCTGACCCAGCAGTCTTTGGGCATCCTGAACGGGTCGCCAGCCAATCAGCAAGGCACAAACAGACAAACAAATATTGACACCCACGGACAATATGGAGTGGTAAATCGGCCAACCATGCATGTTTTTAGAACATTAGAGGAAATCGGAGAACCTGGAGGACACCAAACCAGGCACGGGTTGAACATGAGAATTCCGCAAAGGCAAACCGGAACCGAAATCGAACCTTGCACCTCTGAACTGTGAGGCAGACGTGCTAACCAGTACGCAATTGTGCCACATTATTAACCTTGTTGCTATAATTAAAAGTCTAGTATAGTGTTCAGTCGACGATATTGAGTGTGCTTGGCTGGCTAAACAATAATATCGGGGCCCAATTATATGCTTAAAAACTTGCAAGTAGATATTTTCTGAGCTACTGTGACCTCCCAATAAAACAACTATTTCCACTTGACTTTTTCATATAATTTATTTACTACATGTTCCGTAAACCTCCCTATTTAAGTACTATTTTAATGTCCTTAACGCAAAGGCCACAGGCTTCTGTATTTAAGTGTTTCGCTCTTGCAGTAATAAATGGCAATGATTCGTTTGTCACTAATCAAATCCCAGGAACTATGCAAGAATGTCTGCTTCCACTAATCACATCCTAGGAACTATGCAACATTTCTGTTTCTGCTTCTAAAATATGCATTAGCCTGAATATTCCCCTCTGCACTTCAGAAGTGTCTGTTTCGTTTTTCTTTTCTTTGATAGCTGCTTCTCTTTTTCTAGCCCCCTCCTCCCTTGGCAAGGATGACTGATCTGGACAAGATTGGAGGTCGGCCACCTCCTTGAAGGCGCTGCTATAAAAATTTCCCCATTGACCAACCAGGCCGGGTTTTGAGGAGGACCAACTTCTACAAAAGCGTCCCTGTCCAGCAGCGCTTCATCTTATTAGGTGGACTCTTTTTATTTCAATTAACACTGCATATATTTTGTTAAATCTTGACCATCCTGCATCCAGGAGCTCCTTCTCAATGTTTGTCATATTTCCCCCAGATTTTTTTTTTGTTTAGTTTTGCATTGCCCTCCTGCGGGTTAAGGGGATGCTGTTAATAAATAGGGTCCTGAGAAAAGACTTTTCTGTGATTAAATAGGATATGAATCAATTTAACCTGATTTTTAACTTGCATGTTCTTCATGTATCTTAAATTGTATTAGTATTGTTTTACCATTAAACCAAATGTGTAGTCTGTTATTAATTTGCTTTGGTGAGGTAGATATTAATGTGCAATATTGGATGCTCAGTGATTAAATAAGTAGTTTATTTTGCTGAAGGGGCTGCAGAAAAAGGCAACATTGAGTCTAAAAAATAATAAAAAATACCCAGCTTCGAAACCGATATTTCAGAAAGCACATAAAGTGATGACGAATAACTAAATATGGACACTAGAGGGCTTTTCAAAATCTCTTCAGCAGTGCTTTCATTTTCTATCTATATCTCCATTGGGATCCTTTGCTTTGATCAGTGAACCTGTAATGTTCTCATGCAGATGCACTCTTGACAGTATGAGAGGAGGCAACTGTTGGGCAAAGGCAAAGCAAGGGACTGTAATGCAAGATTAGATATTCAGAACACCAACGTCAAGGGCAGAGAAGGCACATCGTGCTGCAGGCGGCCTATCAGAAAATTGCTAGCTTTAAAATGGTGCAGAAACTGAAAAGCAATACTCAACTAACATGTTTGAACATCATGAACAAGGCAAAGGAAGAGCAAATACGTTGTTCCTTAATTAAAACATGTACTGTAAATATTTTGTTTGTTTAGATGCATTTATATATATATATATATTTAAGAATGATTTTGTAAAATAAACCTGTTTATTTAATAATGTCATCAGCATCATTCAATTTGGGTGATGTGTTTGGTATACCTCTCAACTGTTTAAATCGAGTTTCGTGATAATGATGTATAGACATTCATGTATGGCCAGCCATGCATGGCCCACTTTTGTAATTATTCCCTGATGTAATATGATTATTGATACACCAGGTGCTGGTAATACGGTGCTCAGAGGAGCATATAATTTTAAAACCCCAAATTACTTGTGAGTTTAACATCTTAGGAAAGACCATCTGTCACAACTTCCAGTGTCACTACGCGCTACCACAATGTTAGTCACCTCTTATCTGTGTCAGTGTTAAAGGGAATGTGTAAGAAAAATGATGCTACAATTGGTATATTGTAATGTGTATCCTATATGATCCACATGTAGAAAATCCCAATTTTTAGGTTTTCAGAATTGTGCAATCATACATAGAGGACATCACAAATATATTTACGATTGAGATATAATGCAAGACTTATAATAAATAATAATATAATCCAATGATTAGTGTGAGTTTTTACAATAGTATCACATTATAATGCAATACCATTGCACTTTATTGCAAAATTGTTGTGTTGAGATGCAATGTGTATTCTGTTTTTATTGCGTTATTTCGTAACAAAAATACATACTACAGATCATATAAATACAAAGAATTCCACTTACAGGTCGTGACTTTAGTGTACAGTTGCTCTGGCAGTAGCATGAATAACGCGTTGGGGAGATTTTTATGCTCTAGGGATGGCCAACATGAGGACATACTTTGCATGCAAAAAGATGGATGTAAGTGGAATATTTAGTTCCTTTACAAGTCATTTGTGTTATTTTGCAATCATTTTGCAAAACTCATTTCACTGTAGCGCAATGCCGTTGCATTATATTGGAATAATATTGCATATTACGCAATCTTAAATATCTTTGTGATGTCCCCTGGCAGGCTCTGTACAATGGAGAATGGCCTCAGGTAAAGACAAAAAAAAACAACAACAAAAAAAACAATTAGAGTTAACCTTGAGGCAGTTTGTTTGTTGGAAGACAGTATTTAGTACATTCACAAACACACAGCGATGACTTCATTAAAGGCATGAAGGTTGCCCGACCATATCAAGAAGATAGCAATTTTTTTCTATGCCTATTAATACAGAGCAGAACTTGAATTGTGTGCAGTCTTTAGGAAATAAAAGAAAGCGCAAATTAAAATGCAATGGATCGCTTTTATATGGGCACACTGGGAGCTTTGCACTTGCTTTTCTGTCTTAAAAAAAACAGTTTATGGGCTGAAAATATAGTTGAGACAGTCTTTTACTACTTTCTGTGCTTTAAAGTAATTTCTTGCTCATAGGAGATAGAGTGCCGACCCTTGCTAATACTGATATGTTAGTATGGTGAACAATGACACATATGATCTGCTGTGGATATATTACGACTGAGCTGATTATTTTTCGCATAATAGCGTTTGCATGTACTTAATTGATGTTTTGTTAATTAGTTAAAAAAAAATTCCAGCTACTCAGGATTCTCAAAATTAGATATTTCCAAAATACAGATAGTTCATCATGGCACATACTATGTAGCATTAATATAAGAGTGTATACAATGTAGGCCTATGCCCTTTCTTTCTTGAAGCTTATATGGCCGTGTGCTAAAAGAAAGTATTTTGTGACCTAAATTAAAGCATTAGTGGGACACATTAGCATTTCACAGAATTTTCTTTTGACATCAGCTAGAATTTCCTGGAAATACATACAAATAGTTGTTAACTTATGTATAGACTGTAAGAATGTGTTTTTTTCACGTTCGTAGGTATGGTGTCCCCTTAGCACCCTCTATTTACCAGCTGTCATCTGGTCTGTAAATTGTGGCCTGTTTTTGAACTGAAGGAAGTGCAGTGACTGTCATTTTCTTACAGGGTATTATATTCATTACAAGCAGAAATATATCATGTGTATTACTAATAATGGCATCTAAATGAGTCATTCTCGATAATAAACCAGGATTGGCATTTCTTGCTGAAATGTCTGACATGACGTGTCTGGAAATGGATCATGGAAAACAATTCAAGTTCCTAGCCACGAAATCACTTGCACAGCTTTGCACAAAATATATTGTTTCCACCAGGCAATTTGTTGAGTGCACAGTCTAGCATTAACGAACAGCATCAGCATATGATAAGCGGGAACATACTAGATTGCTTTGTGAAGTCGGCAGAGTTTGTGTTCGGTGATGTGTGCATGTGCCACATAGACACATTGCAGTGGATAAACTGCTCCCAAAGCTTCATTCCCGGTTGTCAAGGTGACAATACTTGAAATTTCTGAAGCGTCTCCCTGTCTCATGCTTGGCGATGTGCAGACAGGCTAATCTCTGTAAAACTAGAAGGAAGCTTGGTAAAATTTCCTCTAACTTTTGACGAAACCACGTCACAGACATGTTCTCGAGATTTTAAGTTAAGAAAATATGCAGATCTCCTTTAAAAGCAAAGTGTCCACCTTGTAGCCCTAATTAAAAGAATATTCAGCATATTCTTATTTCCCATTTATTCAATAACCCAGCATAAACCATCAGCATTTATAATGGGAACACAGACCAAACCCAAGCAAAGAGATGGTCATGTCAATGTCTACAAAAGATATTTTACCACATGACCTCACAGTTTTCGCACTGTAATTGTACTCTGTCTTTCCCCTGCATTTGACAACAAAAAAATCCCGCAAATGATACTGTGGCATAAACATAACGCCACATCTGGACTTCCGGCTAACCCTGCCCTACCTTATGCATTCTCGTGATGTTTATACCTGAAAGAAATATGATGTATTGAGTTACTACCTCACAATAAAACCATATTTACTTATAGTATAGTAGCAGCAGGCTATAAAATTAGTTGGACTCTTCACTGAGCAGTCTACTAAGTAGGCTACTTGTGGCCTGTTCTGTTTGAAAAAAAAAAGTCAGATGTATAATTTGCATGCTATTAATAGCCCTTCTCTCATTTTATTCAGGAATTAAATTTAAGGAGCACGAGCACATCTTTCAGGGCAACCATTTGAATTCTATGCCACTCTGTCCCACTGTCTCTATACACGTCACCCAGCACAAGCTAACGACAGAGAATAAGCAAGGAATGCGGACGGCTGAAAAAGGGAGGGAGTGTATGTGAGAGCGGATGGATAAATGTGATGCGTTGCAGCAGAAAACTGTGACAGAGCAGGCAGTTATTTAAGCAGAGACTGCTGTTGTAGCAGGAAGGGCACAGGAGCAGCGGCAGCTGCACTAGTCAATAACTTAAAAGTGTTCACACCACTGCTGACGACAATGTGGACAAGAGTTGGAGGCACACATTGGGATCAGTAATGTCTGGAATTCTGTGTTGCTGAGCTCTTCAGATTTGCTTTATAGAATATAATTTTTCTGTTGCTTCTCCCTTGTCTTGTTTTTAAGGAGTTTTCATTCCAATGGATATGCGGCTTGAATAGAAATGAGCAGTAGTCAGACATTAGTACCAGAAAGAGAATACTCAAGAGACAGTTTGCTCATCATGAGAATGTACTGGGGATACAAGTTGTGTCATCCAGTAGGAAGAAGCCACAGGCATATGATAACACGTGACTAGCTGTTGGCCTTTGCTTTTCATTGTGTTTTGTATGAATGATTCACTTTTGGACATTCAGACAAATAAAACATATCGAGATGAGTTCTACTTTTTGTGAAAATTAATGTGACACTGGGATGCCACACACCCTGGTGAGTCATCTAGATCTTTTACTTTTATGGCCTGCTGGACTTGCCGTTTGTTATACAATAGTTGTCTTCTAGCTTGAATGTGTTTTGAGTCATACAACTGCAACATAAAAGCAGCAGGGCAGCTAAAAATGTTGCTTGTTTAATGGTCTTTGCTGTGTCTTTGAACGTGCTACTGTCAAAAAATAGCATCTTTTACAATCAGCCTTCCATGCAAACCAAAGGTGCTCGGAGAAACCCACGAAGGCACGGGGAGAACATGCAAACTCCACACAGGGAGGGCTGGAGGTGGAATCGAATCCCCACAATCTGAACAGTGAGGCGGACGTGCTAACCGGTTTATCACCGTGCCACCTTGCAAACACAATTACCGATAATTCAAATTCTGCATTGCAGTAAAGTGATCTCTTGTTCTCTCTCTCTGTTTCTGTCTGTCTCTCGTTCTCTCTCTCTGGGCCTGTCTCTCATTCCCTCTCTCACTATATATATATATATATATATATATATATATATATATATATATATATATGTATATATATATATATACACCTGCTACATTGATTAACACTAATTATTCCATATTAGACCCACTGTAATTTTCACGTAAGAATAGCTTGGGCGCCTATTGTACTCTGTAATCTCACTTTTGCCCTACAGTCGACTAAGGCACCGACTAAGGGTGGTTAGTATCTACTACAATCAAACGTCTTTGTCACACCGTTCTGTTGAGATAAGAGAGAGCATTGCACTTACACACAGTACACAGATTTCACAGCCATCTGTTTGGATGCAGTCAATACATTCAGAGATGGAGGACAAGTTGTGTGTATATTTAAGCAACCACTCTGAGCCACATGTGTGCACTTAGGAGACCTGATTATGAAAAGATGGTAATTGCTGCTGATTAAGATATAAGAACAAACGTTAAAACACGCACAAAAAGTCACGTTTCATGATTAGGAGCTGACATACTTCAATTAGTTCAACTCTGACAATTTGATGAGAAGCACAATCATCATCATCATCATCGTCGGTTTTAAGTCCGCTTTCCAGGCGCCGCTGGGTTGAACTGGATTCTCGATATGGCTTTCTTCTTTCATGCACAATGATCTCTTTATTTGCTACCATTGCCGCTGCGCCTATTATTTGCACAAATTACATTGATTACAGCTCTTTATTTGGTATACTTTCACAAACTATGGAATAAATTAGCCAATGTTGATTTTTGTTTGGTTTCCACTCTACTCTTCTGATACTTAAACAGCTCCAACCTAGTAATCCAGTGGGGAGCTGTGCATGCCAGCTTCGAACAATGGACAGAAAGCCAGGCTTTTGAAGCTAAATCCAGCACAAATCCCTCACTAAAAACAAGTTCATAACAAGCATATGTGCTATATATTATTGAACAGGGGAAACAATAGGCACAGCATCAAGAACAATAGTGAGGCAGGAGTGTACAAGTGGCCCTAAAAAGTAAGCCACAACTGACTATTATCGCTGCTGGTTTTATGTGAACCTGGTGCAATTGGCAACCAAATATTATGGTTTTGCTTTCTTTGATTAAGTCAGAATGTATTTGTAACCATATAAATCAAGCTTCCGAGAAAAGCCATTCATGGAAACCAAATAATTATTGTTTTTTCCAAACTCTGTACAGAAATGGCAGTATCATTGCATTCATGATTTCCCTATCCCTATCCAAATCAAATCTTATTTGAGGTCCATAAACTGAGGGTTATTTTGGAATTCACCCAATATTTTCAATCCAACATCAAACATATCACATATCACTTCTTTCACTTTTCACAAAAAAACATTCCAGACTCCATCAATCATTCACTGACCTTCATAAATGCCCTGATAACCAACTGAATTATGTCCAGAATGACTAGCAAGACCCTGGAAAAGCACTATGTTCCATTCATAACTCTGCTGCATCCTTGTAGTGTACAACTCCTCCACCAAATATGCAAAGTGGCTCATTCTATTCACCTCCACGTACGGTATGCATATTCCCGGGCTTCAGTCAAGTTCAGCAAAGTCAACCAAACCCTGCCTACTCACTTTACAAATCCTTCCATGACTTGGCCCCAGAATACACCCTGTTTAGACCTCTTCCCTCCCGACAACCCTGAGAAGTTGCATTTATCTGATTCTGCCTTATTCTCCATTCCAAAGAGGCAAATTGCATACCTTAGATGACAAAACTAGGACACCCAATCGAACCTTTGCCAGCGGCATGAAAGATAAAAGCATGCACCGCTATACAAAATCGACTTTGTTACCTGAAAGATTGTTGTCATTGTAAAAAGCAAAAGCCCTGTATTGTGTTGTTATTTTTGCCATACTTTATCACCAAACAGTAATTACACATTAGACACACTATGATTTTCAAATAGCAACACCTGTTTTTTGTCATGCATCCGCATGACCGGTACTCTGGACAGCTCATCTCTCCTGTCCCTCCTGTCCTATCAGCAGCATTTACAAATATTGCTCACATCTGGGGCCTTTTCCACACCTGCTTCCAGCCTGTTAGCCACCCTATTTAAACCCAGCCCTCTGAGTCACTTTGCTCTGCAGCACTTATCTGTTGCCCTACCAGTCTGTTGTCCCACGCTGCTATCCTGTATGCTATCTGTTGGGTGCCCTGTTGTCTGTCCTTGCTGCTTCCTGTTATTTTGTTCTCCTCTAACCCTTTCCCTTCAATAAACGCAGTCAAGTCATGTCAATGTTTCACCCAGTTCTTGCTTAAACTTGAAAAAAGCCTGGTCTGAAGAATGCAAAGGTTGCCTTTTGTCCCAACTAATCTGTAGTTTCTTACTTTCTCAATGTTAAGTGTGACATACACCCTTAAAAAAGAACCCGATTTAGGTCAAAAATTTGACTGACCCAGGAAGTTGGGTCAGTTTGCACAAAACAACCTATTGTTTTTCATATTGCACATACTGTATGTATAAAAAATAGTATCTGGATTTTAAAACGTATCTGAAGGCACTCTGCCAAGTCTTAGGTGTGAGGGATGGGTTCTGACAATTCCCACCAAATGCTAATGTACAATAAAGTGGAACATGTGAGGATGTGAGTTGATGTTAATTCTGGTGGAGGTTTCTGGCCCCTGACACCCATATAGTTGGGAGCAAAAAAAGATAAAATTCTATCTAGTAGTTTTATTGTGAACTGCTGTGCTAGCTAAGTTAATCACAGTAATTCACTTACACAAATGTACTAACAGCCATAAAAATGTCATCACTTGATGTTGATGAGTGCTCCCACTTTTAGCACAAATTCACACAGTGCCTGCAGGAATTTGTTCTGTCCAGAACAATTATGGAGATTCAGCCCTTGCCGCGGTCTTTTAACTTAATATACTTCAACAGCATTAGACGTTTCAAACAATGGACAAAGTGTTAATTTTAAACGCAAACCAAATGAGACAGTTAGAATCACAACAGTCTCAGGTCCTCTTCTCTGCTTATGCAAACAACCATGAAAAAGGTCTCTTCCTTTGGCATCTTTTGTGCTTGCTGCCAGTTAGAGTAGTCATTTAGGCTCATAGTCTCCGATGTGAGTGAGAAAGAAAAGGTCTCCAGTTGTGCGCTTTTCTGCTAACAAGGATTCTCCCGTCTACTTAAGTCCATCATTTAAACACCACACCTTCATTCCAGATATGTGCTCTGGGTGGAGAAATCCCAAAATGTGGCTGTCACCTGTCACATCAGACTTTCTGCATATTCTCCCACTGTCTTTAGAACTTTTCTTATTACGCGCTTCTGATTACGTCAAGCACCCTGGTTGGAGGAACTATCCAAATGCATATTTAAAGTAGTATATGCCACAAGTACTATTAAAATTGAAAGCGAGATCTAAGAAAGCTATCAAATGTATTTAAAAGGCCACTGTCACAACGTTGAAATGGCTGAAATGTTCAGGTACTGGGTATTGCTCTGATTTAAGCTTTAGTTCCTTCCTGCATGTTTTATTTCACGATAATCTTATGCAGTATACTTATATTGGCATACACCTATACTACTGTCATGAAAACTGTTTCATGCTTGACGCAATTATTAATTACTACCTCCAGACGTTTTTCCAATGTTATCATTCTTCCTATGTTTCAAATGAAAACGGTACAACAACCATTTCCCCCCCAAAATGTTCAAATAAATAATAACACTGTTTCAAGTTTTTATTAAGCTTCTTAAACACCTTTTACTCTCATTTGAAACCCATTTGGCACCATATTTGCTTCTATTTGTGTGCATTGACTCCACCCTCCCCTCAGAGTACATTAACTGCAGAAAGCAAGGATGCCACTTCTTCTTCCAGAAAAAAAAAAAAATAATCAGTTGAGGACAGCAAAAAGCTTGAAACAAATGGAGGAAAAATTGTAAAATGTTGCTGGCATTTCAGTAGTGATTATTGAGGTACACCTAGTATTTGCCTGGCTGGCAAGGCGACTCGGGGTCCTGCTGAATTGCAGCAGGCTAATGAAGGTCTCCTCAGCGTAATTGTTTGAGCTATAAATAGTGAGACTTTGAGGAATACAGGCATACTATGGTGTAGTCCATAGTCCGATGATTTAGCATCTGAACAGCATGTCGTTTGAATAATGTGCAATAAGTGGTGGAGCAGTCAACTGATAACTATCTCGCGGTGTGTTGCCAACAGTGGTGGGGGAAGATGCTGCTCCAACCTGGAAGACCCAAATATATTGTGAGGGTCTGCTGACAAAATCTGGCAAAATCTTAGGCCAGAAAGAGTTTTAACTCACACCCCAGAATAATTTCAACCACGTCCAATTGGAGGTGGAGGAGATTAAGTCACTGTGGATCATGTTCTGCTCCCCGATTGTTGTGGTGGCTGAGCGTTGCTGCTGTGAAGTGTTTGGTGCTTGTCATGTTGGCAATCCATGAACTTGTTAGTACATAGCAATGGAAAGGAATGCCATTATGTGAAGGAGTCCTATCGGATCTTCTTGGCCTTTGGGAGTTTAGAGGGAGCTGTATAGATACCAGTCGGTACTATGGGCTGGCTAAGTGTAATACGGATTCTTTGTCAAGGTAGGAATTTGGGCATGGGAGAAGTTCGGTGAGGCCATGGAAAACTACCGAGGAAATTTTAGTCCACTGCCTGGCATCTCAGGAGGGGAAGGAGTTACCATTACCACCGTGCATAGTGGAGATGGGTCCTGGACATTGTGAGTCAGAGAGAATACTTTGAAGACCTCCTCAATTTTACTCACATGCCTTCTTTATGCAAACAATCTGGGGAATCTGAGCTGGACTCTCCTGTCTCTGGGGTTAAAAAGCTCCTCGGGGACAAAGAGTGGATGATATCTGCTCAGAGGTCCTGAAGGCTCTGGGTCTTGTAAGGTAGAAGAGTCACGGATCCTCTGCATTGGGAGAAGCCAAATGAGATGGCTTGCGTATCTGATGAAGATGGCTCATTTTTTTGGATCCATGAATATGTTCGTGATTTTCAGATGTGTTTTTATCGTTCTGTGTGTATTTATTATTTGTAAATATTAAATTCTGCGTGTGAATTGTCTAGTATGCGATCGTGGATCAGCATTTATTTTTAACCCATTTATCGTTTTCAAGTGAAACACACAGACACACACACATATACACACAATTCACTCAGATTCTCATGTGTAAAAAGGAAATCTGTCTTCCATCCGCCGAGAGGCAGTGTTGCTGTCTCCGTTGAACAGGAGCGAGCCATCTTCTGTTTCTCTGTTTAAAGTTGGTGATTGAAAAACAGGAAACGAGCCAAATGAATAATATTGACCTGACTTGAAAAGATCACAAAATGTTTGAGTCAGTGCTTATTTTGTTTTAATTTTCAGTTTATTCATTATAAATCATTTATAATTTTTCATATAATTTGTTTGGGTTGGTTGAACCACAAGGCATGCAGCCCTCAGTGTTGTGACTGTAAGTCTGTGAGTTGGCTGTATACTTTGTTGGCAGGCTGTGGGAGTCAGACAGATTTAAACATTGCCTCTTCCTCCTCTTCAAATCCCTCTGTCAAACGCAACAGTATGCAAGAGTATGAAGAATAGGAACCCAAACGTATTGGGCTTCTGTGTAGGTGGGAATAAATAGATGGAAAATTGCAAAATGTGCCACAGGATATTTTCTGTCACCTGTGGAAGAAAATGTGATGTTAAATAAAATGCCTAGGGAAACTTAACAGAAAAAAATAAAGCACGATTTTAGAAGGACGAGCTTTCAGCTGCCTCACATGCTATACAGAACTTAAAAAGGAAAATGTGATTTTGGCTATTAGCTATTCTGCTTATATATATATATATATATATATATATATATATATATATATATATATATATATATATATATATATATATATATATATATATATATATATATATATGTGTGTGTATGTGTGTGTGTACACACACACAACTGCATGTTTTGGGTGGCCATGGCGCAGGAGGTCAAGTGGGTCATTCAATAACCGACTGTTCGAATCCTGCTCTCTCCTATCCACGGGTCTTTGTGTCCTTGGACAAGACACACATCTTGCCTCCAGTGCCATTCACACTGCTGCGAATGGTTGGTGGTGGTCGGATGGGCTTTAAGCGCCTTTTGGAAGTCACCCCTCCATCAGCTGTAGCTATGTACATACTTTGCTTACCGCTACCAGCGGGTGAGTGCATGAATAATCCATCTATTCAAAGCATCTTTGAGTGTCCAGATAAATCCTATATAAATCTGCATTATTATTATTATTATTATTGAGTGCTCACTTCACAGATTTGTGATTTCCCTATAGCCAACTTCATATCATTCAACCGTGGATATCCTGCAGTTCTTTATAAATAAATATATTATATGCAGTTTAGCCTCCAACCCGACAAGAGCAAATACATATGTCATACCGCAAATGTATTTTTATGGGTGTAAAAACATATTATTTTATGTTTCTCTCACATTCATCAATTCCATCACACAATCCCAAAGTGATTAATTTAAAACCATCGTAATGCAGTAAAATGTTAAAAGGCCTATTGAAAGGGCAGTTAAGCCTGCATTTTATTTACACCAGCTTTCAAAAGTACTTTAATCCTTAGTGAAGAGCAGGGAAAACATTTTCCTTCAACAGATTGACATGAACATCAGACAAGTGGAGAATGAAGCAGCAATATGCAGCCAGCCGAAATGTCAGCAACAGGCAGCAGCAGAATATTCTCATATATCAGTACTGATCCCACTGGACATTGTAATAGGACTGTGACATTTAAAAGAAAAATGACGAAAAGCAATGCCAAAGAATATCAAGCACAAAAGATGGACTAGCAATCATGTTCAGCCACGCTTACTCATTTGCAATGCAAAACATAGCTATTTAATGACACAAATTATTTCCATCAAAGATTTCAAAGTGCTGTATCTTTGTGTTTGGTTTGTGTTTTTCCCATGGGGCGTAGATTTTTTTTTTTTGTCTTTTTGTCCACACAAAAGCACTGCCAAGGGAGTGTAATATTCATTTGACAGTGATGAATTGCTTCCTTAAAATTATGAATAGCTGTTCACTCCACAGGACGGTGGTCGGCTTACATCCAGACAGTATATGAGCTTTAATCATGCAGCTTTAGGGTGTATTCAGATCTGACGTTTTGGTCCGCTTTAAACAGACCAGGATTTGATTGTAACGCTGGTCCGGACCGAGACCCACTTGGCCACAATACAAGGCTTTCTATACTGTACTTGGGCATGCCCTCCCCCTGATTGCACTCTTCCCAGTTGTTCCTTTTTGACAGAGAGGTTGACAGATAGAGCACAAAGATGCACAATCATTGCATGGTGCGGGACTAGGATAGAGTGCACCCATTATTCTAAAGCAAAGCTGTCTGGCAGGGAAAGGCTTGTGTGCCACATGGTGCCGTGATAGATGGGACCATTAATCAATGCGCGACGAAGCCTGGAGATTGATGTACAGAAATTCAAATGCTCAAGCAGCATTTGTAAGATTAAGGCTAGGTGGACAAGGTTGGGAGGGGGTTACCTTCCTGTTGTGGAAAACGGGTGTAGTGCTGAGGCCCAGAGGTGAGGTGGAATGAGTGTATATTGGAAATGGTTTGCCCTATCGCTGTGTTGCTTTTAATGTTCTTTTCCCACAAGGCTCTCATGTTTCACATTGAATCAGATGTCCTACATTTGTCATTGTCTCAATGACTTTTTCCTCCAGGGTGTTTTGGGCTCTGCAGGTGCCTTTCCATTTCTTATGGTTCCAATCCAGACTGGTAATAACTTTAGTCTAGATATTTTTGTTCATTTTGATTTAAGAAGGTAATGCTGGAATAATTCACATAACAAATTCCATAAAACCCCAACCAACCCAATCCATCCATCCATCCATCCACCCCAACCAACCCAATCCATCCATCCATCCAAGCCCGTCCGTCCATCCAACCCCGTCCGTCCGTCCGTCCGTCCGTCCGTCCATCCATCCATCCATCCATCCATCCATCCATCCATCCATCCATCCATCCATCCATCCATCCATCCATCCATCCATCATCCAAAACATATGACTGATGAGAAATTACATTGCTTATTTGTTATGAATCATAAGTCTAAATACTAAACCTCAGAAGGCACACTTGGAATTTACTTGAATTTTAAACTGTGGTAATGGATACGCAAATAATATCAAATTCGGTGGCACAGTGGAGCACTGATTTGCACGTTGGCTCACTGTGCATTAGTTGTGGGTTTGATCTGGGCCCCAGCCTTTCTATGTGGAGTTTTCATGTTCAGATCATCTACACTGCCCATTGGTATAAGTGTGAGAATAAATGATTGACTAGCTACCATTCCTGCTGGTACATTACATTTTCACCAAAATCAACTGGGACAGGCACCAGCTCACCCATGACCGAGTGGAAAATAGATGCATGGTGTTCAACTGAAGCTGAGCTGCTTGTCAGTCTGTAAATACCTTCTACCGGCTACCTGCCACTGCAATCCCGCTATGAAGGATTACTGTGAATGCTGCACTCATTGTAATCATTTCTTCTCCACAACACCTACCCTCCAGTGATGCACGCCCAAATGTAAGACACGACAGCCCACAAGCTGTCAGTATTGATTTTTATTTATTTAGTTGACACCAACCTCATCCCTTCTTAACACTATTATAATCATCTTTAAAATATGTCAAATGATTTCAATATGTGACCTCAATAGGAGATTGAGGCAAGAAAAAAATGTTATGTTCAAATTCTCTTGAGGTTGTTGCAACCTTTTTCTAGAGGACTGAACAAGTGTTTCTCTTGTCTGTTCCTTTCTCAAGTTCACAAAGTTGACGGGCAATTGAAATACAAATTGACAAACTTTTTTGAGGAGTGAGTGGTGTTTATGTAATGCAAAATGACACAAGGTCATGTCCAAGCATGAAGCGGTCATCTTGCTTTGATAAAATGTATTATATCATCAAACAACTGAAAAAGCCCTGCTTTATCAATTTTATATTGTTTCCATGACAAGAAAGACCTTCAGCAACAGCAAATCTAAACCCACCCTGAGAAGCGCATTGTTTCTGAATATCTCTCCCCCAGGGAAGGCTTAACTTGAGAGTTGGAGAGAGTTGGAGAGAGTTGGAGAGAGAAAGAGAGAGAAAGAGAGCTGTATCGTTATAGTTACTATTTGTACAGGATTTTTGTTATAATTAAGATTAAATTCTCTCAACAACAGTCCAGAAAAGACAAAATGTTTTTGAAAAGTATAATAAACAGAACATAATATCAAAATTACTGCCGTTCTTGTTCAAAACAACCATTAATGCAAATGTGAGGTTTGTAACATAACCCTAAGACAGAAACCAGGGTTACAGGGATCAGTAAAATGAATGCTATAAGAAGATATTTGACATTAAAAATAATAACAAAGGAATTTGGAGAATACTAGCTGACAGTGTATTAGTTGAGTCTTCTGTTTTTGGTGTTTGAATCTAAAATCCTCATGCTGTCTCTTTGTTTCCTCGTTTTTTTGTTTTTTGTTTGTTTGTTTGTTTGTTTCTTTGTTTGTTTCTTTCTTTGTTTTCCCCGGAATGTATTAGTACCTTAGTTTACTTTGCCAGGCACTATGGGCCATGTTCTTCTCTGTGCACAAGTAAAAAAAAACTCCACAGTTGCACTCTTTTGTGGCTGCATGCAATCTCCCATGCACTTCAATCAATCATTTCAACCACCTAAAATGTGGGCGTTCCCTAAAAAATCTGGCCCTGTGCCTCTGGCGGTGGCATTCTCCCATTAATTTAGGCACTAATCTTCCTCATTCCAGAGAGAGGAGCAGGGTTTTGAGCAGGTATTTTCAAATTGATTAGAATTTAGATATTTATCTTCTCTGAGTATTGTTGGTCAGCTACTTTAGCTTTCTATGTTTTGCTTCTGAATGTTGTTCTGTTAGGTGTTGTGTCTTTACTTGTTTGAACCTCATTGAGTTGCCTTGTGTTTGAAATGTGCTATATAAATCTAGTTGCCTTGTCTTGAAATGGCGGTCCACTGTCCGGGTTCGGACCAAGGTCAGTTGCTGTTAAACACAGGTAAAGTACCAGTGCCATCGTGTACCATTGTTTTCTTTCACATCAACCTCTGTCACACACAGTGTACACAGGTATTTTATTTTATATGTTGGTATATATTTTATATTTATTTTACATGTGACTGGTTGTTCGTTTCTGTATGTACCCTGCGACTGCCTAGTGACCAATTTAGGGTGTAGTCTGCCGCTTGCCCAATGTCAGCTGGGATAGGTTCCAGCACCCTGCGGCCCCGTATATGGTAAGCAGTGTTGAAAATTAATATATAAATGAAATGGGTAGGACTAGTGATATGGTGAATGTCATAGCAAATAACATTTTGTTCACAGATTAATACTCTCACAGAGTATACACTTAGACCAGTTTTTGCTTCATCCTTTACTTCTCAGATGAAAATAAACAATGTAATGTTATTAGGAAAAATTGCTGACTGAGTGAAAAGGAAAAAAAAATAAAACCTTGGGGGACTGAAAACTCTAAGACTAACTTCCACTCTTCCCCAGCCCCATTTCTCTTTCAGTTAAAAGCAAGCCAAAGGGAGATAGTACTCAAATTTGCTTCTGTTGAATGCACTATGCCTTTATTGCTTCCAGTAACTCTGTCTCTGTAAGTCAGTCACACTGACTTCAACCCTAATGTAGAAAACAAAAGAAGAAAGAAACATTTAAATGTGTAATTTCCCTAAAAACCTTGTGAATGTTGCTGGAGATGGTGGTGGGTAAATGGAGGTTGAGAGTTGATGAGCGCTGGATCCTTGTTTGGTTTGAATGAAGGAGGGATGAGAGGTGTATGGATGTCGTATAAGGCAACTGTACGGCAGGACTAAGTAGCTGCAACAGACATGTTAAAATAGAATCTAGTATTGACCCGTCGTCTCTGAACAAAGGATGCTAACAATCTTCTATCTAGTCTATTAAGCCTGTCCATAAGTAAGAACACCCACATTTTGGGAGCATGTTACCATGGAGACAGATGCCCTGTTATGACTTGTCACACTCATTCTGGCCTGCTGTTAGACATTCTCATTTGTTTTGCTTAGCCTGTTTTTATCAAGCAAACCTTCTTTCTTTACCATCTTGATGAGCCACATTACTATCTACACATTTGAATCTGTCTTTATAAGGCTTATGTATATTTTTTTGCGGGTATAATGTTAAATTCCATTAATTGAAATTAAGTGCCACAGGTAGATGCCTACGGGGAAGTGGCTCACAGGACCTTTCCCGGTCGGTCGATCCAAAATTCTCACATGGGACCAATTTCACTTTGCTCGTTACCACCTAACATCCCTAGAAACATAGCAGTAAGAAAGTACGTGGTGGGAGGATTCATCCAATATTTATAATATTGATACTATTACTACATAGTTAGCTGTGAGTTGTGGCTAATATAGATACTTGGTTGTTTGTATTTAAAAAAATGATCACACAAAACAATCCCAAGTTTCATTGTATGCCATTTGTACTCAAGCATCTTAAGTGTCCAGTTTCATTTGTGATCCAGGGTGTACAGGAGGTCTCTCCCATTGACATTTTTGTTCTTAATGGTGCTACTGTGTCAAGGGGGCTTTACAGATAGCCACATTAACATTGTTTATGAGATCATCAATAGCATCAACATTAGAAGAAAAGTATCCAAGAACTGTGGGTAATATTTTAGACAGCGTAGTATTAGTGCAAGCATTAATATAACAGCTGCTACAGAGTTGTTGTGCTTGGATCGATGGCAGTGGGCCAAGACCTCACATTTTGAGAAGGAGTGGCCAAACATAACAGTGGAATCCCATTACCATAAAATTGGAGGTTGTGATGTGATTGTTAGTCCCATGATTATGGGTTGTTTGAAGTATGTATTACATGCATGTAGCCAAAAGTATATTTTTTTTGTCTGAAATGCAGTGGAAGGCTCAGGTGTTGAGTTCATACGAACATTAAAATCTTTCATGCTTAACATACAGTATTACTGTATGTGTATGGCTTACCAGATCAGCAACAAATTGAAATAACTACTCTAAAAAGTCAATGGGGGCCACGGTGGCAGTACATCACTTTAAGGTAATAAATTGGCAGTGGTGTGGGATTGTATAACGCCAACCTCAAATGATTTGAAGTCATCTTTGAATCTGGTACTATTGTTTAGATTAGATTTAGAGATGAGAGTAATACAACCACCGTCATGAAATAAGTGTACATGTGCCCTCACACAGTACTGTACCATAACTGCATACACAGTCTGTGACAGAGGCCTGTGGCAAAAACAAAAAAAACAAAAAACAAAAAAAAAAACGACAACTCACATTTTAATTTTATTTCTAGCAATTGAACTTTGAATTGACTTTGTCTGCATCTGAACCGGGTCTGCCATTTGACATGGTGGTAGATCATGTAAATAACCTCACCTTGTTGGGTTGGTGACGTAATGCCCAAAAAATCCTGAAATGAGAGCTGTTGGAAGAAAGTTGCTACCAACCGCCAATCGTTGAATGGTTTAGTCTATCTGCGATCACGTAGAATACAGTTGGATTTGACAGCCATCAAGGACTTTTCCAATGCTACAGTCATTCTTAAAGATAGTGGGGACATGCCAGTATGTACTCGTGTCTACATCAAAAACATACATGCAGAACAACATTAAGGTCCTTGTAAACCCCATTTTGAGATAAGTTGCCATGGTCTCCTAATACGTCTCACCTTGCGAGTTAAGCTCAACAGCAATTCTGAAGCAAGCCAAAATCCTAATTAAAAAGGTATGGCTTGAGTGATGAAAACTGTTCATAAGGTCTCCACTCCTCTGGAGTAAATTTCCAAGCAGTCTCCAAGAGAAAGCTAGCAAAATCAGTTAAGACCCTGGGCCATGTGAGAAGAGAGCAGAGTCATAAAAACATGAACAAGTGGACTCAAAACAGCTTCCTTATGACAATAGCCTTCATAATCACAAACATGGAGGCTTTTTAGGGAATGGTAAAATACTATTGACTACCTCTTCATTAATCATAATTTTTTACCGACCTATAATTGTATATTTGAAAATCTTAAATTTATGTTTGTTTATTGATAAAACACAAGTTGGTGCAATCTACCATTCCTTAAATGTAACGGCAACCACTATGGCCATGCAAATGGTAACACTAAGTCAAGGGTTGAAAACACACTTCATAACCTTTCTGGCTGGACTCTACTTACTATCTGAACGTATATTCACACAACTTAGAGGAAACCAGGTGTCAATTTGCAGGAAGGAATGTTAAGTTGTGGGTATGCTGCCAACACAAATACCCTTGTAGAGTTACTGTGGTCATTGGATTTTTTAAAGTGTATATTGATGATGCATGTTAGTCAAGTAAACAATTCTCTGGCTAAGACACCATTTGATGCTCCCTGACCCAGAATGAGAAAAAGGAAGTTAATTTATTCTTTTCCAATATTTTCACTCTTGTAATCATGTGTTGACTACTTTAATGAATGCAAAACGTTGACCTCCACTCTTTAATTACTTGCCAATCCATAGGCAAAACTCACATGGCTGATTGGAGCAATGTACTAAATGGGATTTAGCTACCGTATGTGACTTAATTGATTGCAACTGTCGCACAATTTTGCAAGAGATTCAATAAACAATCACATAAGCATAGGTTTTAATCTTTACGTTGTGACCCCTTTTGCCTGATTAATGCCTTCATCATGGTTTGCTGACAAACCAGGTTACATTTAATCATTTGCTACACGGACCATTTCACAATTTATTAGGTTAAAGCTTGTATTCACCATTTTTTAATCCTGCTTCATTGAAGGTTTTGATGCAATTTACATGGTAAGTTATGTTTTTTTCATGTCAACAATAATACGACATGTATTTACGACATCTTGCTGCATGGTACGGCTATGTGTTCAGGTTTATGTGTGTCATGAAAACCTTGGTTGTGACCATTTATGTTAGTTAGCGTGATGTCACAATTCATCTGACCATGAAAAGTGTTGGAGCATCTACTTAACCTAGCATAAAGATTGTTACACTTGAACCTGGCACAGGGGCACATAGGTGATTTTGACAGCGATAGTGCACTGGCTGGGTTGGAATTGAGGCTGCAGAGAATGAGATGCCACCAGCAGATTTACACGCCTCCACTGGCTCACCGCACATCATTAAAACCAGAGGCCGCATGGAGTGGCTTCATCTCTGTCCCAGCCCACACAGGCTACACTGGGCCCCACACACTGATTTATTTCAGCTGTCTTTCACAACGGCAGTGAGAGCATGATAGAGAGAGAGATAGAGAGAGCGAGAGAGAGAGAGAGGGAGAGGGAGAAATATATTCAATTTATTGAGTGAGGAAATAGGAAATAGACGAGTTTAACTCATGAATTTCATTCCGGGTGGAAACAGCACTTTCATATGATGTTTGATATCGACTTTGATAATTCATTGACTTGTAAATGAACCCAAACATGGAGAAAAATGTAAAAATAATCAAATGAGGATCCTAACAAATTATATTTATGAAGAACACCATTAGGTAAGCAACATTTAGACTTTAAAGATAGCACTTCTTATTTAATGCTCTTCGTCTGGAAGACAAGGTGCACCATGTCCAGTAACGGAAATTGCTGACTTAGCGTTCATACTATTGATGATTTTTCACCAATGGACATGACATAAAGTAATTATACATAGTGGTAACAGTCGTTTTGGCTAACGCTGACAATGACGTGAACTTGTTTCTTGTTACTAAATTGACACACATAGCCTAACGACATTTATAATCGGGTACAAACACACTACCAGCTGAGTCAGTTTTTATTAGTTATCACATAACTGTTAGGGGGTCAAATTATCCCATAGCAAATATTTAATTCTAGCAGCGGACCAAGCTAATTGTAGCTCAGTGCTGTTACTTAGATTTAACTGATTGAGCTCATTTAGCATCTTGGATGGAATGCAGTCGCAAGAACAGCCAGGTAGCAGCTACTGGCCAGCTGGCAAAGCTTTTATGGCAAGGCATGTGGTTTCTGATGAATGAAAGTTATGGGTTTTTTTGCAGGCAATAAAGCCAAAGACCCTAAAAAGAAAATGCTGACTTTCTCCATATTTGGAAAGATGTATACGAAAAAAGTAGAGTGTAGTACATAAAGAACAACACTGTGATAAGGAAGAGAGAGATTTTATTTTACTTCATAAGTAACAGGATTAAGCAATGCCCAGACTTGTTTCTGATGACCCGAGGATTGCTGCGAGATATAGTTGCTGCATCATGACCTGCGATGACCTCTGGTATCCTCTCAGTTGCACATACCTGAAATACCTCAACAGAGAAGCATTTGGGAATCATTCAAAATAAACAAGCCAAATCACCTGGCTCCTCTGGATTTGGAATCCCTCTACTTTGAGTAATTGATCGATGATGAACGTGAGCCCAGCCACCCTACGAAGGAAGCTCATTTAAGCAGCTGAACTTCTCATACCCTAAAAATTGTGACTAAATTACTAAGGATCCATCAGACAGTTTAAATTAATCATCCTTCAAGGTTTGCCAAACTAAGACTGAGGACAGCTCACTCATGACTGCTGGACAACATATCTACTTACACCCTTAAAATTGTTGGATTAAAAACATCTGATTTGGGTTAAAATTGGACCGACCCGGGAAGTTGGTTCAATTTGACCCATCGAATTGGGTTGCTCAAGTTGGGTCAATTTGATCCAATTTACTAAGTGGGTCCCCTTTTTAAGCCAGCATTTTTAATGGTGTACAAAATGTATCTGGATCCAGATATTTTGTGTGCATCCACTTCACAAAATAAAATTGTGTAAATTCAATACATTTTCCTATGGTGTACATCTGTTAAACTGGGCAACAAGAAATCATGAACTAACATTATATTTTGATGTAGTGCAAACAAGCATTAGAAATAACTTAAAACTGGAAAACACACTTTTTATTTTTATTGCAGCATACCCTCTGTCCAGTTGAATTGAATTTGAAAGCCTGAGGTGCTGACACAGGCCTCATAATATGCTTGTTTGTTTGTACTATCTGATCAAAGAGAGACGAGTCAGCATGAGTCTCAGAAAATCTTTGAAAGACTGGCCCCACTTTACTGGTTGCAATGTTCAACTCATTTCCCTTTCTGCTCATTGCTTTCTCTGGCCCACACACTGTCGATGCCAGCATTTGTATTTTTGTAGTATCTTTTTTCATCGAGGATAAATTATTAGGATAAAATTTTGAACGTCTGTGAAATGCTCACCAAGATAATGTACAGTAATTTATAATGCGTTGTAGTTTGAAGGCCAGCATTAGCGCTCACAAATGTGGGTTTCCTGCTGGGGATTGTTTATTGTCTTGTCAACACTTCCCATCTTGTACTTGTTCAGCAAGGCTAACCACAGTTCTGCTGTTTCTACAATGACTGTGCATACAGCTGACAAATGACTTTTTTCCCCATCGGACTTCTTGTGACATTTTGTACTGGGTAATATTACTCGCAGGAAAGTTTCCTCTCCAGTCTCAGCTATTTAACCAGCCCTTTTGGCCCTTACTTTCCTTTTCACTTCATCACATCACAGTACTGATTGGAGACTAGTGTTTATGTTAAATTTCAAATGACTGAAGCATTTCACTTGGTACTGAACAAAATGCGCATGCAGTGGGAATAACAATAAAACATGTGTTCAAACAAAACTCACTCTGTCACATGAATTGTCATTAGTGAGGCTATGCAGTCGCAAGTTCGATCTCTCCATCCATTTCCTATACTGCTTGTCCTGTTCAGGGTTGCAGGAAGCTGGAGCCTATTCCAGATGACTTCAGGCAAAAGGCAGACAAGACTAGATCTTGGATTAGTTGCCTGTCAGTCACAACTGGAATAAAACCAGACAAGAATTCACACTCGCCTTCACACTCATCATACTCCACTGACAAGGAACTGAAAGTTTTTACAGATATATGCATAGATTTTGTACTGTACCTCTGCAAAATTATCATCTGAAATTATATATATATAGATTTTTTTTTACGCTTTACTAATATTTTTTTATTTATTTTTTTAACGGGGACTTTGGGGTCTAAAATTTGGGAATCGTGTTAACCCCAAAAGTACATTGTACAGTATTTTTTTAGACATGCATGTTTTTCAGCAGCCGAAGAGTCCTTTGTTACGTTGATTTAGGCCAGGCATGCTGTTGGGCAGCCAAAGGGGTCCGTTTGCTTCGGACACATCGGAGTCTGTTAACATTTTATTAAAAGAGAAGAAAAAAGCAGATGTCAATATCTGGCAGGCTGAATATGTTATTTTGATGCCTTGTGAATTGGATGGAAGAGAGAATAAAGCAGACACTTATTCTAGTACTGTGTCCAGCCATGCCCTTTGACTTATGAGTGACTGTGTGGATGAGGTGCTTCTGCGAACTTCCCCCTTTCTGAAACAAAAACAATCTTAGCTATCAGTAACAGTTCATATTTTGTATTCATGATTCTATCCATTCTGTGGTGAGTAAAACATGTTTTTTCAAGACTTCATTGCTTCCAACCTATCCACCCGTGCATTGAATTGTATCAGCTCCAGCTGTCTCACTGCTGTACACTTCTCTACACAGACACTCCGACAGGCCCCTTCAGCATTAATTACTTTGGTCATTAATCAGACCAGCACATAGCTGTTTTATCCCCCCCTAATTCAGTTTTCTGGAATGGGGCAACAATGTTAACTGGATTTGATTGGACACTGGTATGATGCAGCACACGGAACCGTCTTAAGGTAATGAGTGGTAGTCACGACGTTCTTTCACCTAAGAACTTTTGGATTTTTCACAGCACTAAAATGAATGTCCTCACCGCAATAAAATTAATGTACTTGCAATAATTTTATGGAGGATTCAAGGAAACAATAGATGATTAAGGGTAATTCTTAAAGTGAACCCAAACCCAACATGTCTAAACTGTTATTTTAAAATATATATATATTCTTTACTATCTGTTGATATGATTAAATCTACAAAGTGTTTACAGAAAGAATAAAAATGAAACATTGCCTCTGCATTTGTCTACATGGTTATAGAGGCAGACATTTTTAGGTTTTTCACTAGTGCAAGAGTGCAACTTTGCAAAAATGCATTCACCAATTCTGTCTTATAATCTAACTTTATTTACAAATAAAACATACATCGCTACTAAATATTTTGCATCTAATGCAACATACATGTTATTGCTGTCAGGCAGAATCCTCGCATCGCCAAAATCACTACTTTTCACAAATGAAAAAATGCCCTCTTGCTTGAGTCACCACACGTGGTTCAATTTAGCATTCTACCCTAAACGATTGCCATCATACACATTGCACACTACCATTGTCACAACACCATCCCAAAATCATGTTAAATCACTATTTTAAAACACAACACAATTGCTCATTTATTATGCTGATTGATTAAAATGGTGAAATACGGCACATGCTGTGTACATCAGTCGAAGCTCACACCGGCTTGACGTCTTCCTCCTTAACAGTTGTTTTCGTCTTGGCACTGTGAGTGATGTAACATGAAACGATGAACTGAATAGGCTCTCTCATTAGCGGAAATCAATCTGCAGCACTTACCTTTGTGGCTGACAGGGTTTCTCAATCCATTGTTAACAAAACTTACTCAGACTTTCTAATGTATGTAACTCTTTTTACTTCTTATTGTCTAAAAACAAACAAACAAAAAAAAAACCACATCCAGACAGAAGAGATGGGGTATTAAAACACTTCTCAGGAAGTGGAGAGTCAATTGTTTACTATTTTTAACATTTTAAATTGGTTAGTAATGCAGAAAAATAACAGATGGTGTGGGGACAGACCAATAGTGCAGCACCTGCAAAAACCAATCACTCTCTGCAATCTGTTAGCATAAAGAGTTTGAGGACATCACCGTGGCACCAGACAATGCTTTTCTTTCAATCTGCAGCTTCCACCCAGCATGCTGCCACCCTTAGGTTGATTAGGTATTTTTGTTTAATTCTTATTCCAAAAATGCAGCATTAATTAGAAAACCATGCTTTTGACTGGTTCCAGCACATATAATGTCTTTATGATTGAGAATTATAATTGATTTTCTCTTTAAATTCCTTTGAAAGGCTTCATCTGAAGTGTTTTTATATTGAAGCTCTGAAATTGACAGCAAATATCTATCTCAGCTACCAAACAAAACTGCAACTCCCTCCGGCCACTTCCAATGCAGTAGTTTCATCTTATTTTGTCTGTTTGTTGGATTAGAATTTACATTGCCGTAGTATGTCTTTTTTCTGTTCAAGTTCATCTTGTGTAAAAGCCCTTCAGCCAGTTACATTTTACCACAGTGGACCAAATCCATTTGATGAATTAGGACTAAACAAAAACATCCAGTGGGTTGGAAAGAAGAACTCACCAACCTTTGAGTACGTTTGATACAGGTATTGAAACCATTGTGCTTTATCAATTTATTAATTTCTGCTTTTGTTATGTATATACAAGTTTTGAACAAAAATATATAGGAATAACTGTCACAGTGTCGCAATTATGGGGAGGTACCCCTAAAATGAGTTATTTTAATCCTCAAACGTGTACTCAAACAAACCGTTATTGACAGGGTACTATAGGCAATGGTCATACAAATATGGGCGCTGTCCGAGGCTTATCTGCGGCCTTCAGTTACTAAAAAGACTGCAGCAGTTGGAATTTGGGCAATAAATGTCACAATGCACAATGAGTAATTTAATGATCAGTAAAGACCCGCCCAAGAGCAGTGAGTCAAAGCAGATGAAAAATAAGATATCACTATTGTCATGCAAAATATAACCACTTAACCTCGTAAATAAGATGGATCTTTGTTCCAACTCATTGTTCTGGACACTAATTGTATATCTGGCTGACCTTGACAGTTTAGAATGAGATCAGATGAGTTCCCCACAAGAGTAAAAGATTCATAGTGGACCAGATGCCTGTCTCGCTCCCGGAAGAGAATGATGCAATTAGGATGTCACAAACCTCAAAGATCAGAACTTGCAGTGAACAGGAAATAACAGAACACTGAGAGATACTGGCCAGGTAACAGCATTGTAGCATTTGGTGATACGTGAATTGATAACAGCATTATAATCCATTACGGCGCTGGATCTGGGTACTAAGTGCACTGATGTTGAGGTGAAAAGGATGAAGGACCTGAATGGCTTCGATCTTGTTGAAAGGTACAAGATTAAAGCAGATTGGAATATGCAAAATAATGCTCTTATTGAGACAGTCATTGAAATAAAATGCTATGATGATGTGGGAATGGATGATACCTAAATGCATTACAAAATGGAAGACAGCAAACCAACAAACTGAGCAAAGTAGCTTGATTTGGTAGTGTGCATGCGCCAGTAAAAAGCATTGTGACAACTTAAGATCCCAAAAAATACTTCAGTAATACTACAGTTGAGCGACACCCATTGGAATGGTGGTAGTTTTAAAGCTGTGATACCTCACTGTTTACAAATATCTAGGGGTGGGGGCATCAGGTCTACTTCTCTAACTCACACAGCTAAAAATATACAATGAGACAGTGCAGAGGTCATCCATTAGGCAAAATAGGCAGAGACTAAGGGGGCTGCGGATTCTCAGGGGGGGCTAAAAATTCACCATCAAAATGCTGTAATTATATTCAAACAAATTATTACAAATGAGTCTTAATTTAATGTCAAAAGGAAAGACGAGTAAGTTGAAATCTATGTAAACAATTTAATAAGCGAAGGGACATTAGATGAATTAATTTGAAATTAGTCAGACACAGCACTGTGCTGATTCATTCAACTCTTAAATGCCTACCTTAGTTGCTTTATATTTCTTAATTTTGGAAGGTTGCAGTTTCACTTTAAATGGTATAGGAAAATTAAAAAAAAAAATACAGAGAGGAACAATCAGCCAAACCCACATGCACGCCGCCACTGAGCGGGAATTGATCCCACGCTGCCTGGACACAAATCAGGCAGGTATACCCGAACACCATCAGCAGCTTCAAATTAAGAGCGATGCCAAATAAATAGTACTACAGTTGACAATACACTGAAAAGGAGTCTGTTAGATTTACATTAAAAAAGTATAGAAAATGCACGCATTTAAAATATTTGGGTTTGTCTAAAAAAAAAAAAAAAATAGAAGTCGGTGTATGGGCATGCCTCAGTGTTAAAGAGGTTTGGAGTTCAACCCAAGTGTCCTTTAGCAAGACGCTGAAACTCCAGTTGCTCCTGATGGCATGTCATTAATAGGTGAACGAGGAAGCATTGTGAAGTGCTTTGAGTACCTAAGGTAGAAAGTGTTATACAAGTACAGCCCATTTACTATTGGGGCACCAATATGGTGCCAAGGGTGCCATATTTGCTAAGGCCAGCACGAGATTGTGTTTCCAAAGACTGTTCCACACTTCACCATTTTATTTAAGGTTTATTTTAGTGTTTTATTTAATCTAAACGGAATCAAACGACAGCACAACTTGTTTGCGAGTGGACTAATACCTTACTTTTCGAGTGATTTCTGTTTTCTTGTTTGATGTATACCAGGGTTGAAACTTGACACTTGTTCAAACTGAATACCACAGTTACAGAAAGTTGTAGTAGTCGTAGGAGGGGAGGCGGAGGAGTAATATGACCTTGAATATAAGCACCACCCGAACTGTGGCACAACTGTGTATGTGTGTGTATGTGTGTGCGTGTGCGTGTGCGTGCGTGCGTGCGTGTGTTTGTGTGTATACAAAAATAACCTGTTCTGATTGTTTTCTGTCCTGTCTATTTTGTCACTTTGAAGGATTGGTCATGTTTCATCCAAATCTGCAATTGCAAATTACAATTTGAATTTGTAATTACAGATTACAATTACAGTAGCCTCATATCACTGTAATGAAATACACAAAATGCTTTACTTTTCACTTTACCTAGCACTCTATTTTTCCATTTTCCTAGAAGTAATTATTAATCACCTCCACTCTACTGGCTCCTGTGAGTGACATCCATATTACACATTATAGTGCTTCACTTTAGGCATGGGACATGAGTGTGACAATGAAGCAGATTACTTTGGGGAAAATCTATTGTTTAAATAAATTGCAGCAGCTCAAATGAGTTTTGTCCGGTTTTCATTGGGTCAAATATTGAATTGCTTAACTAGACGAAAACAACCCAAATGTCACGACAAACACAACAGCAATACATCACACCCCCACACCTCAAGGAGAGACATTGTGTTCACCATTCGGGATCACCATTTCCACGAGTATGCAGACATGTATTTTGTTATAGTTTAGATTTTACTGAAGACACAGCTTGATTTTTTTAAAAAATACTACATTTGGCGCGTAATAACACATTTTTTTGATAATTAATAAATAGCTATAACATTCTTTCTTTTGTAAAGATAACAGGGACAGGAACAGATGTGAACAAAATAATGAGAAAAAAATGATAGTACACCAACCTGAGAACCGCTGACAACTTATTACAAACATTTACATTGAATTAAACATTTTTCCATGAAATTATTCATTGAATTTCTCTTCCTTCAACATCCAGTGCATAGATGTGAATGTTAGATTTTTTTTTTTTTTTTTTTTTGTCTATTCAGATTTTAATCTGTACGAACACACAAATCCAATTTATCTGTCCAGTGCTTTCTGAATGAGTTGTGCTGGCAGACATGACTTAAACTACTATACCAACAGAGTTCAAATTTGAAACCGTTATTCTTGACTTCTGTTGCATGATGCTGCCAGTGTGTGTGACACGCCGTCCACTGCTGTCAACATGTCTTTTTTGTTTGTTTGTTTGTTTCTGTCATTTTTATGACTAAAGTCAACGGGAGGCAAAAGTACAATTGCCAAATGCTGCTGGATATTGGTTTCTCGGACAAGGTTTCTGCTGAGTTTAACCATCATGGACATATGAACCCCTTTCACTGGCTCCTGTCAAACATCCCAGCAATCTTCGCTGTGCACCAGTCCGAGCCCCTTGAAGAAAGTATCACAGATTCCAGAGTAAACACACAAGCCTGCTGCTGAGGCTGAAGATCAGGTTGAAAGGTGTCATTAAATCTCTTACGAAGCAAATGGAAGCATTTTGTGTAATGGGTCATGGTGTCCTGATTCTTTTGCCAAATAACATCCAATTAGCAAACACGGTTTTGGTCCGAGTCACCACGACATGCTGTATCAATTTTTGTTTACTGCACGAATGTGCCCTGACAGACTTACTTAATATTTCGTAAGCCAAATTTAAGAGCTCAAATTGCAAATGGAAAAAAACATCAATAATGGAAATCCTTTTAGCATCTCTGGTGAGAAAATAAGATGGCCCTACTGTTTCTGCTGTTAACATCACCAGCGACTGTGACTAAAAAAGAACATCATTGTACCTCATATGTGATTATATATTCAATATTTCTATGCTTGTAAGTCAAAATAGAAATAAACACTTGTAAGTTTCAAAGCTGAGGAGCTCCTACAGGCAACATTGAGTGTGTCATTATGTTTGGGTTAACTTGATTTTGAGTTATGTTTTATTATGTTAATATTCAGTATATTAACTACTTTATATAAAGTTTAATAACCTTATTTTTTCAATAGAGACTGCACAGTATGCCAGAGTGTAAACTTGACCTGGAAGAGACAGCGATGAATGACTCCTGTGACAGATCGATGGCAGAATGTGACTTTTGTCAGTGTAGGCGTACTGAAATCAACCGCCAGTTGGAAGAGAACTGAACCCTGAAGTGTGAGCTTGAGCAGAGGAAAATGGATGAGTTCTTGAAGTATGACCCTGTTAAAATGAAATACTACATTTGATATCTATATGCGTGTGTGTGGGTGTGCGTGTAGCATAGTATACAGTCATAACAGATTTTTTTGGGGACAATTTAAAACCCTGGTCAGCCATCCACGACAATCATTGCCTGCCGTGTTTACTCGTCTCCTTGCATCATATTGTTGTTGTCATGCTCGTGCCATTTTGTCCCTGGTGGCCAGAAACATGTTTGTTGTGGCCGCCGGAAACAGAATGTAAACAGCATTGGACCGTCGAATGAGTAGGGCATTCATTTGGCAGTGACAAAATAAGTGATGGTAACTATTTAGCCCTGTGCAGTAAATTAAGAATAAAAAAAGTGGGTTTTAATAGATTTAGTTGATATCCATATTCTGTCAGCTCTCTGACATTCAACTAATACAGGACAGTATATGCAGACTGGTTTCATTTTTTTCTTCTTCAAAACTTCTTTTTCCTCAACCATTCTCGCGTTCAACATCTAATTTTAGTAACATATTTGAACTGTTCAATCAATCAAAGGACAAAAAGCTAACTTTTTTAAATGTTAATTGTATTTTATTGCGATGAGGGGAGGGAGAGTTCATTGTTTCCAAAGAACTTTTTGGAATGACTTTTTGGAACTAAAATGAAATTCATATTTTAATGCACAAGCAACATTCAATGCCAGTTTGAAATGTTTACTTAGTTTGAGTTTGAATTAAACATATCTAAAATCCTGGCAGGCACAATTTGCTCTTTGCAGAGATGAGATTAAATGTATCTTCATAATTCATGGTTTCTATTCTGTCATCTTGCCATAATGTGTTGATATACTCAACTTTTGAAGAGGTAAAAACACAGGACATTTCAACTGCAGGATAAACCTTTGCCATTAAAACAAAACAACCTCTGAACACGTTTTGATCCATGGAGCGTTACACATACAAATGTGGTAAATACTATATACACAAACCACCAAAGTGTAGATCAGAGCCATCAAAATGGAAATGCTTCCCCTGATGTATCCCCACCATAGACTAACTTAAAGCTTGCAGCTTTTCATGCATTCATGAACAGGTAACTGTTGGCGTGGAGCCTGCAAGCATCAAAGTAACATTGTTTTGGTTTGTCTTCAGTCTGATATGTTTGAACATTTACTTAAATGTCTGTTGAGACATGTAAACCAATTATTGTGATTGTTTCAAAAACTGCAATTTTCACATTTTTGACTGCATGTAAACATGGTCAATGGTAGCGTTGATTGGAATGACACTAATCTGTGCCAAGCATAAAAACGTGTTCCGGCGTGTGCCGAGCATAAAAATGTGTACTGTGGAATGCTTGTTAAGAGTCACAAAAAATAGAAGTTCACCAAATGATGGGAAATAACTAACAACAAATTACCAAGTTTTTAAATACCATATTGTGATGGTATTAAAGTTGCATAATTATGAGCCATACAGGGATTATTTTCAGTTATATGCAACAAACAATGAAGACACTTTTTCCACAGGACTACAACCCAATGACTTTGATTAATCATTCTCATTGGAATTATGTCACATGTCCTTTATTCGCTCTTTTTGTCTGCAGACAGAACAGATGGTATTTGGGAGTAACGTGTTCTCATTAGGGGTTCCAGAATCTGAATATCTGAAAGGGAAAATGAGAAAAAGGAGGAAGCAGGGTAAAATTTATTTTGGCATGGGTCTGCTCTCTGACCTTCTGTCCAGTTTGCTTGTTGATGGGCAGCAACAAAGATAGAGCAGTGGGAAATTCTGACTGTTGCCAAAGAAGAATGCTCCTGGAATGATCTGAAGTCACTGACTTGTGGCTTTCATCTTTTCTGACAAAAAACAAACGTCAACGCTACCCATTTGGGTATGCAGTTTATGTAAATTCATAATAATGACATCTGCCTTTCATGCTTCAAAGTAACGGACAACTCCAATTGTGGAATGAATTCTTTTACTGCATTTCTCTGGGAGTTGACTGCCAAGATGTCTCTTATACTCTTAAAACCTTTTGACCTCGCGGAGGAAGCGTTTTTAGTGTCAGTCAAAGAGATTCACTTGAACAGTATGGAGCACCACATCAGGACCTTTTCTGTCATTCCAAATGCCTATTGAACTTTATATTAAACTTTAGTCAGCCAGTAAAGGCAATGTAACTGATACTATTAGACTTTAATTTAGGCATAATGGGCACGTCAAAAATCATTGCCACAAGCTTAAGTCAAACCTTTATCGCATTAAAATGCTGAACAGAAATCATGCCTGCAGACAACAACCATAATAATGACAATAATAAAAAAAAAAAAAAAAAAAAATAATAATAATAATAATAATAATAGTTACAGTATTTTCCGGACTATAAGTCGCTCCGGAGTACGAGTCACACCAGCCATAAAATGTGTGTAAACCTTTGCGCTAGCGATTCGATGAATTTCCATGACCAATTTAAAAGCGTTAGATAATAAGAAGTCGGACTGTTTCATCTTTATGACTGCTTTATTACAGTTTAACGGATAGCTAGCATCATGTTTGATTTGGAAAGGAGGATGTTCGCACCTCATCCACACAGTTACTCACAAATCAAAGAGCGTGGCCGGACACAGTAGTAGAATAAGTGGCTGCTTTGTTCTCTCTTCCATCCAATTCACAAAGCATCAGAATGAATTACTCAGTCTGCCTGATATTGTCATCTGCGTTTTGCTTCTCCTTTGATAAAATGTCAATAGACTTCGATGCGTGTGGAGCAAACGGACCCCTTCGGCTGCCCAACAACATTTCTGACCTAAATTGATGTTAACAAAGGACAGAGGTGCCTAAAAACATGACTTTATTAAATAAAATACAAGACTTTCTCTACAACGTGCTTTTGGGGTTCACACGATTCCCAAATTCTAGACCCCAAAGACCACGTAAAATCAATATTTAGGTGTGTTGTGCTTTTTGTTTAGTGTTGGGGGAATAACATACATGGCGACAAGGAAATATGATGACTTTCTTGATTTGACTCAAAATTTACAGATCAGAAGACTGAGTTCTCAGTTGGCAACAGCTAAATATTTACTTAATTATCAGAAGCGCCAACATCAAAATTAACAAATCGGCTTGCTTTGTAGATTTGTCACCAAAGCAAGCCTTTAATCAAACCAAATTTCCCGAGTGCTTAAACGCCTAATCTTAATCACATGTTTTCTTCATTACGGGATTTTGTTTGGATGATACAGATACATTTGGATATAATGATTTGGCTGTATAAAGAATAATTTATTTAATCTGGAATGTGTGAGGATAATGGAGTATACACACAGAAAAATATTGCACGTACAAAGGAAGGATAGTGCCCAGATTCAAACCTCCAACCTTGGAACTGTGTGGGTGTGCTAATTATTTCACTACTGTAACACCTTCAACACAGTGATAAACAAATGTATATCTAATGACACGTGACACATTTTAACAAGTCATGAACAAATCTGGAAACAAGCATAAGAACTGCTACATTCCAGGAAAACACCCTAATGGATGGATGGATGGATGGATGGATGGATGGATGGATGGATGGATGGATGGATGGATGGATGGATGGATGGATGGATGGATGGATGGATGGATGGATGGATTACTTAAACCAATGTCCTAAAGTAATGGAAAACTCATGAGAATCATCTATAACAGTAATCTTTATGTACTAATCATTTTAGATAGGACTGCTGATATTGTGGAGCTTTTTTTATCTTAGATGATTTAGGCTCTTTTGTTCAGCTCTCAAAAGCCCCCCACTTTCACTCATGACTGAGATAAGTGATTTCACAGGTTTACTGAGGCACAGGCAGATTTAAAAAAAAATAATAATTCTGTGAAAAACGCCCCTACAAAACCTGTTTGGTTGACTTAAATTTTGTAGGCATAATAATTTCGATGTTGAAGCGCTTAAGTACATACCTTTTTTTCTGAAACGTGTTGGTTTACTGTGCAAGCCTTTTTTCTAATCAATAAATTGCTCTCTAAACTTTTAATGTAATCTTAATATCAGAATGGTAAATGGTTAAAATGACAATGTTTCATATTTGATACGTAGATATATTTTAATATGGGTAGATTATATTTCGATGTAAACATGGTGAATGATTGCATGAACATACTCCGAATTTGTTGTGAAAATAAAATACTTCTTTTTGGGAAAGTGCGACAGGTATCAAACTAAAAATAACTGCAAAAACAATAACAAGAAAAAAAAACAATGAAGTTAATTAGTTCAAACATTAATCTTTTCTTTCTACTGAATCCAAATGAATGTATGAAAAATATTTGAAAACCATTGCATTCAGTTTTTATCCAGTATGTTGTAAACAACTTTCAGACTTTTTTTGAATTTGGGGTTTGTTTGTATCTCCCACCCCTAGTACTTTAGAAGAGCAATGGCTTTCTGACGATGAGACAAAACCCTTTATTTAGCAATTGGAAGAAACATCTAAGCAAATGGGGAAAAAGAAAAAATATAATAGGGACGGCATAGTGGTCGACTGGTGAGCAGGCCCGCCTCACGGTGCAGAGATTGCGTGCTCTTTTTCAGCTCTGGCCTTCTTGTGCACAGTATGCATGTTTTCTCAGTGCGTGGGTTTCCTGCGGGCACTCCGGTTTCCTCCCACATGTATGGTAAGCCTATTGACCCCTCCAAATTGCCTGTAGATGTGAGTGTGAATGTTTGTTTTTCTATGTGTGCCCTGCGATTCGCTGACGACCAGTTCAGGGTGTCCCCTGCCTACTGCCCGAACTCATCTGGGACAGAACCAGCATGCCCGCAACCCTAGTGAGAAAAAGTGGTTCAGAAAATGTATGATAATAATAAAGCCAGTATATACAAAACACAAGAGTGTAGATTTATAAGATACATTGCATTTCAGCATTTCCTTTACTGACATTGGGGGACAAAATATAATTCCAAAGGTTCCTGTACAAGTTGACCTAGTAAGAAGAAATGTGGTTTGTGAATGTGCAAAAACTGTGCTGTAGTGTGCAGGTACATTTGCTGTTTTAAAAAGGTCTCTGAAAAGTCACCGTTCAATGTATCAGACATCATGAAATTAATTTTAAAAAATGTCTCAGGGTCCATGACACCAAGAGCCATGATGTTTATGATGAAATAGCAGGCAAGACCTTTGTCTCTTAATGGTGTGTGTGTGTGTGTGCGTGTGTGTGTGTGTGTGTGTACTTGTTTTTATTAGTATGGGGGGTCCGAAGACAGGGAGCCCACCAACAAAGTGGGGCCCTGTGTCGTTGTGGGGTCCAAAATCATGGACCCCACTCGGGAAACCACTCTAAAACAGCTTGAAATGCTCTAACAACATGCCTCACGAATTTTTTTCACTTACCCCTCATGGTCGCAATGTTGAGAATTGTGTGTGTGAAGTGTGTGTGCTCAGTAGCGGCCCCCCGACCATGGCAAGTGGTATTGCAAGTATACACACTACCGGAAGTGTGTGTGATTCAACCAATCAGGGCACCTCGTGATCCGAGTGTTGATTAAGAAAATAAAATTCTATTTCCTGTAGATTTAAACCAGGTAATTATTATTTTAGTAACCATAGCAGCTAAAATAATACTGTAAACATAAAATTCCTGCATTACAATTGCAATTTATCTACGTTATTTAATATTCATTACACTTGCTTTATAAAAATACGCTCATTCTATTAGGCTTATTTTAAAAACTGTCTCGTGCATTTTTCATGTTCTAAACATCAAAATAAAGGTATAAATAAATAGTCAAGTCAAGTTTATTTGTATAGCCCTAAATCACAAACAGTCTCAAAGGGCTTCACATAGCCAAAATTGACAATCATTCTCAAAGCATCCCCTGATCATAAGCTAGTAATTTATTCTTTACCATCAGTTTACATATTAGTTAAATCAGCAGGTATTGCATGTGTTAGCTTCATGCGGCTAAAACCACCAGCTTAACGTCACTTCGCCACGTGTGACTGCGCCAGACTGAGACTGCTCCGCGACGAAGACACGCTGCTCATAACGAAACACAACATACACGGTGAGTAAATCAACTGCATGTAAATACTAAGTACAAGAAACTGATGTAGAAATGCTTTTTGTCCAGACCCCGAGGGGTTTATGCAATGATTATGGCTTCGGATTCGGTATATTGTCACTCGGATGGCGTAACGTTTTCCCCTCAGACAGTCCGGCTTTTTAACTTGTTATTCATCTTAGCTTGCAGTGGTTTTAAAAACAATGGTGTAAAAGAGAACGACAGAATGTATAATTGCTCCGTGCTATATTCAGGATGATTTCGATGTGCTAATGTTTCATAATTGCTAAGCCCAGAACCGGACTCTGGCCGTAATTGCCGAAACCACTTCAAAACTCGTCAAACACGTGTGTGCTCAGTGTTATGATATATCTGCATGTCTTCTGTATTTCTCGGTGGTTTTCTATCATGTAAGAATGCTTTCTTTAAATAACACAAGCATTCTGACGCAAATAAAACTATCCGGAAACTAGCTTATTGGCTAATTAGCTACCGCTAATCAGGATGCTACGTTCACTTTTCAAACACAAACATAATAAAAACGAGTTGGTAGCTCCTGAAAAGTATAACGAGTTATACTGGTAAAACTATTGAAATAACTTTTCTTTGGATGCAGCACCTGGTTGGAACTGTGACTAGTTAAAAGTAACAAAGCTCAGCTTCAAACCGACAAACATTTTCATTAATATATCAGTATTTTCTGAAAAATATTCTTTCTTTAATCACTCTTGTTCTGTTAGTTCTCAGGCCAGGCTTATTCCTTCAGTCTTTATACAGTGGATGATTACAAATCTTTTAAAATTAATATAGAGTGCTTGTTAAAGTTCTCTCTGCCATGTTTTGAATTATTTTTTAGAGCCAGAAATGTCCAAAAGGAAAGCAAGAAAAAAGCCTGCTGATGAAGCAGCCTTTTACATTTAATCCTCAAAGGACAAACCTGGACTAGTGGAAAGATTTATTGATGATCAAAAAGGTAATAAACTCATTTTTAGACCATTTATCCATTAAGTATATATTTATTTATTTTATAAAACAACACAAAAAACAATCAAATTCAGATTGGTTGTTGTATTTCTGTTTCTAAGCGAGAACTTAGTATTAAAATTGTAAGATAACACCACAATTATTTGGTTAAAGGTGTATCTTAAAGAAATATTTTCTCATAACCAATGGTTTTATATAAAATGTCCTTGCAGGAAGAGGCGTGTTTGCTACCCAGCACTTTGAACAAGGAGAGTTCATCTTAGAATACAGGGGTCAACTTCTGTCAGCAGAAAAATGCCAAACAAGCAAGTACTCTGAAAAGGAGAGTACATTTCTCTTTGACTTTGAATGGCAGAATCATTACTGGTGGTATGTATATCCAAATATTTTCTATACAATAATTATGAACTCTAGAAAGAGACTGGAATAAAATACCCTAAATTAGTGAGTCACTCAGAAGCAATATTTCAATAACACATCAGGATTGTGGCATTAACAATTTTTTTTATTTAGTGCTATGACGTTCAAAAAGACATTGTTTCCCTCTCAACTTTTCTTTTGAAATGTTGCAAGTTTTTATTTCTGTAAGCCAACTTTTATTTTACTAAAAAACTAGTTATATGATACAAAATGTTTGATTTCTGTTTTTTCTTTCCTAGTATTGATGCATCAACAGAGGATGGCTCTCTTGGAAGATTAGTGAATGACAACCACAAGTCTCCAAACTGCACCATGAAAAAAATAGTAAATGACGAGCCCCATTTGTGCCTTTTTGCCATCAAAAACATAGAAATGGGAACTGAAATCGATTACAACTATGGTGATTCTAAATGGCCATAGCGTGAAAAAGTAAGTCAGTAAGATCAAGTATGCAAGTTGGAATATTAATTTGTTATTAAAAAAATGAAGATTTTTGTCTCTTTTATTTGAATTACTCTCAGTATGATGTTGGTAAGTTATTTGTGGTTTTGATTCCAGGTGACAGGCTCTCAGGCTCCTGTTGACGGTGCGCTGCCTGAACCAGCCAGAACTTGGCAGGACTCTGGCCCTGATGATAACATCAAACAAGATGCCAGCCAACAGGTAACATTCAGTTAGACTTTGTTGTAAGAAATAAACTTTGTAGACCTTTTCTTGTTCTCTTAGTTTACAGCTTTTAGTTGGAAAGCTGTTCTTTAGTCAGAAGGTACCTTAAACAGCATTCAGCCAACCATTGGATCACATGGTTTTAGTGGTTCTCCTCATAGAGCCCAAACAAACCAGTGGCACACACACCTATAGAAGGATTGTTGAAACATGCGCCCATGGGTGTCCAACCAAGCCAATCATTCACACACACATAACAGATTTCTGATGGCTACTTGTGGGGCCCTCCGTATGGATCTAAAGTTGTCTTGGTTATTCCAACCAAGCCAATCATTCACACACACACAATAACAGATTTCTGATGGCTACTTGTGGGGCCCTCCGTATGGATCGAAAGTTGTCTCATGTTTTTAGATCATATTTTGGTTATGGACATTATGGAGGCTGATTATATTACAGCTATAGTTCCACACATCCTCAACAGCAAAACGACTAAAGTGTCATGCTGAAGGATGCTCCACTACATCCATAAAGATGCTGTTATAGGACCTGATTAGACATCAGGTCTGACTGGAACACTTTAGTTAGAAAAGCTTGTTTGGTTTTGGGGACTAACTTCACATGATTTAACTATACAGGTCTTGAGTCTGTCATTTGTGGTGTCTGTATGATGTTGGTAAGTTATTTGTGGTTTTAATTCCAGGTGACAGGCTCTCAGGCTCCTGTTGACGGTGCTCTGCCTGAACCAGCCAGAACTTGGCAGGACTCTGACCCTGATGATAACATCAAACAAGATGCCAGCCAACAGGTAACATTCAGTTAGACTTTGTTGTAAGAAATCAACTTTGTAGACCTTTTCTTGTTCTCTTAGTTTACAGCTTTTAGTTGGAAAGCTGTTCTTTAGTCAGAAGGTACCTTAAACAGCATTCAGCCAACCATTGGATCACATGGTTTTAGTGGTTCTCCTCATAGAGCCCAAACGAACCAGTGGCACACACACCTATAGAAGGATTGTTGAAACATGCGCCCATGGGTGTCCAACCAAGCCAATCATTCACACACACATAACAGATTTCTGATGGCTACTTGTGGGGCCCTCCGTATGGATCTAAAGTTGTCTTGGTTATTCCAACCAAGCCAATCATTCACACACACACACTAACAGATTTCTGATGGCTACTTGTGGGGCCCTCCGTATGGATCAAAAGTTGTCTCATGTTTTTAGATCATATTTTGGTTATGGACATTATGGAGGCTGATTATATTACAGCTATAGTTCCACACATCCTCAACAGCAAAACGGCTAAAGTGTCATGCTGAAGGATGCTCCACTACATCCATAAAGATGCTGTTATAGGACCTGATTAGACATCAGGTCTGACTGGAACACTTTAGTTAGAAAAACTTGTTTGGTTTTGGGGACTAACTTCACATGATTTAACTATACAGGTCTTGAGTCTGTCATTTGTGGTGTCTGTATGATGTTGGTAAGTTATTTGTGGTTTTGATTCCAGGTGACAGGCTCTCAGGCTCCTGTTGACGGTGCGCTGCCTGAACCAGCCAGAACTTGGCAGGACTCTGGCCCTGATGATAACATCAAACAAGATGCCAGCCAACAGGTAACATTCAGTTAGACTTTGTTGTAAGAAATAAACTTTGTAGACCTTTTCTTGTTCTGTTAGTTTACAGCTTTTAGTTGGAAAGCTGTTCTTTAGTCAGAAGGTACCTTAAACAGCATTCAGCCAACCATTGGATCACATGGTTTTAGTGGTTCTCCTCATAGAGCCCAAACAAACCAGTGGCACACACACCTATAGAAGGATTGTTGAAACATGCGCCCATGGGTGTCCAACCAAGCCAATCATTCACACACACATAACAGATTTCTGATGGCTACTTGTGGGGCCCTCCGTATGGATCTAAAGTTGTCTTGGTTATTCCAACCAAGCCAATCATTCACACACACACAATAACAGATTTCTGATGGCTACTTGTGGGGCCCTCCGTATGGATCGAAAGTTGTCTCATGTTTTTAGATCATATTTTGGTTATGGACATTATGGAGGCTGATTATATTACAGCTATAGTTCCACACATCCTCAACAGCAAAACGACTAAAGTGTCATGCTGAAGGATGCTCCACTACATCCATAAAGATGCTGTTATAGGACCTGATTAGACATCAGGTCTGACTGGAACACTTTAGTTAGAAAAGCTTGTTTGGTTTTGGGGACTAACTTCACATGATTTAACTATACAGGTCTTGAGTCTGTCATTTGTGGTGTCTGTATGATGTTGGTAAGTTATTTGTGGTTTTAATTCCAGGTGACAGGCTCTCAGGCTCCTGTTGACGGTGCTCTGCCTGAACCAGCCAGAACTTGGCAGGACTCTGACCCTGATGATAACATCAAACAAGATGCCAGCCAACAGGTAACATTCAGTTAGACTTTGTTGTAAGAAATCAACTTTGTAGACCTTTTCTTGTTCTCTTAGTTTACAGCTTTTAGTTGGAAAGCTGTTCTTTAGTCAGAAGGTACCTTAAACAGCATTCAGCCAACCATTGGATCACATGGTTTTAGTGGTTCTCCTCATAGAGCCCAAACGAACCAGTGGCACACACACCTATAGAAGGATTGTTGAAACATGCGCCCATGGGTGTCCAACCAAGCCAATCATTCACACACACATAACAGATTTCTGATGGCTACTTGTGGGGCCCTCCGTATGGATCTAAAGTTGTCTTGGTTATTCCAACCAAGCCAATCATTCACACACACACACTAACAGATTTCTGATGGCTACTTGTGGGGCCCTCCGTATGGATCAAAAGTTGTCTCATGTTTTTAGATCATATTTTGGTTATGGACATTATGGAGGCTGATTATATTACAGCTATAGTTCCACACATCCTCAACAGCAAAACGGCTAAAGTGTCATGCTGAAGGATGCTCCACTACATCCATAAAGATGCTGTTATAGGACCTGATTAGACATCAGGTCTGACTGGAACACTTTAGTTAGAAAAACTTGTTTGGTTTTGGGGACTAACTTCACATGATTTAACTATACAGGTCTTGAGTCTGTCATTTGTGGTGTCTGTATGATGTTGGTAAGTTATTTGTGGTTTTAATTCCAGGTGACAGGCTCTCAGGCTCCTGTTGACGGTGCTCTGCCTGAACCAGCCAGAACTTGGCAGGATTCTGACCCTGATGATAACATCAAACAAGATGCCAGCCAACAGGTAACATTCAGTTAGACTTTGTTGTAAGAAATAAACTTTGTAGACCTTTTCTTGTTCTCTTAGTTTACAGCTTTTAGTTGGAAAGCTGTTCTTTAGTCAGAAGGTACCTTAAACAGCATTCAGCCAACCATTGGATCACATGGTTTTAGTGGTTCTCCTCATAGAGCCCAAACGAACCAGTGGCACACACACCTATAGAAGGATTGTTGAAACATGCGCCCATGGGTGTCCAACCAAGCCAATCATTCACACACACATAACAGATTTCTGATGGCTACTTGTGGGGCCCTCCGTATGGATCTAAAGTTGTCTTGGTTATTCCAACCAAGCCAATCATTCACACACACACAATAACAAATTTCTGATGGCTACTTGTGGGGCCCTCCGTATGGATCGAAAGTTGTCTCATGTTTTTAGATCATATTTTGGTTATGGACATTATGGAGGCTGATTATATTACAGCTATAGTTCCACACATCCTCAACAGCAAAACGACTAAAGTGTCATGCTGAAGGATGCTCCACTACATCCATAAAGATGCTGTTATAGGACCTGATTAGACATCAGGTCTGACTGGAACACTTTAGTTAGAAAAGCTTGTTTGGTTTTGGGGACTAACTTCACATGATTTAACTATACAGGTCTTGAGTCTGTCATTTGTGGTGTCTGTATGATGTTGGTAAGTTATTTGTGGTTTTAATTCCAGGTGACAGGCTCTCAGGCTCCTGTTGACGGTGCTCTGCCTGAACCAGCCAGAACTTGGCAGGACTCTGACCCTGATGATAACATCAAACAAGATGCCAGCCAACAGGTAACATTCAGTTAGACTTTGTTGTAAGAAATCAACTTTGTAGACCTTTTCTTGTTCTCTTAGTTTACAGCTTTTAGTTGGAAAGCTGTTCTTTAGTCAGAAGGTACCTTAAACAGCATTCAGCCAACCATTGGATCACACGGTTTTAGTGGTTCTCCTCATAGAGCCCAAACGAACCAGTGGCACACACACCTATAGAAGGATTGTTGAAACATGCGCCCATGGGTGTCCAACCAAGCCAATCATTCACACACACATAACAGATTTCTGATGGCTACTTGTGGGGCCCTCCGTATGGATCTAAAGTTGTCTTGGTTATTCCAACCAAGCCAATCATTCACACACACACAATAACAGATTTCTGATGGCTACTTGTGGGGCCCTCCGTATGGATCAAAGGTTGCCTCATGTTTTTAGATCATATTTTGGTTATGGACATTATGGAGGCTGATTATATTACAGCTATAGTTCCACACATCCTCAACAGCTAAACGGCTAAAGTGTCATGCTGAAGGATGCTCCACTACATCCATAAAGATGCTGTTATAGGACCTGATTAGACATCAGGTCTGACTGGAACACTTTAGTTAGAAAAGCTTGTTTGGTTTTGGGGACTAACTTCACATGATTTAACTATACAGGTCTTGAGTCTGTCATTTGTGGTGTCTGTATGATGTTGGTAAGTTATTTGTGGTTTTAATTCCAGGTGACAGGCTCTCAGGCTCCCGTTGATGGTGCGCTGCCTGAACCAGCCAGAACTTGGCAGGACTCTGACCCTGATGATAACATCAAACAAGATGCCAGCCAACAGGTAACATTCAGTTAGACTTTGTTGTAAGAAATAAACTTTGTAGACCTTTTCTTGTTCTCTTAGTTTACAGCTTTTAGTTGGAAAGCTGTTCTTTAGTCAGAAGGTACCTTAAACAGCATTCAGCCAACCATTGGATCACACGGTTTTAGTGGTTCTCCTCATAGAGCCCAAACGAACCAGTGGCACACACACCTATAGATGGATATTTGAAACATGCGCCCATGGGTGTCCAACCAAGCCAATCATTCACACACACATAAAAGATTTCTGATGGCTACTTGTGGGGCCCTCCGTATGGATCGAAAGTTGTCTTGGTTATTCCAACCAAGCCAATCATTCACACACACATAATAACAGATTTCTGATGGCTACTTGTGGGGCCCTCCGTATGGATCTAAAGTTGTCTTGGTTATTCCAACCAAGCCAATCATTCACACACACATAATAACAGATTTCTGATAGCTACTTGTGGGGCCCTCCGTATGGATCGAAGGTTGTCTCATGTTTTTAGATCATATTTTGGTTATGGACATTATGGAGGCTGATTATATTACAGCTATAGTTCCACACATCCTCAACAGTTAAACGGCTAAAGTGTCATGCTCAAGGATGCTCCACTACATCCATAAAGATGCTGTTATAGGACCTGATTAGACATCCAGAACTGACTGGAACACTTTAGTTAGAAAAGCTTGTTTGGTTTTGGGGACTAACTTCACATGATTTAACTATACAGGTCTTGAGTCTGTCATTTGTGGTGTCTGTATGATGTTGGTAAGTTATTTGTGGTTTTAATTCCAGGTGACAGGCTCTCAGGCTCCTGTTGATGGTGCGCTGCCTGAACCAGCCAGAACTTGGCAGGACTCTGACCCTGATGATAACATCAAACAAGATGCCAGCCAACAGGTAACATTCAGTTAGACTTTGTTGTAAGAAATAAACTTTGTAGACCTTTTCTTGTCCTCTTAGTTTACAGCTTTTAGTTGGAAAGCTGTTCTTTAGTCAGAAGGTACCTTAAACAGCATTCAGCCAACCATTGGATCACACGGTTTTAGTGGTTCTCCTCATAGAGCCCAAACGAACCAGTGGCACACACACCTATAGATGGATATTTGAAACATGCGCCCATGGGTGTCCAACCAAGCCAATCATTCACACACACACAAAAGATTTCTGATGGCTACTTGTGGGGCCCTCCGTATGGATCGAAAGTTTTCTTGGTTATTCCAACCAAGCCAATCATTCACACACACATAACAGATTTCTGATGGCTACTTGTGGGGCCCTCCGTATGGATCTAAAGTTGTCTTGGTTATTCCAACCAAGCCAATCATTCACACACACATAATAACAGATTTCTGATAGCTACTTGTGGGGCCCTCCGTATGGATCGAAGGTTGTCTCATGTTTTTAGATCATATTTTGGTTATGGACATTATGGAGGCTGATTATATTACAGCTATAGTTGCACACATCCTCAACAGTTAAACGGCTAAAGTGTCATGCTCAAGGATGCTCCACTACATCCATAAAGATGCTGTTATAGGACCTGATTAGACATCCAGAACTGACTGGAACACTTTAGTTAGAAAAGCTTGTTTGGTTTTGGGGACTAACTTCACATGATTTAACTATACAGGTCTTGAGTCTGTCATTTGTGGTGTCTGTATGATGTTGGTAAGTTATTTGTGGTTTTAATTCCAGGTGACAGGCTCTCAGGCTCCTGTTGATGGTGCGCTGCCTGAACCAGCCAGAACTTGGCAGGACTCTGACCCTGATGATAACATCAAACAAGATGCCAGCCAACAGGTAACATTCAGTTAGACTTTGTTGTAAGAAATAAACTTTGTAGACCTTTTCTTGTTCTCTTAGTTTACAGCTTTTAGTTGGAAAGCTGTTCTTTAGTCAGAAGGTACCTTAAACAGCATTCAGCCAACCATTGGATCACACGGTTTTAGTGGTTCTCCTCATAGAGCCCAAACGAACCAGTGGCACACACACCTATAGATGGATTGTTGAAACATGCGCCCATGGGTGTCCAACCAAGCCAATCATTCACACACACATAACAGATTTCTGATGGCTACTTGTGGGGCCCTCCGTATGGATCTAAAGTTGTCTTGGTTATTCCAACCAAGCCAATCATTCACACTCACATAACAACAGATTTCTGATGGCTACTTGTGGGGCCCTCCGTATGGATCGAAGGTTGTCTCATGTTTTTAGATCATATTTTGGTTATGGACATTATGGAGGCTGATTATATTACAGCTATAGTTCCACACATCCTCAACAGCTAAACGGCTAAAGTGTCATGCTGAAGGATGCTCCATTACATCCATAAAGATGCTGTTATAGGACCTGATTAGACATCCAGAACTGACTGGAACACTTTAGTTAGAAAAGCTTGTTTGGTTTCGGGGACTAACTTCACATGATTTAACTATACAGGTCTTGAGTCTGTCATTTGTGGTGTCTGTATGATGTTGGTAAGTTATTTGTGGTTTTAATTCCAGGTGACAGGCTCTCAGGCTCCTGTTGATGGTGCGCTGCCTGAACCAGCCAGAACTTGGCAGGACTCTGACCCTGATGATAACATCAAACAAGATGCCAGCCAACAGGTAACATTCAGTGCGACTTTGTTGTAAGAAATAAACTTTGTAGACCTTTTCTTGTTCTCTTAGTTTACAGCTTTTAGTTGGAAAGCTGTTCTTTAGTCAGAAGGTACCTTAAACAGCATTCAGCCAACCATTGGATCACACGGTTTTAGTGGTTCTCCTCATAGAGCCCAAACGAACCAGTGGCACACACACCTATAGATGGATTGTTGAAACATGCGCCCATGGGTGTCCAACCAAGCCAATCATTCACACACACATAACAGATTTCTGATGGCTACTTGTGGGGCCCTCCGTATGGATCTAAGGTTGTCATGGTTATTCCAACCAAGCCAATCATTCACACACACATAACAGATTTCTGAAATATGGTTTCTTGTGGCTTCTTTGTTGTAAATTTTGGAGCCTTTTCCATGTTTTATATGTAAAATTTCCTGTGATATAAGGTTTTGGCATATTTCAGAGGATGTGTACAGCACCGGTCGTCTACCAGTTAAGATATTGGACAGAAATTTTAATTATTTTGAGCAAAGAAATTCTAGTCTTTATATTAATACAGCATATAAGAGTAGCTTGCAGAAACTAACAACACATTTCTTTTAATTCCCTCCATAGAGCTATCAATTATCAAAGGAGTTTCTCAAAGTGGACTACTCAGACAGTGATGATACTGACAATGATTCCCAAAAGGACTGCTCTGTACCTCTGCAAATCAATCTGCTCAAAACAAGAGTATATTAAATTTGACCAAGCATTCTTATACAGGTGCAGTTAATTTTTGTTTTAGAATATTGCTATACTGTGTTTTTTTTCTGTACTTAAAAATCATCATTTCAGATGGGCTGATCCCAGAAGTGATAGAAGTGACCTCTTGTACCTCCGCATCTCGTGGCCCAAGTAATGAAAAGTCTGCCAAAAAGGGAGGTGAGTTTAGAGTAATCCTTTTCAATATATAACTTTATCACAGTTGCTTTTAAATTGCCGGATTGTTACTACTGTATCAGTATCTAATTATCCTCACATATGCTGCTTACTAAGATTTAGATGACCCAAGCAAGATATATTAAACACCACTTGACTTTTTTTCTTAGACATGTACGGTCTAAACTTTTGAATTTTGTCATAAAATGAAAATTGACCCATCCTTTCTCATGTGAGTTACAGGTCATTGCTAACCTTGATTATATGTGAGATGTTTGTTTACATCTAATTTTAAATAGGGGTAATGTATACATGACACATTTACCTCAAAAGAGAGAAAGAAAAATTGCTCTAGATTAACCTATTAGTGAATATGCAAATTCACACATTGTCACACCAAGGCAGATACCATTCTTATACAGCTTGCATTTAATTTTTTACACACTATATATTTCCAAATTTACTTTTATCATCTTTGTTTGTCCATGTGTAGCACGTTATCAAAGCAAATTCCCCATACATGTAAAACACTGTCTGAAAAAAGTTTTTCTCTGATTTTTATTTTTTATTTTCCCTGATTTTGCAACAACTTGTATCTGTTCTTAATGGTTTTGTCAGAGAAATGGTGCATCCCAATGTGCTGCCATGGTGGAGTTTGACTGCCTGTGCAACCTCTGTAGGGTCCAGGAATTGCTTCATCTACCAGCAGTGACATTCTGGTCAAATGCAAAACTGCTTAAAAGTAGTCAAGAAAATGAGAGACCTCTTTCCCCCACCACCAAAACTGGGGGCATTCTAATGTTACCCTTTTGTGCATCTATTTTTAATTTTGTTAATATCAAAACAGCTGACACTGAAGACCACCTAGCAACTTAAATGACCGGATTAATATCTCAGATATTAACTGATTTACTTATGTCTATTGTAGGCTCATCACTGTTGACAAAGATAGTTGACGTTATAAAATATCTCATTTGAATTATATTGTCTGATAATTGTACATAAAGTGAATGTATTCTTTATGCAATTTTGTTCTAATTAAGTTGTAAACTAAAAAGTGCTCTTCCTATGCCCTTAGGTAACGGAAAAGTTGTGAAAAGAAGCTGGACCCCAGAGGAATGTGCTGCAGTAAATAAACATTCAAGGAAGTATATATTGACAAATCAGGTTCCTGGTAAGCTTGACTGCGAGAGATGCATTGCTGCAGAACCACAAGCACCGAGCTGTTAAGTACTTTGTCAAAAAGAGAATAACCACCATGAGGAGAAAATATGAGTGAAACAGCTTCCCTTAACAGAGATAGAAACACATGGCTGGTCCTGTTTCACCATTTGTTCACTATTTGTTTGTGATTTTTTTTATGCTCCACTTCTCCTGTTCGTAAATGTTAGATTAAATAAGTTCCTTTATTCATTGGCTACATTTGTAATGTGTCCATTTAAAATTTTGACTCAAGACAATTATTACTGTGTACTTTATAGTTAGCTAAAATGCAGAATTTAAATATTTTAAAATGTACCAATATGACTGAACAAATTGAAGAATATTAAGACTGTGACCAAGGAAAATGGACCAGAATCTGAATAAAGACTTCAGAATGTATTTTAGAATGCACATTTCAATGTATATCTCGTATATTTAGCCAGATGAAAGTATTAATAACACTAACAAAATTTTTAGGTTTTTCCAAATGATTAAGTCCACACAAATGCATGTTTGGGTTAGATTAGGGTTGGGGTTGAACTTGATAGATCCTCTTTATAAAGGCAGACCTAACAAGTCTTAAATCTTAACAGCAAGCTCCATAACTGGCTAAAAAAATAATGTGTGTATAGGTAGACCTCTTAAGGTTGAAATATTAAAAGCGATCCCCATAACTGACTAAAAATCTCATGTGTGTAAAGGTGGACCCTGCAAAGCCGGAATGTTAGAAACAGGCCCCAGATATGACTGAAAAACTGACATGAAAAAAAAAGTTTCAAATTGTGTTTATTGAAAGTGATTTTTAGTAACAAGATTTTTTTTGGGACTTGCCTGATTTTTTTCATAGTTCTTGGACCACTAGAAAGGGTGGACCCCAGAACTCGGTAAAGTAAGTTGGGTCCTGCAGAGGGAGGTTAACAAGGATGTGTGTGTGTGCGCGTGTGTGTGTGTGTGTGTGTGTGGTTTTTAAAGTGTATTCGTAGCCATTTGAACACATTACTTTATTAATCCACAGATATTACTTTGTTGTATATTCTTTTTATATTAATTTGCATATATGTTTGTCCCGTGGCATGTTGTATGGTATATATTAATCTCCTTCTTTATTGTTATATGAAAAAGAAATACAACCCTAGAAGTTCACGGTATGGGAAAATTGCATATCACACCCATATACCGCAATCAGACTGCCTCACATGTTTTAAAATTTACCTCTCAGTTAGAAAAATCATAATAGAAACATTTATTTAGAAAAAAAAGATCACAACATATTTTTGTCCTTTTAAATATTTAACAAGCATAAAAAGCAAAAGGAGAGAACCCTGGACAATTGGGGCTCTGATGGAATACATGGCCAGAACAGGGAAAAGGCCCGCAGCAATGTTTCTTCAACTCCTACGCCTTACTATACTTTAATTTTATTGGCTCCGAACTATGCATGGTAACAGCAGAGATGAGATGTTTTTTACTGTCCCAAACAACGTCATGAACAATGCATGATGTCCCAATAAACAACATGCATTATTAATTTATTCATAGTCTCTGTATAGAAGAACAGCTTTGGTGCTATAGTTCAGAAGTCATCCATCCAGCCATCTAAAATTTATTCTTAATCAGAATGCAGATAAATTGGAGGCTATCCCAGCTGACAAGAGGTGGGGCACACCCTGGACTGGACGCCAGACAATCGCAGAGCACATATAAAGAAATGTCAATTTAATTTAGAGTCTTCAATGAACCTATCATGCATGTTATGGGAATGTAAGTGGAATCAAAAATACCTGGAGGAAAACCACACACGCACAACGAGAACACACTGCACAGACGAAGGCCAGAACCCGGATTTGAACCCCCGACTTTAGGACTGTGAGTTGGCTGTATGCGTCGTTTTTCAACATGCTGCCTGTTCAGAAGTTCGATATAATTATAAATATTCAGATTGTGTACAATACAAAAACTTATACAAAAACAAAAACAGAAGTTATGGTTCATGAGGTAGACTGAGAAGCAGAGCCATGAATTTGACCTCATGTTCGCTCAGTTGGTGCATTTTTAGGCTTTTGTTCTCTGAATAATGGCATTCAGCAAATCCAACCCTGAAATGCAGACAGGCCGATTAAAGCGCAGCACAGAAAGGTTGAATGATTTTTTTAATTTATTTTTTTGTCTTTTTCCTCAACCCAAAATGTAGCCAGTCAAATGCGGACTCAGAACAAAGCTCAGTGGTCTTTCACAAAGTCAGTTGAATTCCTGCCATGGGTTTTCTACCCCAAGGTTAAGTGAAAATAATATTTTAGGAATATTGTCTGAATCTAATGCTAATGTTATGCAAACCTTTCTGAGGTTGGTACAGCAAGCTTAACTGTAGAACTCACTGTTTCAACATTTTCATATATTGTATTCCAATATCTTACAAATGAGTGGAATAGTAAATAAATGGACCAGTCTTTTCTAGAAGAGTGTTGCTGCTAACTACAATTGTCCTTTGTCATGATCAGTAGTAGTGGTTCAGTGGTTTTGCATTTCCTTGTGTCAATTTGAATTTGCTGATGTCAAATGCACAGCGCACATTTTTGGTGCCAGCTTCAGTCTGACATTTCTTTTCTTTCAAGAATCAAATATTTCCTTAGGAAGTGCAAATATTTAATAGCTATATACGTACAGTACATACTGTACAATCATCTCAAAATGTCTGTTCAGATTGATGCAATATATGGCACAATGTGTGTGTACTTCATCATGAGAGAATATAATTTCAGGACGTTGTTGTAGTGATGTTGGTTGCAACTCTGTGATGGCAATTAACACTCGGTTAATGCAAGCAGAGATCTCAAAAAGGTTACTCAAGCTAGAGGTCAGGACACCACTCGGTACGAAGGCCTATTCCAAAATAACAGTTTACTAAGGCTCTTGAAATTAGCCTATGCATTGGTGGTGTGTTACATTGTGATTATATTTGCAACTTCCTTCTTCTTTGACATGTCTAAATGACAGGGGCTCATGTGAAGTCCAGTTACACCTCAAAAAGTCCTGGTATTTTTTAGGCTAAAATTGAAAAGTGCCGATGCGCTCTGTGCCGCTGCCTAATGGCACACTTAAATCACTGGCAAACAACACTGAGGAAAACTAGATTGGACTCCAACAATTTGGAAATAATTATTTTTTTACGTTCAAGAATTTGGTAATTGAAGGCAAATTGATTGCTTAAAAAATCCTGTAAAAAGACTGGAACATCATATGCATTTTGTTCAAACATTCTTCCTTCTGGCAATGTGTTTTTCTTTATTTTAGCTATAACACCATTTTGGCAGAGTAAACAGGCAATTTTGAGTAGCTTGAGTTGAGTGGGATACACACAGTATTCCTTCTGCTTGAAAACCACGTGGCATACCCAACACGATTATTACATTATCTAATTCCATCCCAACACATGTATTATTCAGGCTCTGACAACATAATACTCAGAGGAAAAGGAAGAGATCTGCATGAGTTGAGTCATTTCTGAAAGCCATAGTGATGCGTTTTTTTCATTCTGTCAAAACATCACAATTTCCGTGATGTCAACATCTAATTTTCGCAGAGCATGGTGTAATATATATATATATATATATATATATATATATATATATATATATATATATATATATATATATATATATATATATATATATATATAGTATTTAAAAGTGGGATGCAGCCTTGTGTTCAAAATCACATTGTTAAAGCCATTTCTTTGTTGTGTGTGCTGAGAGTATAACTGATAATCTATGCTGAAGTATGACCTTAAATAAGGGTCTTGCACTTACCACTTCAGAAATAACTGCCCCCAAGAGACTTCCATGTCTCGTACTTTAAAAAACAAGGTCACGGGGCTTACAGTACTTTACAGTCCTCTAAGGGCGTAAACATCAGCAGAAAGTTGTGTCATACAAGCTGAGGACCTCTTTATTAACACATTTTATTTGCAAATGTATTTGTGAATTGGCTGATTAACACAGATTAGATGCACTTAAACTGTGATTAAACTGATTGATTTGTGCAATAATAATTGAGGATCCTGAAGCATCACTTTCAACACTTAAGTGTTTCCACCAGCGAAGATACTGTGGTCTCAAAAGCCACATAAACAAAGATGAAGGGTGGTGTTCACCTGAATGGCTCCCATGTTGCTCATAACACCAAAATCAGGAAAATTGGTCACCAGAAATCCGCATCTTATGATTAAAATGGCTTACTTTAACTGGGACCCCACTCTGCATTGTAGCCAAGGGTAGAATCAAATCCAAGTCAGTTATTGTTGTGTGACATAAAATATTATCCGGTGGCCATTAGTGGCTTCCTGAAGTTGAACCGACGTTCTCTCTGAGGAAAACGGCTTTCATTTGTTGCCATGTGTCACAAGAGAGAAGCGAATGGCAAAAATGTCATAATTCAGAAAATAAACATTTAAAACTAATTAACTGCACCTTTAAAATTGCTGGGTTAAAAATTCGGTTGTTTTAGAAAAAAAACAATGGGGGAGGGGTAATTTTGTACAAAAATAATGTTTTTTTTTTTTTTTTTTTTAAGCAAAACAACCCTGGAAGTTGTTCCTGAGTCTGTCCAATGTTTGACCAAAACTGCATTCTTTTTGACTTAGCAGTTTTAAGTGTGGCTAATTTAGGATTCACATCTACTTGACTTACTATGTTCCGGGCAATGTTCACGTTCCGTTAGAACATAGTGTTTCCTTTCCTCTCTTTGTTAATAAAGAAATACTAATAGCTATACATAAAATATCAGGATGAAAATGAAGAAGGTAAATGCAAAAACAAAAAAATATACAATTTATTTTGGAGACACACGCTAGACAAAGGAGCATGTTTCCAAAAACGGAAACCCCTATCTTAGTGTGCTGAAACAGACCAAAGGACGGCTTAAGGTTAGTCGGCACTTGACCTAGATAGGGACAAATAGACGGGTAGCCAAAAAACATTTCTGTCCTCCTCAGTCTGTCCTTTTGTACGTTCTCTACCCTCATTTTTTGTCCACAAAATGGTCATTCGTCCTGGGTGGACCGCTTCATCCCTTGGACGGAATGCTCACCTCTGCTAATATTATGTGCCTTGTACTGCCATAGAGTAAAGTGATCAGGGCTACAGTCACATACCAGGATACAATAACAAACACCAGCCCCCCCTCCAGCCCCATAACAATGTAATTGTCTTTTATTGCTTTTTATTTGGTATTGAGCATTTTGCGAATGACGGGCCATCTGCCACCGGGAACAATCCATTAAGGATTGGGGCAGGTCCAAGATTTTTCAAAAACATTTTTCAGCCTTTATTTACATGAATGTCGTGTGTTCCGAATTGGGGGAGATCAGCAGCATCCATGTGGTTGGGTTTATTTTGAGTTTTTTTGTGTTTGTTTGTTTGTTTGTTTGCTTGCTTGCTTGCTTGCTTGCTTGCTTGTTTGTCTATTGTACCTGTATTGAGAGTCATACTACTTACTAGTTAATGTCGATGCCTTATAGTCAATGTATTTGGATGTAATGAGTCAAGTGGAGTGACCATAATACAGGAAAATCACAGCCATGTTTAGATCAAGGTCCCTGAGCGAAATGGATGTTGTAGAAAACCCCATTAGTTTTTGACAGTGCTTTGTATCTGTTGCTCTGTGTCCCGAGGCATTTCCAAATTTAAATATGCAGTATTAATCTGAGATCTCCGCAAGTAAAACGTATTATGTCCTCTGCACAAAGAGCCCGGGGCACAAACTCACTGCGAGTGGGTTCGGTAGGTGGCAGTCGTGTCCTTTTTGCCAGACACATTAGCGGTCCAATCTGCCATACTTACAGCAAAGCTCTTTTCTCCCTTGCTGTCTCCGACCCTGGTGTACCCCCCCCCCCCCCCCCCAATTAAAAATATCTATTTTTGACACAGCATTAAACCCAGCAATAAATACAATTTTGCAGAAAATGCTTCAAAACTAAGTATGCCTCTTGCGGAGCTGCGCAAGTTAAAGTGAGCAACACGTCTACTGAGAAGAGAAACATCTTGCTTCTCCGCTCCTGATTCAGCAGCAGTGACTGAGGGAGTACTTTGTCAGTGGGAGGTAACCCACATAACTGCTTATCAATTCTACGCCTGTCCACTGTGCTGCACCGTCCGGAACACGCTCTGAGATGCTGCTCCACATCACGGTTTCATGCAAGCATCCATGCTCGGACTGCAAACCGGATCTTGTGGCACAAGCCCGAAGCGATTGCAGCCAAGGGTGGAGGAGAAGGACGGATAGAGGGACACTTGAATGAGAAGCTCTCAGTTTCATCCCTCCCCGCGTGTGGATCGCCTGAGTGGATAGGTGAGACTTGATTTTGAGAGATTTACGCACGCGTGGCGCAGAAGTGAAGGGGTGACTCGATCGGGTTCAGTCTGCACATATCAATGCACAGAGGGGAGAAGAGTATTTAATATTTCAGAGCAACAAAAATTCACACGGAATGTTAGAGGCTGGAAAATGTGGAGACTTTTTTGCGCATCCACAAATCTTGAGGGGACAAGACAAACTCTAAAGCTACACTGAGCTGTGCGATCAAATCTATTGAAATTCGGTGGGATATCGACGGCTAAAAGTAAAAGAGCCTTAGTGAGAATTGACATTTGCAAATAGTAGGAGGATATTGTTAAAATATGCCATCTATGGACGCTGATCTGCGTTGAATGGGGTTTTCTTTCTTTCTTTTTTTCAGGATTCAACATTCTGGAAGGTGAACCACCTCTCACATGGGGAGCTTTATCCATATCAGATCTTGTGCATTTACCGAACTGAAGAATAACAAGTGTGCAACTCAGGAGAAGCGCGGGGCATTAATGAGTCGAGCAGTTGCAGCAATGGCACTTGTGGGTCCTTCAACGCAAAGAGCGTCGTGGAAAAAGGCAATATCGGATATATCACCAAAATTTTGAGAGTTATTTCCACATCTGGACTGATGGATGGAATGTTTGTTGCTCTAAGAGTGCTGCTAAATAGCCTCGGATTGTACAACCTCGCCTGAGAATTGCGGACTTTTTTTTTTTTCCATTAATGCAGTTTTTTGTGCTTTGACCAAAAGGCGGATCGATCTCGTAAAGCCTCATCCAGCAGGATCGCTGTCTACATGAACAAGTAAGCTTGATTGTGTGCATGTGTGTGCATGCGTGCGTGTGTGTGCGCGCGCGCGCGTGTGTGTGTGTGTGTGTGTGCCAGCGTGTGGGCGCGCGTGTGTGCGCGTGTGTTATTAGTGTGCATTTGCCTACGTCCCTCTGCCTGTCTCATGTCTCACTATACATCGGCAAATTCTATTAGACATGTCACAGTTGTTAACAGTGTAAAGGAAATGTTAGCGCCTAAACATCAGACTTTTGCAACAAGGCGTTCTTTATGGTCTGAGACGATATGTGATCAATCTTTAGGAGAGCACTGATTTGACAGATGCGAAAAGCTGCACCGCGCTCCTATAAGTCTTGCTGCTTTTCATTCCGCTCCCGAGAGCTTTAGACTCGAGCTCACGTGGGGTGCAGGGAAAAAAAAACCTGGTTTTGCTTTATGGAGAAGTATACAACATTAAGAATCATAGGCACCACCATGGAATTGTTCACTGCACCACGTTGTACACCCCCTGAATGCAAAGTAGGCAACAGCTATTTATTCATCACGCAACCAATCTGCACCAAGACAAATTCATTAGAGTGTGTAATATAGCGGTGTTTTTGTGACTTAGAAATACAATTTGAAATACAATTATGTTTGTATTTCAAGAGAGGCAGCACTGTTGTCACATGACTGGTTGCCTTAATCGTCAGACATCGCTTGTCATGTCGTATTCTCCTGGCATGGCCTGGATCTACACAGAAGGCACTTGTTCTTTGCTTCCATGGCTTGGTCCTTGTGGCGGAGCTGTCCCATTTTGAGGTGCTGAAATAGAAAGCGGTCTTTCGTTTCTTGCAGCAGCATACATTATATGGCGGTATGTTTTAAGATGCATGCCTTCATTGGTCAGTTGTTGCTTCTGAATCTTATTTCACCAGTTCAATCTATCAAACGCGGCTGTGCATTTGGCAGAGTGGGGCCCTAAATGTGTAATTAGATAAGTTTACCGTGGAATATTTTATTTAAATTCATCTTTTGGGTGTAATATATTACTTGTTTGATTGTACATGCACTACTACTCACTTTTACCCCCACCCCCCAGGTGATTCTGAGTATGTCTATCATTATCAGTAAACCATACACCATTGCTGGTGGTAAATACATAAATGGGGATAGCTGTCACATTTCACATAAAGAATGAATCTCATTCACTGTGTGAGAAATATAGAGAGTATCTGTCACCCGCTCAAAGAAAAACTTTGGGTGATGGGATAATATCACTTTGATATGTATTAGAATGGTGATTTTGCTGTTTTTAAGCAATGAGATCACCACCGTAATTCCTCCCCACACACTCACAAGTTTGCAGTTAGTAAAGTGTGGCAGGATGATTCATTGTGGTTCAAAGACAGATGATTCATTTTTCAAAATTGTAGGCCAACATACAAAATGGACGTTCTTTATTGTCAATGAAAACATATTAACTACTTTAAAAAGTACAGGTAATCATGTTATTTTATTATTAGATTAGTGGTATGTTAGCCCTCCATAGTAGTTGAGCAGTTCGGAGACCAAAAGTGTCTTCCTGCTGTTCACACCAAGACAGTGTTCCTCAGGCATATGTTTTGAGTCCTATTTATCTAGTTGTTGCTGTCTGATTCATTTATTGAAAATTGTTCCAGTCAGGAAATTAATGAAGTTGCAAATAAGGAGCATAGTAATGATAATCCGGGGTCATGACATACTCTACTGTATACACATGTTCGCTCTTTTCATTTATTTCCCACTTTAGCCTGTGGCCCGGTTCAAATCGAGGCCAGCACTTTGGGTCATATAATGAAATGATCATTTCTCAAATCGGATTAATCTCTACAAAGCCCATCTTCGAACACCATTAACATTCATTCCTTTCACTGATAGGGACTTGTTTCTATAATAGAGCTACTGCTATATTTCCTATATTCTATACTCATGAACTGTTTCAAGAGGGTTCATTTAATAACAATAGTGCAATGGCATAGATATGTTCTCTGTTCCCCATCTTTTTTTCTTGAGGACAAGCGGATCAATTTGTCAGGGTTGAATGCTGGGAGGAGCTGGAAGCTCCAATGTATGCCGTAGAAAAAATGAATAAGGTGTGGACATGGACAGGATAACAGGATAGGTTGAAAATGCAAGTGCTTTAAACTGATGACAGGGCTGGACAAATGGATCAATACATGTCCAGCATGTGCCATAGGAGTTTATTACTACACCATGTTTCACATTCCCAACCATAAAATACATTTGCAGTAACAACATGATTGGCACATTCAGTTTCTGAAGTCTTTTTTTTTTTTGTAAACTCATACTTGTATGTATAAATGATAAGGCTGTGTAGTTTTCCTAATATTTCTAAAAGTGCAAAGAAATCATTCACCAAACTTAGGTTTAGAGTCCAAACCTACTTAAGACTGTGATTAGACAACTTATGGACCTTTTTTTGAGTTTGTAAAAAACGTAGTGTCATTTTGGGGGGCATGACAAACATCTAGCACGCTCACCTGAAAACACAGGTTAGCATATTTCAACGGAGTCGATGCAAAAACTGCCAACTGAGTGAATATGTGAATAAACTCATTCCTCACTATTGTAAATGTTAAAGTATAACAATTTGAGTGATTACGTCATATGTTGACAAGTGACAGAAGACGAGGATGTACCACGGACTTCACAAAATCAAAATTAGTGTGGTTATATTTTTTAACAAGTTGAAGTGGACAATAGAAGGAATGTGCATATGAATTTTGGTTGCGATCGCTTGTAATTTTCAAACATTTACTGACACTAAAGTTGTTACAGCTCATAGTCAGACAGGCAAGCAGACACTGCTCCCACTTGCTCCTATACCTTGTCAAGGCAGAATTAGCTTCCGACGTCTAAACGGTCAAGATTAGCAGAACGATTCCAGGTTCTTACCAGCTAAACATGGGGCTCTGTCGCAACCTTAAATCTCTGAGCCCACCGCCGACTGCGTAAGCCTGCCACCGACGGTGAGGCATCCAGGAAAACCTCCCGACCGCGTCACCCAATCAGCCACGCAGCGAAGATGCTCCCTGCCCTCTCCGTTGCAGCTGCCTCCCCTCCATCCAGCCGGAGCAGGAGATGCAGCGGTGTATGTCGTGCTACCCCGGTCAGACGGCCCATGTGCATCAATTACAGAAAACTAACTATGAGACTAGCACTCACCTATGAAGCCAATCATGCAAATAAAACCCATTCTATTATTTCATACTATTCATGTTGCGTCATCTGTAAGAGTCAGCTGATGTGATTATGATAAAAGCTCACCTAAATGGATGACAGCTGCACTTCATTGAAAAGAGTGTTGTAGTCAGACTGGTAAATGTTGTTGATCAGTTTATTGTCACCATAAAACCACAAAGACACTCACATCTGAATTTAGCAGTGTAACAAGAAATGATTTTACATTGGAATGAAAAAAGAAGTTACGTCACTGAGCAAGATACTGAACTTGCTCCAGAAGCTGCATCATCAATGTGAATTCTGTGTAAAGCGCTTTGTGGGCCTTAACAGATGGAAAAGCTCTAGACACGTGAAAGACCATTCACCATTGTATAATTAAAATATCCAGCAACCAGAAGAAAGCAAGAGACTTCTCCAACCTGACACAGATGGACACGATCGGTATCTGCATTCGCCCCACTCATTAGTCATCCTCTCCAGCGTGTCCGAGGGAAGAACAGCTGAGCAGGGAGACAGCGGCAGAACATTCCGCAAGTCGATGGATTAATCAATTGGTGTTCCAGCTCACCCAATCCATTTTTGACAATAATCTGGTCGACATCATAAAAGTGCTATTCTGTCATTATAGAGGCCAGGGATCACTTGTTCTTTTGTAGTCTTACCTTCTCCTCTCGGACGACACTCATCATGAGAGCATGAGTGGATTAATTGGAATATACTGTAGATGTGTTTTAACTCAGTAGCCTTAAGAATAAGAAGCTTGCCTGTGTATTTTGCTTTTTTGACACAATGTACGTATCTTTGGGTATTCACATCATTGAAGGCGAAATGGAAATTTGAAAATCAAACAAACAACCAGAAAACACATTTTGTTCGCTTTTTTCATTATTTCAGTCAAGGGCAGTGACCAAAATATGGATGTATCATTTTTTACTATTCATCTCTTTGTTTGAATCAAATAAATTTGTACCTTCCCCTCTAATGCCAGTTTCTCTCTCTTGGCACCGCAGGAATGTCATACAAGGCTAAAATGGAATGGCACCACCCGAGATAGGACTAATGTGGTGACTCTGATAATGCATTTGCATGAGTTCACCATGAATGCCCAAACACTCACCCAAACACACACGTGAAGAGATGTGTATACAAATGCTCTGTGCAGGAGGCATTTTCTCTGCCTTTGGGGCCTTTGGGCCTTTCATGATTAAAGTGCTACTGGCTCAGGTCCACACATTATTTCTTGCTGCTTATTTGGTGGTTGAATTGCAAGTGAAATGGTCAAGAGCTAGTTTGTGCTGCTTCCCATTATTTCCCAGATATATTCAAGTAAGAAATTTATATCCTTAAAAGAAGAAAAGCAAGCAAACAGAGCGGGAGGGGAAGTCCCAAAAGCTGTCTCTATGCCCCTGTCATCTACAATATAATTTACAGGCAGGTGGAATTTGAATAAACAAATTTAAACTGATTTTGGTATTTGCACTATATTAGAGCGATGAGTAGTGTATGCCAACACATTCCCAGATGCTCTTCAAAATGAACGTTGTCAGAGGACACCAGCAATGGGCATCAATCGTTTGCTTTTACTTATTTCCAAATATTCATTCTGCATATTACATTTAATTTTATTCCACTTTCCAGGAGTAGGGTTGAGGGTAATTGAATCCCAAGATTCATATAAGGATCTATTTCCGTGACCAGTGCAAGTGTGATAAATCTGTGCGGTGTCAATCTAGGCAAAAGCAGGCTAAACTTTGTATTTGAAATTGTGGAAATTGCTGCAGTTTAAAATGTCAATTTGTTGCCATTGTCGGTCTGAACGCTGTTGACTTGACTTGCTACTAATAGAAGCATTTTCAAATTCTGTTGGTATTTTTGAATGTCCATGAACACAGCTACAGATAGATAATGTGTGGATTGATGAATGGATAATGAATGGCTACTGTTGGTAGATGGGTAAGGTCAACATCTCCAAGTATTGTATTATATTACCACATGCTCATTACTAAACAAGAACTGATGATGTAAGTACATGATCATCAAAATTAATTTGCTGGATTTAATGTTTTGCCACAGGGCTTGTGCATGTGAAAGCTGAAATACTATTTGCTCTCCTTAAGTGTTGGCTTCTGCATACTCATGGGTGCAGATTGAATTAAAATCAAAGAACCTTAATCTAAACAAATTAATCTATACTTTATTAAAAAGCGCACTTTGGGTTTTTAAGAAAATTAAACGCTTTTATGTGCACCTTATGGTGCGGAAAGTACGGTTCACATTTATCTGCATGTTTATCTGCGCATTTGTCAGTGTCTTGATGGCTTTTGCTCAATACCCACTCACCATGTTAGTCTATGACCCTAATGCGTCATTCATCCTGGCACCTGCATGTAGGCAAGGCTGCCCTACAAAGATAGTTTTGATCTGACATGGATCGACTTTCACGTGATTTAATTCAAGTTGTCTCTATGGTGGCAGTCTGTTCTCACCACTCAGGTCAAGGCCCTGTGTCAGGAGCTATCAGTTTGCCGCAATACTAAATGTGGGGGAGCGAGTAAAGAAATACGCCTGAGTGTAACACCATTCGCCTGGACATATTAGAGCATCTTGCTCTGTATTTGTAGACAGTCTTGATTTTTGTGTTGATGCAAGCCTTGTTCATCGTATTTGGGAATTTGGCGAATGGCTCTGTGCCATGCTGAGCATTACGGTGGACCAAGGGAGCTTTCTTTGACACACCTATGGCGCACCGGACAATTTAAAAACTAGACTAAACATTACACCTGCTGGAAGCAGGTCCATGTTGTGGAGCAGGTGCGGTAATGTGTTTTTTTTTTTTTTTAAACCACTAAACTTGAGGATAGCAAATGTTCTTTTTTTAGTGTATTCAACTCATTACTAGTCATGCAATACAATTTTGTAGTTCAAGAATTCAACATCTTTATTTGGGGACCCACGCACAGAATACTATTGGTTAGCTATCTATTTGGAGACATAGCACCATTTACAGGTAATCTGTCAGCAGTGCAACAAGAATTAATGCTCAACAAACCTTTGCCATTTTTTCCAAACTTGCAGCTGTGTGTCAGAGGATGCTCTTTGTCATGAATGAAAGGGCTGCATTTGATTAATTGTGCTGCAAGTAGTCAAGCGAAAGAACAGAGATATAGGCAATCATGTTTGATGACAATAGTGTGCGCGTGTGTGTGAGAATGTGGATGTGTGTGTTTGTGTGTGAGCGTTTGTGTGTTGGTGTGTGTGTGCGTGCATGTGCCCCATGGCTAGCTCTATGCAGTCTGTGGCAGACTCTTCAGCATTTAGCTGCAACCTGTCTTGTCATTAAAAAAATAAAAAATGGAGCATACTACTCAAACACGTATTTTGTTTCGCTGAATACATTACCAAGATGTGAACTTTTAGCATCCAGATATTTTGTTTAATTTGTTTATCCAAATAAAACACATGACTGTTAATGTGTTTTATAGCATATTAGTGATTTCTTTTTTTTTTTTTTTTTACAAAGGATATGTAAAACAGTAAATCTCGGAAGGCACTCTTCAACTTTAACTTCGACTGAAAATTCATTACAACAATATATTCAACATAATCAAATGAAGAATGAACACACAATTAAAAATTAACATCAACATGAGTTCATTTTACTTTGTCAAATGAGCTATTCCTTTGGTGACCTGGATTCTTCATCAAAACAAATGTTCTGCCAGAAAAGCAAAGAAATATTATAAATAATAGAAGTAATAGAAATAATAACAAATTCTAAATTCCACTGTCAGATTTTATTTTCTGCTTGTTTTTACTTGTACTTCTACAATGCAAGATTGGTGTTCAGCAGCATTTTCACATTTGTAATGCTGCCTGTATATAGTAAGCTCTCCCAACCATTGTGAAAGTGACACACGCACTGTTTGTATTTTTTAATGTGTGTATTTAGAAATTCAGTCTGACAGCCCAAGTCTACTCTGACAGATTGAGTCTTCTGATAGATATTTCTATTTCCTTGAATTTACCAATATTTTGTTGTCAATTCCGTTCAAATTCCGCTTACAATCCTTGTATTCCTTCCACCTTGTCCTGCTTGATGCTCTGGTGCCCCATGTCCCCAGTCAGAGCAACGAGAGCACGCTCTGGTCACTACCAAAGTGTGGCACCCTTAATAAACAAACGGCTCATTGCAGCTTTGAATACCTGAACAGTTGGAGTATAGTAGAGTGTGCTAAGAATGCTTTTCCAAACACATCCTTGGTATCTATACTTTATGATCATACTCAATATCTGATTGATACAGATGAGCGTATTACTATAGAGATACCGTGCAGAAGCAATACTTCTATCACAACAGCCTATTGTACTCTATAACCAATTTCTCCTTTGTAATTTATTTATGATGATTGCAGGTTCAGGCAAAAAAAAAAAAAAAAAAGTGATATCCTGCCAATAATTTCTTATTGACGCTGAGAACAAGATGAAAATACTGTTTTTTGTAATGAACTGGGCTCGGTGCACTGACTCATCTGATTCATCCATCCGATGCATAAACAGCATCAAAGAAAGCACCTTTCCCTCTGCACGGGATTGGCGTGACTTTATGTATTTATTTTATTTATATTGATGTCTATCACTCAGCCTTTAGATTTATTCCTGATGATCCATGTGGCGCCCATCATTGTGTCCCATTTGAGAAATCGGGCTTGCTGTCAACCTACATTTTGTTTATTGTCACTGTGTGCCTAAAACATTCTCCAGACAACACTACTAGATAACTTTACATCATCCTTCAATTGAGAGAAGGCTCTCTGGGTAAATCTGAACCTGCTTGTTGTCTATATAAATGTAAAAGAGGTTCAAGTGACCTTCAGGGTAAAGACGCTCCCTAGTGATTGGAAGAACGTAGAAACCTCAGATCAGATAGTGAGAAGGTGTCACTATTCTGCCTTACTATAACTGAGGTGCCCTTTAGCAAGCCGATTTTATTATCTCATTATTATATTGATATATACTGTCCTCGGGTTTCATATGCTAATGAGATCTTGAACTCAAAGTGACTTCTTAAATAGGCAATGAAATGCAAATGTCTGAGAAAATAAGCTCTGATAACTGTATTACCCTGAATGCAGCACAATTCTTATACTGTGGAGACCACACGCACGCACTTCTTAGGTTCAAACAATCGTCAGCATTCAGAGTATGGAAAGATACTTGGGCACCAAATTACACATGACTTTTGAATATGGCCGACCACAGCAACATAAATTGAACATGGATTGATGGATTTTTACCAATCTAAATAAGAAAACATCCAATATGGAAGGTGATATTTGACCTTTATGTTTAATCACACCAAAGGACATTTGGGTGATAATTGGTCTCTCTATCTGTGATTGTGTGGTTTGATCATGTCCTGCTCTGGAGTCTGTTCCAGTGATATACTGATTATGTATTGCGACAAGGGAGCATTCCGGTGTTTGTGTTGACTGCTAATTGGGCTCCAGTGTAAAGACTGTGTCATATTAATGACCCAGATCCAACTCTTGGTAATATTCATGAAGTGTGCAGCATTGCCTTTTCTCTGTGAACCTGCACAATACAGAGCTTTATAAGTGTGTTTATTGTATGTGTGGAACAATCGTTTCTATTGGTGTTTAAAGGTGTGGGTGGAAAAAAGATAATCACTGCATGTACGTAGGTCTCATCTTAACTTCAACCTAGTGTGTCTCCGATAAGTGGGTAGAGTGTTTGCTGTCATTACGTCCATGATGTAGGTGTCCTATTCTGTGAGTGATGTATAAAAAGGTGAGCTTGTGTTATTTACATGAACTGACAACAGCACTACGGCAATTGTCTCTATTTTGTCATATTACATTACGAAAGAGACATGAATTCTTCAAATCAGCCACTCTCTGTCATGCTTAACAGCTGTGGTGTGTGAGTGTGTGTTTGTGTGTGTATGTGTGTGCGCGCGAGTGCATGTCCGCATGCGTATGTCAGTTTAACTTAAGAGGGTCTTCTGTATCTAATAAAACAGGTGGTATTCATTAGCATGCTCTCGAGGGATTCCTGCATTCTACCAAGTCTTATCACACCCGAAACACGGTACTTCTCCTCTCTGAGGCTATATTCATTTTATTTATGGTTGTGATGCAATGTAGGGTGTTGTCATTGAAGGAGGTCAAATGAATGCAGCGTCCCTTGTGTTGGAAAATGCATGGCCTAAACCTCTTAAGGAGCCAGTACATAGTCAACTTTATGCCTTTCCTTTATTTACGATTGGACATTATGTATTAATTAGAATACATAGTTTGTACCAAGAAGTAAATGTGCCAGATTTTGCTATATAGCCTTGTTTTTAATCTGCATATGACATATTTGACTTCATCTAGCTCTGGTCCTTAGTGCTATTTAATGGGAGAATTTTACTTTTCATTACTTAGTTTCTCCTAATCTTGCTGATTGATAGGAAAGACACTTTAGTTGCCATTCATTGTGATTATGAGAAATTAATTCCCTCCTCCCTTCTTGTCGTCTCCTTTACTCATTTTTTAGAACAATCAAACAAAACATTATTACACTTTTGGAAGAATTTTTAAATACCTCTTTTCCCTGATTGGGATTTAGCTTTGAACCTTGTTGGCTAATTGAGTTTTCTTGTACAAAGCAAAATGATGCATAAGAAATTAGAAGTGTTTTCCAAAGACAAATTAGATTTTAATGAAGAATGAAAGCGGTATTGGGGAGTCTTTGGCTCACTGTAGTAATTCAGCACAGTAAGCAGGTAGCGTACATTCATTTTAGTCATTTAGGAATGGTAACTATCAATCTGTATAATGAATTGCATAAGTCCCATTTTTCAGTGCAAGTGCAGAAAGTATATCCATCTGTGTCAAATATGCAAATAGAATTGGATGATCAAAAAGAGAGCAACCACTTTTTGTTTCCTTCCTCCCAAAAGAGTCTGTGATCCCTGTCCTGAGAGACAAGACAATAGAGAATTTTGTCATATTGAGGAGAACAGATTCAGTAGTTTATTGGAGATTTTCTGTGCTTTGTGAGAGGAGGATGAGGGCACAATTTGTCACGAGAATGCTGCGCCATTTTCGGTCCCATTTATTAGAACATCAAACGGATCAGATAATTTGCAATTGCAGCCTCTGCAAAATGCACTGTAATCCAAATTAATTGGAGCACTGCTGAAATATGATCATTGGTCAGTGTTCATTGTTTCCCTACATCATATGTAACGGTATTAAACAATTTAACAATTAAATGTAACCGTGTATTCACATTCGCAAAGTTACATTAATTTGAAATTACACATTTTATTCATCTCTACCTGTTGTGCTTAAAGAATGGGATGTCAGTTGCACTTAAGATCTAATGTTGGTGACTATTGTGGGTCTGACTAGTTCTGGATAGCCTTAACGTGCTGTTTTACATCATAGGGGGCTCTTTGAACCATTCTTTGTCTGGTCACATATGTAAGACATTTGCTATGAATGACACTACCAGGAGCATAAAGCTCCAAACAACTCAGGTCGTAATATCACTGCACCACACAAACCCTTCCACCACAATAATGTGATCGCTCAGAGATGACGTTATGTCATGTAATGATGCACCTATTGTCTGCGAATACTACTTTTGCTATCATTATGTGAGCATGAAAGTAGCTTAACTATTGAAAATCTGTTGAAGAAGTTGAGAACTTTGACACTACTTAGTTAAACCAGTTGTCACTTTTGCTCTTACTGCTGTTTTTGGTTACGTATGGAGCACAGCACAAGAACTCATTGTCTTGTTTTAAAACTATTAAGCATCACGCAACCGGTTGCCAGCCTTGCGATAGCATTTCCATAACTTGACAATTGATGCCTGCAAGGATTTCTGGTAGATGATTTGCTACAGATACAGTTATATAGCCGACCTTAACCAATGTATATTGGGTGGTATGTTTGTCATCCCCAACTTTAGTGTTTTCCTGCTTATATGTGCTGTATATTTGATTAATATGAGATGAATACATTTTAATATTATAGTGTTAGATTTTTCTTTTTATCCTTGTTAATATTCCAGGCACTGTGAGATTAATCACACAAAGCACTAAAGCAGTGAGGGGCAAAGAAGAGTAATTGTTGTTGAAAATGGAAGGTACATTAATTTTAATTTAAGCACTGATGCAGTGCACCCGAGATCACCTTTGTAGAATCAGGACAGCATGTTATAAAGTGGCAATGAACAAACGAATGAATAGAACTTGCTATAGGCACATTATTTTCAATTTCATGCCACTGTAAAATTTCACCACCACCTTGAGCATGTTTTTTAAGACGCACTATGCTATCTGTTTTAAATTTCTTCTGTGGTATTTGTGGTCACTGCAGCTTTCGGTGTCAGATATACTGGGGAGCAGCGAGTATATACGTGTGAAGAATTTGAAATGTAAAAAACACTGGATAAAATAAGGTGCAATACATTTTTCTTAGTGCTGTATGATTATGATTCTTATGATATTTGGTGCATTTGAAGACAGTAAAATATATCTACAGATTTCCCTAAGGCAAAATAATGCAATTATTTCGAATCATCTCATAAAACCTTTTATTTTTTTGTATCAAACTTTATTCACGTTTTTTTTTCCAAATCCCTGTAAGTGCTTTCTAATGAATTACTATCATCATCGTTATTATCATTATTGTTGTCAATATTATTATTATTAGTAGTAGTAGTAGCAGTAGTAAAAGAAGTATTTTTTTATGTGGTGCTTTATTTTCGGTTTATATTGTGTGGTAAGTGCAGAGCAGAGAGAGATTGCAAAAGAATCTGTCTTATAATCTTCTATGGTTGCGCTGCTGTATTTTTGCAAAAATTTCATATCTGAAATCTCCCCTAACTTACTCAACGGCTCATGGTCTCTCAAATTCTCACCACTATTCTATGTCCTACATATCTGTCTTCTTCAAAACTAACATGCTTTATGGAACTGGGGATTCTGAAATTTCAGCACCCAAGTGCCTCATGTAAAGGGAAAGAAAGCTAAAACAATATGCTGCTGCTCAAACATGCACGCAAACAGGCCAGGCTCAGAGGCTGAGCTTCTGGAAAAAGCAAAGCACAGCAGTGCTATTGTTATCACACAGGGGGAGATTAGCGTTGATGGCTGTATGTGAGCTACCAGGCTTGGCTGGTGTTCTGTGTCGGATGCTAACCCAGCCCACCCCTGCTGTCACTGGTGCCATGTCACAATTAGCCAGAATAGCTGTGGGCATGAGTTCTCGCCCTGGTGGCAAATGTACTCTATCCTTCTCGAATCACACAGATATCACCACTCTGGAGATCATTGCCGGCATAATGAATACTGCCCTAGTTTTCACCTTTCAGATTATATTCTGTGCCAGAATCGGGAGTAATAGCCTGCATTGTTCTTTGCTCTAATTTCTGAGGCTAACAAGCTCACAGTAGACACAGTCATCCCAAAGTGAATCATTCATATAAGGTAATTTATGGCTTTTGCTATCAAAACATACACAATGAGGCAGGGTGTGCTCTTTTCTTGTCTTTCTTTATTTTTTTGAAGTTATTCTAATGCATTGTCTTTTGTTCATCCATCCATCTATTTTCTGAACCGCTTCTCCTCACAATGGGTGTGCTGGAGTCTATCCCAGCTGACTTCTGGTAGTACCTGAACCGGGTGCCAGCCAATCGCAGGGCACACAGAGACTAACAACCATTCGCACTTGCACCTAGGGACAATTTGGAGTGCTCAATCGGCCTACCAAGCATGTTTTGGGGATGTGGGAGGAAACCAGTGTGCCCGGAGAAAGCCCATGCGGGCACGGGGAGAACATGCAAACTCCACACAAGGAGGGCCGGAGGTGGAATCGAACCCGCACCCTCCTCCACTGTGCGGCGGACGTGCTAACCAGTTGCCTTTTGCTGTTTTTTGTAATTAAAAATATTGACAAAAATGATCATTTTGAACACTGAACACGATTAGATGTGCAAAGATAGACAAGAGTCTCCATGGAACACAACCGTGTCCTCTTTGCCCTTCTCTCTCTTGTCCGCAGTCATCCTCTGCAATCTTTCTCTCTGTCTATATTAGGCACTTCTGGGTTAATCATTCCTAGAGGACACCAGTATTAAAAAGTGACACACATTCTTTCTAGTGTAGACACATTAATACATCACAGACAACATAATATCTTGAAGACCAATTGTGAAACTCTGATATCAACATGTTTTGTTTCAGACTCCTCTGAAATCCTTTCACTTGACCTTATTCCCCATTTGTTCCCCATTTGCCCCTCCCTTCACTTTGGAATGAACGCACACGACTCTCTGATGTTCACATTATTATTTAACATTTCTTCACCTTTGCCAACATCCTTGCTCCCCATTTTGCTCTACTGAGTCATGAGCCCCGTGGGAGGCGGGTGCTCTAATTCATTTGTTTGCATACGGGAAAAATGTCCAGCTCTGATGGATGGCTCTGGCTCGTGCGCTCGCCTCTGTAGCCCAGGGTTTACAATGGAATTTGCTTAGAGTCTCTCAAAGGACTGCATCCTCAAATAGAGAGGGATAAATAAAACACCCACACACACATGCTGTACACACTGTTGACTGACATGTAATTTTCTCTTTACAATCACATGTATGCACATGTACTACACATCAGATAGATACTCACATCTACTGTTCATTGCATACGCACACACTGGGCCTAAACATGAAGAAATTCACTCTATAGCTATTTAAGCCACATTATATATTCACTGACTGATTGTGTGATATTAGAGAAGTAACCATTAAAGTCTTCAAATGTCCTCTCACAAAATCCATTAATTGCATAGTCCAATTGATGTCCAAATTAGTCTGAATCGTGAGGTTTTTAATCAGTGAGGATGCAAACAGCTATGTGACGTGACTGCGAACATTAAGTCATTCTTTCTATTGCACTCCTCATCTCAACAACATTAACATGCACACACACGCGCTTATGAGGACTTTACAAAAATAATAATAATAAAATGGCTGCCAGCTGAACATGTTTTTCAGTTAGAAGCTGAAGCTCAACAATTTGTCTGCCAGATTTTAGTCAGAAATGTTTGAGGGTTTCCATGGGTTTCCAAGAATGTGAAGACTAGTTCCTTTAGAAATGCTGCACGTCTAACATTGTGTGTGTGCATGTGTGTGTGCGTGTGTGCGTGTGTGCGTGCGCGTGTCCGTGCGTATGTGTGCGTGTGTGTACGTGTGTGTACGTGTGTCAGTGTTTTGTCTATCAGTTGAAAGTTTGAGAAGAAATGTGTGCCATATATGTTTTGTCCACTCAGAAAAAATCGAACATTCCATTAGCTATTGAAAAAAAAAAAAACAAACTCACTGTAAAGCCTTTTTGACTACTGAGAACAATAGAGCAAAAGTAACAAGGGACTGATGATAATAGGCCAATAAAGTCATTTGTGATCAAAGTGAAACCTCCAATATTTCAGTGTTTATTAATGGTTGTACAAGTATTATTGATTTTTACCATTGTAATATTTAAAATTTAGAGAGCAGTAAAACACTCTTTAGATGCATTAAATAATATACCGTATTTTCCAGACTATAAACTGCTACTTTTTGCACAAGCTTTGAACTCTGCGGCTGGCGTATCTATGGATTTGTCGTGATTTTTGTGATGTATAATACACATGTAATACACTGTGATGTATAATACTTATACACTCATTAGTAAAAAGGACCACTGTTGTGTGGCATCGTTTTGCTGGGCGAAGGGATATGTGACCAGACATACGGTCACTGGGGGAAAGAGTGGTGTGTTGATCACATGTCCGTCCGCCAAGCAAATAGTGGTGCACAATTGACACGAACAAGAGACAGAATGAGATCAAGATGGACATTACTGAAGAAAGAACGTTTTTATAGACAAGCCTTCATTATGGGGGACAAAAGAGATGCATATGATGCCGCTTTTAAGTTAAAGGCAGTCGATTTGGCTCGCTGCTGCATGTACTGTAGATGTTTCCTCCAGCCACTAGAGGGAACTGGGCTATGGTTGTGTCACCCTTTTTTATTTTTAGCATTTGTGTTCCTGTCATCCCTGGAGCTTTACATGAAGCTTGTATCACATTACCAACTTTACCCCTGTAAAGTGGTCCCATTTTATTTATTATTGGTTGTGTGTTGCTAGTGTTCCCTGCACATTAGTCTGCTTTTAGTGTAAAACTCAAAGGACAAAGTGTCGTACTTTCCGGACTATAAACCGCTACTTTTTGTACAAGCTTTCAACCTTGTGGCTTATAGTACAGTACGATTTATCTATGGATTTTTCATGATTTTTATGATATTTTAAGAGGATTTGTTTTGTTAATACCGGGACTATAAATGAGGATATTTCATTTAAAACACTTGCGGCTATAGTCCGGTGAGGCTTATATATGAACAAAACAGGATTCCCCTAATTCTAGCTGGTGCAGCTTATCAGAATGCAGGTGTGATTTATAGTCCTGGAATTACGGTATGTTCAAATGTCCATACATTTTTCCTCAACAGCTAACTTATTATACTGAAAAAATAGTTTTTAAGTCTCTGTGCATTTAGACCTGAATAAGAGACTTTCTAGACACACACTAGAAGTGAGAAGGCATCACCAGCTGTCGCATATTGATGGTGTGTTGGTGGCATACCAGCTTTGATTGTACAGCTTGTAGCACTGAACGCTTCAGCCTCATCTGTTATAGGATAAGTGTTCCAGATCAAACCAAAACAACATCCTATCTCCTGAGCAAATTTGAAACAAAGGTGCATCTGCTATGATATGTGATTTATCCTTCCGCTTGCCAAATTAAATGCACAGGCCTTTGAGACAGTTCTGCATCTGTCTCTTGGCAAGGCCAAGACATCTGTGACTCTGTGGGGTGAACGGCAGGCACGTGGCAGGGGACATGTATTTTCGTGGTTCATTTCACCCCTGCTCCCTCTGTCCGTCTTCCTCTCCCTCTGCGGTCATGATTCATTCTGAGGCAGAAATGCAAAGCTTTAGTTTGATCGCGATAAGCCAGGAAGAACCAATACCATTTTGAGAGAGACCATTCACACGCATTTTTTTTTAACATATATTAACTCATTATTATATAAAGTAATGAGAAGCAAGACCCCAATGATTCGCCACAACTGAGAGGGGATGTAAGTCTAACAAGAATCCTAAGCCTTTTTAATGAACAACCAATCCGAATGAGTATATCATGTGAACATCAACGTAAAACAAAATGCAAAATTTGCGTGGAATATATGAACCTATAAAGCAAGTAATTCATAAGAGGTTTGATGCGTCCCCTTTTTTTTTTTTATGTCTGGCATAACTGAGCCCCAAAGCGCAAAACATTATCCATAAATGCATGATTCAATGAGTTTGGTGCGGAAGATTTTGGGACTGTTCCTGTTATGTAATCACCGGTTGTTCAAATACCTCATCCCTTTGTGAGAGTTTCTTGTTCAGTGTTCTGTGACCTGCAAACAACATTTCTTGGCATTTTGAATTGAAATGGAATTGGATGTATTTCTATTTTCCTATACCTGACACTCCTTAATAATTCATCTTAATCAGTCATATGTTTATCAACATATGAGTCAAATATCAACTCTACCTTTCACGGATGTAGCGTAACCACAAGGAGAGTTCCGCATACAGTGTCCTCGTGGTTACAATGGCTGCCTCACAGGCAGGATATTTTTTGTGTTTTTCTGGGGGGGGTTGTTTGTTTTTTTACAAATACAAGGGGTTCAAGTATGTGGTTTAAAAAAGGGTTATCATTCAAACAACAGGCTTTTTACAAATAAAGGCTTATGCATTAAAGATCTATGTTTGAATACCTGAACGGCGCTCTGGAGAGAAAGCTTGTTCTTTCTGTGCTAGTGTGAGTTCTCCAAATTGCTCTCAAAATAGAGAGGTAAGGTAGATTGAACACTCCAAACTGCCTACAGTTTGAATGTAAATGTGAATGGTATTTTTTTTGCTATGCGTTGGTACCCAGCAATTGACCTTTAGTCCAGAGTGTGCCACCCTCTCATTTTAGTCCGGACCCCAATGAGGACAAGCAGCACTTTTCGAAGTATATAACTGTTGTGTGATATGAGGGAAACCACAGAGAAATCAAAAGCTCTTTTTTTTTTTTTTTTAATTCATGATTGGAAGTTAATTTATTAATTTTTGGTTCTAAGACTACATTTATGTTCTCGAAACATGCCTGCAGACTTTGGCATGTTTTTAGGCTCTGTTGTGAATTAAAACATACTGTGGCAGGAAATGTGAGTGTGGAAAAATAAGTGAATAAGTCTTGGCATTCTATCCACAGTAGCGGCATATTTTGGGGCAGCAGTAATCTGTTTGTTTTTTAAAAGAATAAATAGAACTGTAGCATTTTATTCATGTAAAATTTCACCATGCCAACTGGCCTGGCAGTGCTCTCTGAGAAAAAAATAGAGGCAAATTATAGCTGCTGTCTCACGTTTCACATTCCACTTGGTGTATCGCTCAAAGACACACAGCTACAAAATCCACATGGGGGTACACTACATGCTTAGATGTCCTGTTTAATTTCTTTCCTATTTGTAACCCACAGAGTTCAGCCACTTACACAGTATGGAAACCTACTGTTATTGAGTGTTTAATTGGGTTGATGTCATAAGTTTGAAGAGTAATTGTTTAATGACAATGTTCTGGAAACTTAGATGCACCGTTCTGCATGGTCCCCTATTGCATGCAACTATCCACTTTTATTACAACACAAACCATTTTAACACCTTGTTTTTGAGAATATCAGGAGTGTAATTTTATTCCACTTATTATAATTATTTTACACTTAAATTTATTCTTCGTGGGACTAAACACTGCTTTTAACTCTGGTTGTTGCTCAAGGGTAATATGGTGCAATATATTCCACGCTACTTTTTTTCCTATTGCCATTGCAGTGGACGTTTTGACGAATGTGATGGCATCAAGCCAGCTCATGTTAAATCTATAAGTACTGTGAGCTGGAGTATATTGGTTCTGTTTTTATTAATTTGCAATGAAACTTTATTGCTATTTCATTACGATTTTTAAAATTTATTTATCGTGTAATTCCATTTGGGATAGAGGGACAAAAATAAAGTGCACTTTAGAGTCTAATTAATGCTGGCCTCGCTGCAGTTCTGCATCCTCAGCAGCCTTACTCCTTAGCCGAAGGTGGGAAATGCCATGCGGAGGGAGATATATGTCAAGGTGAAAGTGTAAGAAGAAGGAGGACAAAAGAGGCAAAAGCCTAAAGACCAACAAGATGGTTTTCATCTGTGGTGGAGGGAAAATGTTTTTTTTGTTTTGAGTTGGTCACTTTTGTTTCTATTAAAATAATATCATGTACAATAATGCAGTGTTTCCCAACCTTTTCTCATTCACGGCACACCTTTTCATTGGAAAAAATCTTGATGCACACCATCAGCAAAAATCTGTTAAGTGTTACACCAGCTTCTATATTTAAACTCGTTATATTACAACAAAAGACGTAAAGTTCTATTCCTACATATGTACGTATGAAGCGTTAAACAATTGAATAAAAATAAATACTAAATATTCTTCAAAATGTATATCTTTTTTAAATAAAAGTGACAGTTTTTGAAAAAAGGTTTTAGACAGTGTAAGGAAGGTCACTTTTAAAGACGCTCTGCTGTTCTGACAGCGGCCGAGTGGCTATCACAGTTGAGATGTCTCGACTTGACTGTGTATTTTATGTTGCTGAAAAATGAACAATCCAGGTTCTCCGGTTGAACTGCATGCTCTGATATCCGTCAGACCACAAACGCACCACAGCCATCATAGTGTCACTGTTAGTAAAAGCACACAGCAACACACACATAAACTGAGTATGTGCCAATGCAAAACAATCAGACCGACACAACATGGAATCTTAAGATTCTCCGATTTGCCAGGCATGCACGATTAGCAAGTGGCTGACCAGGCCTTGCGCGAACTGACCAGTGGTTTGGCGATCCTGTTTACAATGTGCTCCGTAATTAATGTTGGATAATTTCCCACGGTACAGCTGCGGCGCACTAGCTGGGAAACACTGCAATAATGAATAGTGCTTCCGTATAACCCTACAGAATTAATTATGCAAATGATTTATCGCATTCACTCACACATTCTCCCAAATAATGTAATGTCATTACTTCTCTTGTGTTTTGTTTTTTAGATAAACATGGCAGTTGTAAACTGTAGGGTATTGGGAGCCAGGTAAGAATTTCTACAGAGGAATGCTGTCACTCAAGAGTGCGTCATTGCAGCAACACTGTCATCTTAATTGTGCTTTTGCTGGGAACATGAACCGAGACGAGTTTAAGATCGTTACCAAGGCTTTCTCCACTGGAAGTATAAGAAGCCACATTATATACTTTCTGCAGCAATCTTTATTTTTAGTATCTTGACTTTTTACAGCTCTGGGGAACCTCCCAAATGGCCTGAATGTAAGGATGTATTTGACATCCGTGTTCATTAAGAGAAATTGGGAGGAGAAAGGCACGTTTCCATGAGCTCCCATGACGACACAAGTGCGCCCCGACAGGCCACAGAGATGTAGCTTTGCAAAGCTTATGTAGCATCATTCTCGTCCGCCTAATAATTCACTCCGGTCCTGGTGGAGTAAAGGTGTCAGACAAGACATTACACAGCTGTTTCATCCCCAACGCAAGGCAAGGAATGATGAAAGGAAAACACCAGAGGGGAAGGACAAGTGACTTTTTTTTAAATAACTTGAGTATGGTGGGGATTCTATTAATGAAGAGGACTGGGATAAGAAGCTGTACTTCCCACACAGCAAAAGGCAATCCTTGGAGGAGCCCAAGGAACTACTCGCCTTGACTGCGTATGGAGAGAACCAAGGAGGGCTCTGCCGACCACAAATGTATGAAGCGGAAGAAGACTGACTGAAAGGAAAGCAAAGATGGCATCGGGAATGAGCTCTCTGTCTTTCTTCTCCTCTTCTCCCAGTGAGACAGTGGCAGTTCTCTGGTGAAGATCAGAAAGGTGTGAGATAGAAAGTAGGGGGGGAGACAGTAGCCCCCAGAGAAAAGATCTCCAGTCATGAATTCCACCGGGAATCCCTCTATCAGTGCTCACTTTCCATCATACGTTAAAAAATAAATAACCTCTTCAGTCAGCCTCCTTTGAGAAGTCAGCTTTCCCCAGGGGCAGGGTTCACTTTCCATGTAGTTATCGCTCTGCCGTCCCTGCTCATGGCGCCTTTTTCACACTCTGACATGCATGAGTTCTATGGATATAATTCATCCATATTGTATTGTATCCTTATTGCGCTTGTAGGCTGCATTAACACTTTGGCCCAGACCAAAGTTAAAAATTTGCAAACACGGTAGGCTATCAGATTCTCCTTTGAGATTAAATTTATCATCAAGCTGAGACTGATACGTATCATAAATTATTACAAAACAAGGCTAAGATGTAAAAAATGGTTACTTGTTTTCCTACTCTTTCTTCCTCTTTGTATTTTGGCAGTCTGTATGACTTATGGGCACACGCCGCTTCTCACAAGTCAGTCTTGGTACTACACCAGATTCCCAGTTTGTGGGAGGAGCCTCAGAATTGTTAATGGAGAGATCATTTTGTGTTTGCTGTGCTGTGTTGCTGTCATCTTGAATACACTGCATACTTTAAGCATTCTAAGAATACGCATGCTGTCTTTCTGCTCTTAATGCATCAGGGTCACTCAGAAAATTGGGATGTTTAAACCCAATTTAGGATATCACAAAATAATTCTAAAACTGTATTTAAATAGTGTAATTACCCATATCTTAGGTCTCAGTCCTTGTTTGGTGTGCTACTTATTTGAATGATGGATTTTCCACTTGATCAAATGAGAGAGTCATTGCACTCAATTACATTCATACAGCGTTTGAGTTCAAGACAAGAATTCATAATTTAATTTAATTTAATAACGTTCCATCCTCCTGAGACCCAGCAATTCATTTTTGTCCTCTATTGAGGACATATGTTTTTGGATCTTTTTGGTCCGTATCTCTGAAGGCATACATGCCACAGCGTTCGTTCCTGTTGGCCCTTACAGCTTTTCACATTTGCCATAACCGAGTCCCGATGTCCTCTCAAAAGGACAAATTGTAAAACATAAATAAAAACATGTTTCAACATATTTGTTTTACTGTAGTAATTGTTTTTCACCCCTAAGAATTATGTGGCGTAAAAAAACACACATGCTAACCAATGCTCCACACATGCCCTTACATTCACATCTTCAACCGATTTAAAATTTCCAGATAAACAGTTATCATTTTGGATTGAGCTGTGCTGCAACATTTAGAGGCATTTTGACTGTCACAGAGGGCTAATTTTAGTTATCATAACAAATTATCAAAACTAAAATTATCTTAACACATGGGCAATAATATATTAATCATCTTTTTCTCTTTATTTTTCCTCAAATCATCCATCATTTGTTTACTCTTCTTTATGCGTCACTCTCCCTCAGCCTGTGTTATGAGAGATTCCTGGCCACTTATCCAGGACGAGGGAGCCTTTCTATGTAATCCCAGGCTTTCATGCTAAAAACTAAACGGAGGAAAGAACATCTTGATCGGGTACGCCTGGTTCTGATTGTCTTTTGTAAATCAAATTAGTAATACACCTTCAATTCAGTAGGAATACATTCAGAAGAACACATGTTTTATAAAAAATGACACCCTCATGCATGAGTATGCACGCACGCACGCACGCACGCACGCACACACACACACACACACACACACACACACACACACACACGCACACGCACACGCACACAGCTCATGGACTCAAAGCATTAACATATTTACAATAGATAAATACACTTTCACTCTCTTTCATTTATTTTTTCGTCACTCACACACTGTCATATGTGGGAATCGAACTCACGGTGTCGGCACACATGGTAAGCAATTGTACCCCTACACCATCAGCCACTCCCCACTCTCTTCCTTTAGAATGCATTAATCCGACTATCAATTTAGCACTTTTTCTGGTACAAGGTCAGCATTTCAACCAATTTATACTCCAGGAGTCAGTCATGAAAGGTTAGGCTAAGTTTGCTGAAAAATAAACTTACTCATGATCTCTTGCATAGAGCCTATTTGGAATTGAGTGGCAACACTCACCCTACTGAAAGGTAACGGTTGCTTGGTGAGTGCAATGATTGCTTTTGTGGGGCTGGATGGATGGAGACTCTACAAAGGCTCCAATGGTGCTGTTTGATGTGAAATAATGCTTAAATGCAATATCTGAACTTCTTTCATCCTAAAATGGGATGCCCTAAAAGGCCTACTGTAAATTATGTTACTTTCTCACATGTATAATAATGTTTGGTTTTAATAGCTGCAGAGAGGAAACAACTTTATATTATGGTCATTGCAGCAGTGTGGCCTAAATGGCCATAAATTGGAAGCCATTTTCCTCAATGTGTTTCTAGCAGTTTGGGGTACAGATCTATTTGGTAACTAATTAATGATAACACCCACAGAAATGTGCGCAAATAAAACGTCAATTTAAGGTAAGGTTTACCAGTTCAGAGGCCGGCAAATTATAACAACATCTGTCTCTCTTCCTACACATATTTTCCTTAGCATTGTGAGAGATCAGATGATTTGTTTTTGTAACATGAATGACTACTTGCGCACACTCTCTCCTTTTATTTACAAATAGCAGTCACAGTATTCCGGGAAAAACAGTTAGCTAAAAAGAGTAGGGAAATGCTATCATACAGTAACAATCTAAATCTTCACTCAGTGATCGTCGTAAAAGGTGATAAGGTGATATACTACATACTGTATGCAAAATCACCAATCATAGAAGATATAAAGCCAAATTAAAGCCATTTGTTCAAAAAAAGCCACTCAATCACCGCTGAGAGTCTTAGAAACCCAACGGCAAGTAAACCAAATGTGGGATAGCTAAACAACTTGTGTGCACTCCATAAACAGAGGTTTTGACGTAAATTCCAGAAGAAATGTTAGATTTCTCATATATACAGATTCATGCATTGAGTTTGAGGTAAGAAATAGCAAATATACAGATTATGCAGGCCACCTCCCCAAGGTATAGGTAGAGGAAACATCAGATTCAGTGTGTGATGTTGCTCAGCGCTTTTATTTGGAAGAGGATGCGCATAATTGTCTCAGTAAATGTGTGAAGTTCTACCTTCACCCCGAGGTCTTGCCCTGCAGTCTTTTTTGTTTTATTTTTTTGTTTTGTATTTGTACTTCATTGCTTTGAATCAGCACCATTTTCTCTTATGGACTAATTTATAACTGCCACATATTCACAAACAGTAGCACATTACACTACTTTTCCAATATCTGGTGACCTTGAAAAGGAACCCAGTGACATTACTGATTATTGTCTCAATTGAAAAAAAATCTGATATTGGTCAACGAAAAAAAGAGAGAGGTGCTTGAGCACCTTGGAGCATCCATGTGTATACGTGGACCAAAATGTATTTTTTATGTTAAATTATTATTAAAAAATATTATAATCACTTCTGATGTACGTATATAGTGAGTATTCTGTGTATCACAATTTGATACATTCTCTTTGTTAACAGTGATAGAAAGACCCCATAGTGGGTAAGATTTCTTTAGTAAACAGGGCACACGCTAGTCAGAGCACGACATACACAAGAGTCACTGCCTCACACATTGGCTTGAATGGAGGCTATTGAGCTTTCCAATTCAGTGACAGCTCAAGCATGCCCTTTGCCAAACCACCAGCAGACATTTTCCAGTGCTCTTATTTTTTTCATCTCCACCCTTGAACGGTATCACATTTTGAAGATATCAGTTTGTGCCCTGTGTGATTAAATATAGCATCTATGCTGGCCAGAAAAAAATCAGCTGTGCATCACCCCCTCTAAAATGAAAAATCAGCTTTTATGAGTCACGGAGCGTTCATACTGTGTTTTGTGAGCAAATGTGGCCACATCGTGGATGGAATATTAGGTTGCTGGACCAAAGAGAAGGTGGCGTTCAGGGTTGTGGGATGGGTATTGTGTATTGTGCATTATGTATTTACAGTATATTATATCATTTTTATGTTGTTGAAAAGTTGAAAACATTGTGTTTCAAAATATATACAGACAAGAAGTAATTGGGGTCACATACTAGAACTGCTATAGGACCCAAAGGCAACATGAATACTGGTATAAATTGTAAGTACTGAAAAATTGTAACAGGGTGATCTCGGACCACACTGCCCAAAGGTCGCTCTGTATCGCCAAGTTACATCTTTAATATTGCTGCACTTGAGTAAGATGAAGAAATTCCGGTATTTCTGTTTTCCTAGAGATTCCTTCATTTTTTGTTCTTTTGAAACTCAGCAGCAGTCTAATTTTGTTCAATATTATTATATTGTTAGTAATAAATTATTTTTATACTTTAATTTGTTTTGACTTGTGTTTTTTTTTTAATTCAGTTAGTTTTAATTTCCTTTTAGAGCTGGTTTGTTGGTCTTTATCTTTTTCAAAATGTTTTCGTTTCAAATTCATTTAAAAAAATGTTCGTTAACAAATTTATTTTGTCAATATTTTTTACATTATCAACTAACTAATATTTCCAACTGAAATACTTTCAAAGGCTCTTCAAATGTGTTTGCGTATCATACACTCACACATACTGAGTCTCATTTTCAGGATTTGAATAGTACATATTTTTCCAAGTGACAGAGTTGAAACCATTTTAAGTAACTGGAATAAAAGCCATTTGCAGTCAATGACTGGATGAAGTCCAGAGATGACAGACATAATCAATTTGACTTTCCTTCTTGAAAATCCTATGACAGGCTCTCTGTAGAGCCACTTCAGTTGCTGTGTTTTTGTTATTTTGTCTTCCAATTCATGCAATTGGCTTGGTCATTGGAGAATACAGTATTGAATTTGTTTTCTTTCATAAAGTCCTGGCAAAGAGGACTGAGAACACCTCTTCAAACAGTTGCAATCTGCCTGACATTGGATGTTGTTCACAATTGACCAATTGTAGCAGTTTGTTTCACGTATAACAAAGCATGGCAAGTGTGAACACAGTACCTGTTTAAAATGTGCCTCCACAGTTTTTTCTTGCACTGTTGGCACTAATTTTAATTTGTATTCTCCTTTGGTCCCACTTGAAGGATTTATTTTCTCAGCATCACCTCACATTTCCTTTTTTAATGTTATACCCCACTATACATTTTACACCCCACCCCCCAAAGAATGTGTCTCAACTTCCTCTGTGGAACTGGAGCGATTTTTAGTTATCAGTGATTCGTATTACATATTCTTATCGGCTTAGCGTGTTAATCCTCCTGTATCTCAGTGGAAGTATGGCAAGCCTTCAGAGGCATTTTTCAGAGGCTTTTGCCAGTCTTTAAAATGACAGACATTTCGTGAAATAAATTGAATATTGGTCGTTTTCTGTTTTATATGCTTACTCTGCATTGTATGCCTTCCATCTTATGCACCTCTTTGTAAAACTGCTTTTTAGCAGACATTTTGCTGATGGAACTCATTTTGACTCCTCTGAATATTTCCATTTGTGGCCTCATTGATAGCTTGTTCACCACCTGTTTATCTTCACTTTGCGTGCTTAAGTCAGAAAAGGTGCCTAGCAACACACTTTTTGGCTGATTACTAGGGAGGTTCTCTACTCGTACAACGGCTCCAAACATACATTCAGTCATACCGGTGGCAGGGAAGTAAATTAAAATGTTTTCAGACATATAAAAAACATAATGTAGGCTACTAGTGGCCTACTTGATTGTTTGAGTTCACTTCCGATTGTTGGGCAGGCACTAAAAAGGTATAACTAATTTCAAGACATTCGAGTAGTTTTCAGAATACTTTCCTCTAATGGTCTGGCTTTGCGAGAAATTTTGGACAATTTTTATTTGTCTGCAGTTTGTGGAAGGCCACTTTCTGTTCCAGCCAGGCTGTATTGTACCATTTTACCTTGAAGCAGCTTCACTCCGAATGGACCTATGGTCATGTTTTGTTTCATCCAAGATGACTACTAAAAATCTGGCAACAGTTACACTGGTTAAGTACCACATTACGGTGACATATTTGTGGCTAAAAGGCTGGCTATCGGGACTGTGATTATTGACAGTACAAACACGGGACGAAGGTTATTGACAGTAAAAACACACATAAATGCGCATACACACTCTCTCACATGCTCTTTCTGTTGGAGATGAATAAAGTGCACCATAAAAGTAGTATGACAAAGTAAAAGTCTGCTTTATTGTCAATTTCTTCACATGTCAAGACATACAAAGAGATTGAAAATGTGTTTCCTACTATCCCACGGTGGAGACAAGACATATTACACCCAATTGGTCCACAGACAAATAAAATATTCAAGTAAACAATACAAAAAGTAAAAATAAGAAGGCACATACAATAAATAAATAAGAGCAACTTGGTTGAAATGGTGCGATTGTGCATACAGCAGACAGTCAGTATAATAACGCAAAAGTGCAAGTGTATCAACAAATGTAGCATATTAGAATTTCATAATTAATAGAGTTGATTTTGCTATGTACTAATTTGACTCAGTCACACCTCATGCAAATAATATAATTGGAGTAATGAAATTGCTTTCTTTGATCCACATAATTGTTTTCAGTCTTAATTCTTGCACTGAAGCCAATTAATTTGTTTTATCTAGTCACCATTGTCTTACTTAGGCTCATTTATTATAAAATAGGAAAAGAAACAGTGTGTGTTGTGTTAAAGAATAAAATCATTGGATTTCATGCATCTTTTTAAACTCATTGATATATCTCAGCGCTTTTATTGCAAAATAGTGAAGTATTTAGGCCGTCATATTTTTGACATCGATCTATCCACCCTTACATTCTTTGGACTTGGTCACTCTTGACTTAGTGAGTCAGCTTGGCCGGAACCTTCAAGCAGATACAGATGGATTTACCATTAGATCATGACAAATGGCAGTCACAACTGAGCTGATTTCAGCACTTACTACTCCTTTGGGACACTGTGCTCCCTACATGAGAACACCACTTAGTCCATCCCGATATCTCAATTGAATGGGTGACTGTGCATCCAATTGATTCTGCCTTGCATACATTTCTGCTCATTTCTAGCAGGTGATATAGTCTGACCCGCAGGTCAAAATTTAAGGGTTGTAGTGCATAAGACACTGACACCAGACTTGATTTTTGTTGGACTATTTGTCTAAAGAGAGGCACCATCTCATCGAATAAATGGGATATAAAGACATCTGACTGCTTGAGAGAGAATCTGTTTCTTTTGACTGCCTGTTTTATGCATAGGCTATAATATTGTTCGCACTGATGCAGCTAGTATTTTACTATGCAGTATTTTTTCATATCTAAAGAACCCAATTGAGAATGGCAAATTAGAGACAGACTGGTTTGATAGTGATATTCTGTATTTCCAATCCACGCTTGGTATAAAATGTATTCAAAGTATCACATTGAGTGACATCCTCTTAATGTTAATCCTGCTGTTAAAGCAGGAGCTCTGTTTATGACAGGGACATGTGGACATTGGATCAAATAATAATTAGATGACAATTATTTGTTTCTCTGCTGTTTGTGGTTTACATATACGTATATCTATACATTATGTGTGTGTATGTAGTATGTACATTATACATGTACGTATGTATATAGAATTATAGACATCAGCAGATCATATATATATATATATATATATATATATATATATATATATATATATATATATATATATATATATATATATATATATATATATATATATATATATATATATATATATATATAAAACCAAGCTTTCAGCACAGTACATTATTCATATTGTACTCCACAGAAAATAAAAGCACAGTATGTTGAAGTGGTAACTTTTATTTTTCCTCCTTCAATTTCAGGGCCAGTATTATGTTGGATTGAGGGTTTTAAATGAGAATGACCAGAAGACCACTGAACTGTAATTGACTTGGCAGGTAAGAACTCACTCTTTGTGAGACGCAATACACTTGATGTGATGAAAGGGACTCAACCAGTGTTCCACTGGCCAATTGGCATTGAGAAAGAGAGAAACTCATGAATGTAGATTTTGGCTTTACTTTGCATGATTTTCCCATTTCATCCGGATTCTCTCTACCAAGTGTTTTGTTTAGTTATTTTTACCACATACAATGTTTGCAACACTCCACAACACTAGGTGGCAACACACCACCACTCAGCTTCCACTGCCAAAGGACATTTCCAGTTGACCTATTACATCATGTCAAAACATGGTAACTGTGAATGGCCGGCAGTAATAAAATGAATGTTTCCGCTTTCCTCATCACGTGCATCCTTTCCGTTTTACTAACATGCTCTTTCCTGTTACATAAAATGTGTGTAATTTCTTGTGTCATCGGAGTTTCAGCATCCTATTATTGGGTCATTGGGGACAGCAGTCTCTGAAGCACTATCAGAAGCTTTTTCCTCTATTTATAACCCTAAATGATAATAATTTCACCATTAAATTGTATTGTTAATATGTATATTTCAATATTGATAATTAGTTTGGATTTCTGGGCTCATGCCTGCAACCACCTCTCGCTCTATATTTTTGGCACCGTACAAGTAGTACACATAAAGTTGATAAAGGTGCAAAATGTAAAAAAATGGTGATGACTTTGCAACACGATTCATTTCTGCCTCTACCCTTGAATTTCACTGGCACAGCAAGAGTGTGTTTTTAAAGGCGTCGCCAGTTTTGTGACTGAGTCAAACTGTGCCTGAATCCAACCAATATGTTTTTATGAAGACATCCCATAATGTCTTGAATCAAAAAATGCCTCCTAAGTTTATTATGAACTAAAAATTCAGAAGACCATGAAAATGCAGCATATGCCACAGAATGCCAAAATACACCAAAGCTAATTCAACAAACTACTGACATCGAGGTCCCAACTAAGAACGGCTAACATAAGTTTGTGATTTGTCTTCGATACAAACATGTAATTTTAGTGTGACTTCAGGAATTTTGTTTAGATTACTATATCCATAGCTGAATTTGGTAAGAACAGGATACAAGATGGACTGGTTGTTCGCCAATCTGGCAAAACATTGACACCTACATTGAATCCTTTAGGAAATTTACATTCTACAATAAACTAAATAAGCACGTTTTTTTTAAAATGTAGGAGGAAACCATATAAGCATCTGGAGAACATGTAAACTGTACACAGGAGAGCTTGAAATGACAATCAAACCCAGGACCTTATGACTGTAAGGTGTATTGTATGATAACATAATTCATTGCCAGAGTTGATCAACTTTGCCATAGCTACTAATCAACAACAATGCCAGCCTCTTATGTGAAGACAACGTACTACGTTTGAACATACTTGTATGTTCCTTTCTTCTCGGCTTCTAGTGAACACTAAAATCAGAAAGCCATCATAGGATGAAGGAGTCAATCGCTTCAAGAATAAAACCAAGTTATAAACCCAAATGCAAGATATCCCTGATTTAAAATGATATATTTGGTGGTGTGAGCATTAACACAGGATTTAGCAATATTATTCAGTAGAAAGACCACTGTCAGACTCTGATGTTTCAACAGATCTCCGGAGACTACTCATACAGCTTCAGAAGTATGAGCTGACCTCACTTTGCTGATGCATATTTAAATTACTTACAAAACCACAGAAAAACACTGAAGCAAATGTCAAACGTGCAATGTGAGGTTGAACAAACCAGAAATAACTTTGTGTTGCAAATTCGGCTCTCATAATTTATTCAAATGAAACCAACCTTATCTTACATGAGAATAAAGTTCTTAAAGTAGGCGAGTAAAATAAATGAAATGAAATGCCAGTGATGACATGTAACTGCTCAATTTTTCCCAATTTAAAATTTTCATTTAAATCAAATCTGAAATACTGTACCACACACTTAGCATTTTGCTTGCGTTTTTCATTTTGAGATGTTCCCGATACTGTGCCCCCAAGTTTCAGTCTCTACTCTACTCTCACTTTCTAAAGGATGAGCTTGATGCAGGTCGAGTGCTTGACAAAGAATCGTCACAGGAATATAGTTTTCACAACACAAAATATTATAACAGATGATAGATAATGCCAGGGACAATTCAAAGTCATTTATGTCTCTCATTAACATTCTTATTGTCAGCATTGTACTGGGTCACAATTTGTCGAAATCATTGCCGGGTTACAATTGCGTTGCGCTAATATGTCATCTAATTACAGCCACATCAACTGTAGCCATGGTTAAGAGATGCTTCCATACTATGAGGGGTCCTCCCTTTTTGTCTAATCAGAGTCTGGCAACCTTTCATACACAAAGAGCCGCTGTCTCATAGAAGGGAAAAAAATCACTGGGAGCCATAAACTCTTTTGATAAGTGCAGATAACCCTGCATACCTCTTATTTTTGATAGTTGTTTTTTTTTTTTTACCTGATGCTATGAAAACACTGTTGCATTTATGAAACCTATGAGCTACTACAAATATATATATCAAAATGTATCAAAAGCATTCTAAATCCTGAAAAAAAATATGTTTGGTTGAGGCTTACTTTCAAAGAAGATAGTCATTGTCTATTTGTATTCATGAAATGAAAGTCAAACTTGAATTATCCCTCTACAGCAAACAAATGATGCCATCTGCATTACCATTAGGTCGCGAGGGCCGTAAGACATCATCTTCACAATCACAAGATTGTAAATTATCATTTGGGATGTTTGTATTTAAAGTTCATGTCGGTTGGAGGAGTAAATGTTCTCTTTTCTTGAGATTTTTTTTTTCCTCGACATAGTCACTGTGGGCGGCACAGTGCGATTCGGGTCCCATCTTTCTTGTGTGGAATCTGCTTGTTCTCCCAGTGCCAGTGTGGGTTTTCTCCGGGTGCGCCTGTTTCCTCCCACATTCCAAAGACATCCAATAGGCCAAGTGACCACTCCAAATTGTCCCTAGGTGTGAGTGTGAGTGCGAATGGTTGTTCATCTGTGTATGTCCTGCTGGCTGGCGACCAATCCTGGGTGTCCCCCGCCTACTGCCCGAAGTCAAATAGGATAGCCTACAGCATGCCCGCGACCCTCATGAGGATTAGCGGGTTGGATGATGAATAATTGAATGAGTCATTATTTGCTGTATTTGCCAAAGTCTAAGAGAGCCACAGCAGAAGGATCAAAGAGCCACATGAAGCTCTGGAGCTGTACGTTGCAGACCCCTAAATGGACACCATTTTAGAGAATGATTCTCCCTATTTTAGTGAAATCCAATACTGTGACTCAAATCATGAGCAATGCAACATCCATTGTAAAAATATTATTCATTGAGAACTACAGCTCTGCGTCTTGAATTAGCCATGCAACATTTATATGGGAAAGGGAATGTACAAACGGTGTTTGATATGGTGCGTATCACTACTCCGCACGAACCGATCAAGCAGGTTTTAGTTTATATTTAGAGCTGTTGGAAGAATGGAGGCATGATCATGAAGTGACCTGATTTGATTTTTATCTCATTAATCTCTTCCTCTCTGTCCTCACTCTTTTTCTTTCAAGTGTAGAACACTGGCCAACCTTCCCCTATAATATATGCCTCTCATTCTATACTCTTCCATCATTGTGTCTCCTGCATATCATGCAAGATAAAAGCAATAAGTCACTCTCATATAGTAATAAACATCATCAGCCAAGACTAATTTTCCTCATGTTCTTGTGCCATAAAAATCAGCCTAAGAAAACTAAATGGATCCAATGACAATGAAAGAGAACAAAAAAAAGGTATAATACATAAAGCCTCTTGTGAGGTGGTAGCCTCATCTGAAAAACCTGAATGTAGAAAGAAGTTAACATTGTCTGGCATATTGTCGCCAGTGAGGGATTCAGGAAACAAAATTCATTTTCAAATGTGCTGGAATTGCTTTATTTTGCAGTAGACTGAAAATAAGCACAGATATGAGAAAGCATTTATATTGACATTTGGATCTGATGCACAACCCAGAACAGAGCACATATGAGTTTAATCCACTTGTTTGTCAAATGAACAAAAGTATTACATCATGGCCTGGGTCTGTCTAATTTCACAGATTATTGAAACCCAAAGAAATACATCATAATTTCCCACTGCATGATCAAATGACAATAGCAGTATGGACACTGGTTCATTTGTCTGAAATAATAATTCTCTCTATCAGCCCTATTCCTTTTTGTTTAGGCCACTTGTACTTTTGACAGGTGAAGAGAAATTGGCATATTCTGTGAAATATATACATATATTCCGTCATGCAAAATGAAAACTTTAATCAAATCCCTAAAATTGTCTTAGTAAACCTGGCATGTACTAATTGCTTTGTAATAGTCCCACCTCCTCTGGTACTTTAATTTGGACGTTTTGATTTATCGCTGTGGTTTCAAATAGGAATTGGTGGTTACAAAAGAGCCTCTATTAGTCACGTTAATTATTAATTTTTCCTTTGAAAATATTTGTCGGCTTTCGTCGAGTAAACCTGCCTTTTATATATGCCTTACAGCTAGACTCCAAATGATACTAGTTTTAAAAATATTGTTTGAAAAGTGTAAATAAGTACACACAAATACATTACTGCCAATTACACTCAGGCACATATATTTGTTTTAATCTATCTATCACTCCCATTAGGAGCACTATATTTGCATATCTGTAGTTGAGTTCCCTTCTCCTTGTTCAGGTCACTGACGCCTCTAATATCAAATCCAAATGTTAGTCCAAACGTTGGTTGCTGCTCTGCTCCTTTCTTAATCTCATATACTCCATAAGAGAGTCAATGCGATTGTGCCGTACCACCAAATACTGATATACGCTATGATGATTGCAGTTAATTTGATTCTTTATGATTTTAAAAAGACCTGTGCATCATCTAACACATATTGTCTTGTGTCTAATCTCATTCCAGCTGTCCCCGATCCTCTTTCCAGCAAGTGGAGGACCAGTCAATGAATTATGATTGTTAAACAAGATGACCTCCTCTCAGCAGCAGCAGATGATGCGAGGTCCTAGGTGGAACCAGGCCTTGTCCAACCCTTTTTTTGTGCTGCTCCTGGCCCTACAGCTTTTGGTGGTTGCGGGTCTGGTTCGTGCTCAGACGTGCCCTTCTGTCTGCTCCTGTAGTAATCAATTCAGCAAAGTCATCTGCACACGGAGGGGGCTACGAGAGGTCCCTGATGGCATTTCTACCAACACACGCTACCTGAATCTCCAAGAAAACCTCATCCAAGTCATTAAAGTGGACAGCTTCAAGCACCTAAGACATTTGGAGATCCTACAGCTGAGTAAAAATCACATACGCAAAATTGAGCTTGGAGCCTTCAATGGACTTGCTAGCCTCAATACCCTGGAGCTTTTTGATAATCGCCTCACCACCATCCCAAATGGGGCATTTGAATACCTGTCCAAACTAAAGGAGCTATGGCTGAGGAATAATCCCATTGAGAGTATTCCCTCCTATGCCTTCAACAGGGTGCCCTCATTACGACGGCTGGACCTTGGGGAGCTTAAAAGGCTATCCTACATATCTGAGGGAGCCTTTGAAGGGCTGAGCAATCTTCGCTACTTAAATCTGGGAATGTGCAATCTGAAGGAAATTCCCAACCTTATTCCCCTGGTGAAGCTGGATGAGCTGGAGATGTCAGGGAACCAGCTGTCTGTGGTCCGGCCTGGCTCTTTTAAGGGGCTCATTCATCTCCAGAAGCTATGGATGATGCATGCCCAAATCCAGACTATAGAGAGAAACTCATTTGATGATCTCCAGTCATTAGTGGAGCTAAATTTAGCCCACAACAACCTTACACTCTTGCCCCATGATCTGTTCACTCCTTTGCATCATCTGGAGCGAGTGCATTTGCACCACAACCCTTGGAATTGTAACTGTGACATCCTCTGGCTAAGTTGGTGGCTCAAAGAGATGGTACCAGCAAACACCAGCTGCTGCGCCCGTTGCAGCTCCCCAGCTCACCATAAAGGGCGCTACATTGGTGAGCTTGACCAAAACTACTTTCACTGTTATGCTCCTGTTATTGTGGAGCCCCCAGCTGACCTAAATGTGACAGAGGGGAGCGCTGCAGAGTTGAAATGTCGAGCCAGCTCTTTGACTTCTGTGAGCTGGATTACACCCAATGGTTCCATCATGACACACGGTGCATACAAGATTAGAATCTCAGTGCTGAACGATGGCACTCTGAACTTCACCAATGTTACCATGCAAGACACTGGTACATACACGTGCATGGTCAGTAATTCAGCCGGTAACACAACAGCGTCCGCCACACTCAATGTGTCCTCAACTGAAAACAGCAGCTTCAGTTACTTTACCACAGTGACCGTAGAGACGATAGAAACGCCACATAATGAAGGTTTCACCACGATTGTGCAACAGAAGGGAGGCCCCACTCCCTCGGCTCATACATGGAAGTCGGTTTCAGCCACTTCTTCAACTACCACAGTGCAGACCCCTGTCTCTACCCGTGCCACAGAGAAGACCTACACAATCCCTGTCACTGAATTTGGTGGCGAAGGCTCCCTCAATGGCTTGGACGAGGTCATGAAGACAACCAAGATCATAATCGGCTGTTTTGTTGCAATTACGCTCATGGCAGCTGTCATGCTGATCATCTTCTACAAAATGCGTAAACAGCACCACCAGCAGAATCACCACGTGCCCACGCGCACTATTGAGATCATTAATGTGGACGAGGACTGCGTTACAGGAGGACCCGGCATGGAGGGCCACCTGACTTTGCCTCCTCTTGAACATGAGCACCTAAACCATTACAACGCCTACAAAACAGCATACAACCATGCCTCCACTATCAACTCCATACACAGCTCAGCGCATGAACCTTTGTTAATCCGGGCAAACTCAAAAGACAATGTACAAGAGACCCAAATCTGAACATTCTTTTCTCAAATAATGGAATGACAGCAAGACTCAAACATGAATGAACCACCGTGTGTCGACCAATCAGTGCTTGGTGATGTTCATTTAGGGACTTTGGTAATTAGGGTATGTCTGTTACAAGAAGTGTCTTTAAAGAAGTTATTTATTTAAAAACAAAGACTATTGTTAAATCAAGGGAAAACATTTATTTTTTCCTTCAACATTTAATTTTTGTCCCGCACCCTGCCCCTCCCCTCATTATGTTGGTTGATTCATGTTTCTTAGATTATGCCTAGCAACAATAGGTCCAAAAGAAATGAAACAAGATGACTGTTTGTTTTTGGTAAACTGTCAACTTTGTTTTCCCAATCAATCGAGAGCACACGGCATTTCTCTCCAACTGTGGAGTAAGTGGTAAAATATTTTCTGAACAGTCAATGACTGCATGACATAAATATTAAGCAACCGCTTATTTCAAGGTGTTAAGCAGAATTGTCAGTAATATTTGATCAGACTGTGACATATGAGCAATATGTCCCATATTTTCCTATTGGAAACAAAAATACCGTTGAGGATTAAGAATGACATGTAGCTGTGATGAATATTTTATTTTTTTCTCTCCACTTATCCCATGCGTTTAATTTGCAGAAGAAGAATCTTATACTAAATTTCCCAGCTTCCAAATGACCACCCAGATCTCAAACGCAAGGCAAAATGGAAGAAAACTGTCAAGAAAGTGAACTGAAACATTTACGATATTTCATCCTTATTCATACTGATACCCATGATTTTCTTTCCGTATGTTTCCAAGCTTCCTAAGCTACCCTTTTAAAGCATGTACCCCTTATCTCATCTACAGGGCTGTAGGACTGCATGCTCGCAGGTACACTGGTGAGCTTAAACCCTTTATACAGCTGTCTCAGCACATTGCCTGTAATCCGCGTACCACATTTCCACATGGGCAGTGCCTGGCAGCTCCTCATACACACCCTATTCCTGCCAGCCGCACAACTTGGCCCTGTGCAGCCGGTTTTGTGGCTAAATGTGGGGAAACGGGCACCAGCCAGATGTTGATGCTACACCTGCCTTACTCCCACGGCTCCATTTACATTTTAATTGACCAGTTTGGCCCAAGGGCAAAACTGGGCAAAGGACCCTTTTCAGGAAAGCGTTCCCAAAAGCCCATCATGAAAAATAATGCCAAGCAACATAACTTGAGGGGCTCGGTGGGCAATCGGGAAAGCCCAACACTTTTCAAGTGTATTCAACTTACAATTGTGTATGGTTTCCCACCTTGCCAACCTCCTACCTTCCAAATAATAATAATGAAAGATGCAGCGAGATCACTGTACTAATATTGCCATTCTTAAACTTTAGTCAAACAACACAAGTGTACAAGTGTATTAACAGCCCAGGTGTTGAAGAATATTGCAGCGTTTGTGATGTATTTTGAGAAAAAAAAAACCTCTGTTTTTAAAACAAAAAATGTGTCCATTGGCTTCTATTTTTTATCGTACTGTTTTATATAAAATATATTTTACTGTTATTTAAGAAACACATGGCTTTGCAAATCAGTTTAACCTACACTATACTGACAAGCAGAGATAGTCATGTCATACAGTGGCCCAAACAGGTGTCCAGCAAATGTTTGTGAAAAACTGATGCTTACCCGAAAATATTATCATTGTTAATTTTATTAATAGTTTAACCGATAGGTATAGCACAAATTATATTCCCAAAACACTTAAATAATTGTTCAAATGCTGATAGACATCTTCAAACATTGTTATACCTTTCCAAACACAATAAACAGCTTACAGCTAAGCATGCACAAAGACTATGTAGAGTCCCTGACCAGATGTCAATAATTATAAGATGGTGAATTATTAGAGCCTGCGATTGGCTGGCAACAAGTTCAGGGTGTACCCCGCCTACCACCCAAAGATTGCTGGGATAGGCTCTGGCATGCCCGCATCCCTCATGAGAATAAGGGTTCAGACGATGGATGGATGGATGGATGGATGGATGGATGGATGGATGGATGGATGGATGGATGGATGGATGGATGGATGGATGGATGGATGGATGGATGGATGGATGGATGGATGGATGGATGGATGGATGGATGGATGGATGGATGGATATAGCGGTGAAAATTTGACTGCACATTGATGGTGCCAACAAAGGATGCTTCAGGGGCTGCATTTTTTTATGTTAAAGTCTTGATGTTGTTGCTGTTATTGCTAGTGATTGGCACTTTGGTGTATATTGACCCAAAACTGCTGGATTCACTTAGTGAGAACAGAAACTGGTGGTGGGAGGTAAACTGCTGTTACGCCCTCCACTGGATTCAGTGCCACAGTCAGTCTCTCTTGTGAGCCAGTGTTGACATGGGCGCTTCATCTTTTCTTTGCAGTTCAGCTGTCAATCACAGATTTTACAATTGTAGATCAGGTGAGAGAGTGTTTGCAGGTGGAACTTCAGCACAGCTTTGGTCGAGTATTTTGGCATGTTTATGAATAAGATTAACCAGTTGTTATCTCATGATAAAAAAACTTCATTACAATAAATATCGTACATGCTGTACACAGTAATTTCAAATGACATCAGTCATAAATTAGGACCCCCCTCAGACACACACGCACACACACACATGCACGCACACATGCACACACACACGCGCACACACACGCACACACGCACACACACACACACACACACACAATAGACTTCTAACGGACAGCTAGTTTAGTTTTTGACAGTAACCATTTTTTCAATTTATGAGACACTTAAATACAATATAAATACCATGTATACCGTAGACCATATAGTCTAGTAGACGATGGAAATGAGTTTTCTCTCTTATTTTTTTGGTCACATAACAATCCACAAAGGATGCCGAACCAAAAATATGCGGGCTCTGCTGTACTGTCTACTGTACTGTACTGTGTACATGATACGCCCTGAATCTCTGCTTGTTTTGTTTGTTTGTTTTTGTGGGGTTTTCATTTTAACATTGGTCTATGTCTTTGGTCTTTCCTGCATTCACATTTGAGCTGAAGTGACCTATTTTGCACCAGAGTTCACTTGGAAGCGAACAGAGAGCACTTCTTGAAGCAGTCATGGTCTGCCTGTTTGGTTCACACCAGGGTTCCAATGAGATTACACACCCGCAGTCAAATCAGTGGCGTCAGACTTAACATAGCCTAAGTTGTGTACAATAACTCTTATTGAAATCACATCATTTTTATTTAGAACATTTTTAAATTAAACAAAAAAACATTCTCACCTCAATGGTACTTCTGAAGACGAATAATTTTCTTTCCCCATCCAGGATTATGAAACATCAGTATAGAATATGAGCACTTTGAGGTGCACAAGATAGTGAGTCTACCCAGCATGCCCACTGTTTGTATTAATATTGTATTGGCTACTAATATTAAGTTGGCAGTGCTTAAAAGACACCGTCATACATGTGTGCTGCACGTAAAACAGATGTCATACATTCATACATGACTAATTAATTGATAAAGGTCCACACTCCATAGACAATTAATATTTTATCCTGTATCGTGCTCTGTGCTGGCCACACAAACGTGTTCTGTGGTGGCCACACAATAATCATGAAATTTATAATTCTCTTTATTAGTTAATTTATTCGATGCTCCGGTTCTACTCATTTTACACACAAGTCTGTTACTCCAATTTTGTCTTTATTTGCAGTTTTGTTGTATGGAAATCTAAATGGTCAAATAATCGCATTTTAGTCAAGCTCCCTGATGTGTGTAAGATATTGAAATATTTCTGTTTTGACATAAGCAATTTTTGAGACAAAATGCAGTTGTAGTTGTAGATTTATACAAACATACATTTTTAAGACTGCATCATTTAAAAGAATCAATAACAGGTGTTTTTTTGTTGTGGCTGTTTGTTTTTGTTCAGATTTGTTTTTACTTGTACCAACCAGCCGTCTAAAAAAGCAATGTGCTGTAAAAGACTAAGAGATTGATTTTCATGTAAGAATTGTTACACGACCTTTAAGAAGATATGGAGATTGATTATAGAGACCAGAGTTTGTAGTACATACACAAAATATGGTTAAAATAAACTCTTGTTGTTTTTTTGTACTTGCCTGCAGTTTGTCTTGTTTTCCATCACAAATTAACGAAAACATTTTTTGAATGTTACAGATTTACATTAAAACCTGAAATGAGTGGTCTTCCAATCAGAAAAATACAGATCATTCATTAATGATTTTATCTGATGCATATTTTGATAGTGGTTACATGGATTAGCTTCACATTAGCTTTCTTTTAATTTTACCACTCCTCACTGGTCACGATTATTTTAATAATTGATTAATCTGTAAGTGGTTCTGAAAATGAATGATTTAAAAAAAAAAACATGCAATCCAAATGTTCGTCCTTTTATTATACCAAAACAGGGCATGATTTCAGTTCGATAGTTCAGAAAAAATATATAAACATATCCAGTAATATGATTACGTAAGTTACTGGTTTAGTCTGTGACACGTGCAGTGTGAATAATAATACAACAGATATAGAAAACTGAAGAAACCACATGTACTAGTTGCTGACTCGAGAAATGTATTATTATTCACAGTCACATGTTGGTATTAACAGTTCTTTAACATTGGAAGGAACATTGTAATGAACATGGCTTCTGCCTACTTCTTGCTGCTAGAGACCTTCCTCTCGTATAGCTGAGCTAAATTTGGTGAGGGAGGAAGCAGTTGAGACCCTCAGTAGGGCTTGATGATTCACATCAGTAAGTCTGGATCTGTACTTGGACTTAACTGAAGTTCAGGGGAGAAAAGAGTTTTTGGCACAATACAGTGCTGCTTTTTACAAACTTAATTGGTTCCACGATCAGGTTTGTGAGTAGAAACGTTTGTAAGTAGAAGCAATAAATAATGAAATAACTAATGCCTTCAGAAATGCACACTTAATGAGGAATACGGTCACGACCATTTCACTTGGTTAATGTCTTGGCGGGAGTCACTTGAGGGAACAGTCACAGTTTGTCCATTGGAAATAATTGAAGAGACATTGCTTATGATAATAACAATAAAATAATAATGAGGATCAACCAGCCTCAAAATGTATATGTATTTGGACACCCCTACTTAGGTGCACTTCATCCTCTAAAAACATCTTAAAACAATTTGTCTTTCCATGGCTGACTTAAAAGAGAAAGAAATGAGCAGCCTCCCTGAAGCTAAAGTGCTCTGTCATGTCTATTTTCTTTCATTAGTTACCAAAATAGGCAAATGCAATGCAATGTAAGCTGAATTGTATTTTCAATTAAAATCATTACATTTTCAATTGAAATCTGTCGGGGTTTAGTTGACTTATATTTCCCCTGAAGTCCATATATGTGCTTGCCCCTCCACTGCCCATCCAAAAAAAATGTGCTTTTAGTGGTCACAATCAGCTGAAAGGTCGGCCTCCTCGCTGGAAGGCTGGTGCAGAGAGCGGCAACGCAGCATGGCCATGTGAGTTGCCGGCGGAAACGGTTGCCTATCCGAAAAGTAGGTGCTTCAAGCGGCCACACTCAACAAGGGTCCACCTCCTCACTGGAAGTCTGGTGCTTGGTCTTGAAGTTAATAATCCGAAATTGATGCTGGTTAGCACGTCCGCCTCACAGTTAAGAGGGTGCCGGTTCGATTCCACCTCCGACCCTCCCTGTGTGGAGTTTGCATGTTCTCCCTGTGCACGCGTGGGTTTTCTCCGGGCACTCCGGGTTCCTCCCACATCCCAAAAACATGCTTGATAGGCTAATTGAGCACTCCAAATTGCCCATAGGTGTGAGTGCAAGTGCGGATGGTTGTTCGTGTCTGTGTGCCCTGTGATCGGATGGCAACCGGTTCAGGGTGTCCCCCACCTACTGCCCGATGACTGCAGGGATGGGCTCCAGCACGCCCGCGACCTCCGTGGGGACAAGCAATATAGAAAATGGATGGATGGATGATGCACACTGGCCGGCTGATTAGCAGCACGACAATGCACATGACCATGCTAACTGGCAGCGGGACGTACTCCGCCACATGGCGGGCAGCCACCTTGGACAGCTCCGAAAAAGAAGCTGGTGACACCTCACTAGCGGCCAGAATCGAGCTTTCTCGACGGTGAAGAAGGTGCTGCTGGCCCCATGTCTGGCTGAAATCATCATGCTAATTTTTTGTTTGAATTTTCCCAATTGCTTGCCTTCCTGCCTCCTGTGACGTAGACAGACTGATATGAAAAAGAAAAAAAAAACAGGAAGCGAGCTCCAAAATTGGGTGGATCAGTTTTTCATAAATCTCATCTTCCAAAATGCTGTAAATCACTATAGATTATTTTAGTGGTGTGAATATAAGTGCCAACGTTCATCCCTGTGTAAGTGTACCTTTAAGATGTGTGCACATGTCACTGACTTATATACAATATAAATCACTGACTGAATGAATATATGAACAATTCCACTTATTCACCATCACGAAAATTGAAGCCACTGAGGGAGTGTTCCAGAACACAACAATATGAAATCCAGTATTTTTTGTCGGCATTGTTGGTCAATTATTTCTTAGAAATAAATGTCAAATAAATATTCTTCATATGTTGATAGTACTATGTACATCTCAAACACAAACAGTGCACTTAATGTCACACCTGTCAAACAATGATGTAATTTTGAAATTGCACAACTCTGAGTGGAAAATATTATCAAAACTAATCTATTCCATTTTGTTAGCCTCTGAATGAGTCATTAGTGTATTGGTAAAACATCTTGTGGCTGAGCATATATCCAAGGCAGATCTCAGCACAATACAGAGTGATTGCACTTTAATCTATCATCGGCTTTCATGATTTACTTGGTGTTGGCCAAATAAACTGAGATGGGGATTCTCGCGTGATTAAGTGATTTTGCACAAAGAAAGCCTACAACAAACACTGAAACCCAAAAGTGATGCTCTTGAGCCAATTTTCAGCAAATAAATGTTTGTTTCAAAAAGCCCGGGATAAGGAATTTAATTACAGGATACTGAGTGATTTATAGCGTGGTTGTGCTTGATTAAATAATTATCGAATTGGAGCCAATCAATAAACTTGCTTTTCTACTTGGACAAAAAACAGTGTTTTTGTGTCAATGTAGTTTTTAAGAGCCTTTTTTTCATGGGTGTTGGGTCTTGATGGTTCAATTAACAAATATGTTCAGTATAACTGATACTTTGTCAAACTACTATACTTCACATGATCTCAAACAATGTTCTTTTTTTTTTTTTTTACTTCTGCATTTGATTTTCTTTCAGTGTTCTCTGCACAAATTGGTGGTAATTTGAACTGAGTAGCGAGTTGCCAAAAATCGAATGCCGAATTATTAATTATTTTGAGTAACACACACCGGGGCTGGATGGGTTTTAATTAGTGCATTTAAAGATGGTGTACTAATTGATTCAATGATTATTTATTCATTTATTATGGATGGACGAATTTCTTTCTTTATTTATTTATTTGTTTGTTTATTAAAAGTTATACGTTTCATCCACCTATCTTCACAAGAGTCCATGTAGGGTTGTGATGCAGGTTGAATATTGCATTCAAAATGAGGTGATTAAATTTGACTTAGCGAAATAGAATTAGTGTATATTAACAGACTTTCTTTTCCCCAAGACATGAACATGTATTTAAATCATTATATTAGACAAATTATTTATTATTGACAAATGGAAGTGGCAAAACCTAATCAAATCTAAAAATAATTATGATGACTGGACAAAATTATACCTTATTTTCTTTTCCACACCTCACCACCTACAAATCATTTTATCTTACTTTGATTCTAATGTGAATTGTCAGCTTTGGGCATTCATGACATCTTCTGAACCCAATAGCCTGAGGATTACTATGTCATCTTCCATCATCATTTGATAAACTAGTGACAATATTCTTGACCCCTCTTTTGCTCACTTGATATCCATGTTGCATCCATAGTATGTGATGCACATTTCATGCTTGAGTAGTCTGCGTTAACTAATTTATGTAACTAATTACCAAACAGCAGTGCTAAATTGTTTGCTGATGTAGTGCAATAGTCATTTGAAACATGCTGCCAGTTTACAATAAATAACAACGTTAATGAGGTTCAGTATGACAATCACTAGCCTGGAAAGGGTCTGTTTCTTTAAATCTTGAAAAATGATCAATTATTATTTTATTATTATCATAATTATTTACATAAATTATTTAATAACATGCTGCATAATGTAGGCCTAATCTTGAAAGCCAATTATCTAGGCTGTTATCAGATATTTATCACAGTTATAACAATTTTTCCAAAAATTTGCTGTCACTATTATCTATTAGGGTTAGGGTTCTTATTTGAACCCTCAAAACAGTTTATATCAAATGTTCAATTATGAATAAAGATTGAATCAACATTGCAATATCGAGGGTACCTGATGTTGATGAATGTGACATTGAAACAACATTGATTTATGATGGGCCATGGTTGATAATTCATTTACTTGACAGCATTGTTGATGAACGATGATTGACAGCAATCCTGCATTTTATTAAAAAGCCATGGATTTATAGTTGAGGGGAAAACAGCATGGGGGAGCCCATTGCCTGGTGAGTAAGATCGAAAATCAGATGCAGATGATTATGATTGACTGGGAGATAATTGCAAGGAACAACCGGCAGGACCCCTTGATCGAACAACGAATTCGCTAGATTCTATCTAGTCACATGATATAAGTGCAAATTGTGTCATCAATTCTTTAATTAACACTCAAATGAACTATACTAATACGTATAATAAATATATGAATGAATGAATAAGTAAATAAGTAATATTATTATTTCACCGCTACATGGCATCAAATTCTACACACTGTCCCTTTAAAAACATCTTTTAGGCTAATGAAATGCAAATCCTGCATTTTGTTTGCCGAGTCCCAGTCTAACCCCTTCTGTCATAGGTTTGAATTTAGTTTCTTATAAAGTGGGAAGAGTACTGGTCAGACTCGTGGCTACCATAATCCAAAATTATCACTGAGCCACTGAGGCCATGCTTCTTGAAGTGCAAATAATCCAGATCTGCATGGTGGTTAGATGACTGTTACAGTTTTCCAGAGAAAGCAAGACATCATTAGGGATGAGCCATCCATCTCTGAAGTCATTGATATATGAGCTGCTTTGTTTAGTCATGGTATAGGTCATCCTTTGCTAACAGAACGCATCATAAAAAGCAAGTCATTGTTTTATTACTGGAGAATTAACCTATTCAAAAGATTTTTGTCTTTTTTTTCAGTCAGATTTGTGATCTTTTTTTTTTATTGTCTGCTTTTGACAGTGTCATGTCTTGTTATGCATGTTATGGTGTGGGTGGCTATGTCATGTACCATCACCAGAATCTGAATGTGTGAGCATATAAATAATGCATCCACTGTGAGTTCTATGAAGCTATATAAATTATATTTATTATTATTATTACTATTATCATCAAGCATGAGAACAATGAACCAAGCATCATATACTATTCATCACGTGCGGATTTGTCTGAACAACCACATAAACACCCTATCTCTTTGACTTCAATTGACACATTTGCACAACATTATAGTTCTATAATGATTGCTATGCTATATGTGCGTGGGTGACCACTGACGGTGCTGTCAGCTGCTGCAGTACTCTGTGTCTGTGTTTCTGTGGATACTGTGATGGCAGGATTCATTGATTGAATATATTTATATGTTTGTTTTATAAGTGCAGCTGTCATAGCTTCTTAAACCGTTTGTACTGTAGCTCATTTGGACAACAGCTTGTTTAAATAAAAATAGACTTGAATCTTCAGTTGAGCAAATGACATGAGTTTATATTGTAATTTACACACTTATTTACTTTTCTGTATCTGTATACCCTTGGCAAATAGTTATTGTCATTGTACATTGTTTCTGCAGAAACAATCTCACTAATATCTGACAGACAAGAACTCTGAACAATTTCCAAGTCAATCTAATACAGTTCTTCACAATGATTTTAGTTTTGTTTGTCTATTGTTGTTCTTTACATTTTACAATCAGCATCTGGGTTTGGTTGGGCAGTGTTGCATTGTTTGAATTTGGACAAATGCAGGTTTGATTCTGGTTACTCAATTCAGTCAGATTGTTCCCCCAAAAATAGCTTGGGCTTTGCTAAAAGCTCTCATATACTGACATACTGGACACAAGGGTCTTGTTAAACAAACAACCAAACAAACAAAAACATGCACCATATAACAGGGTAAAATGATTCAAATATTTTCCATTGGGGGCGGTACGGTGTAGTAGTGGTTAGCACGTCGCCTCACAGTTTAGAGATGCATGGTACTCTGGCGTTCCTGTGTGGTGTTTGCATGTTCACCCCGTGTCTGTGTGGGTTTCTTTCAGGCACTCCGGTTTCCTTCCACATTCCAAAGATTTGCATGGTCAGCCGGTTTCTGCCCACATTCCAAAGACATGCATGGTCGGCCAATTGACCAGTCCAAATTGCCCGTAGGTGTAAGTGTCAAAGTGTCGGATAAGCAGTTCAGAAAATGGGTGGGTGGATGTATTTTCTATGAAATGTCTTTTGCAAGTGCTAGTCTAAATTACATCATTAGCCGGAAGAAAATTCTGCACCTTGTGACAACAAATTGGAATCTTGTGCTGATAGCTCATAGGAGGGTTCATGGCATTGTCTCAGGAAAACTAATTAACTGATGCATTCCATTTCATCAGTCTCGGGACTCATCCATCACACTCCGACGCAAATACAAAATATAGTACTCATGTAAATTGAAGTCTCACATAGCTCCTGGCTTAGTATAGATCATTTTCATTCAGGTGTCAAACTCAAGGCCCGGGGGCCAGATACGGCCCGCCACATCATTTTACGTGGCCCGTGAAGACAAATTGTGCATCAAATTCGTGTGTCATTTACTGGAATTGCAAATTGTCTTCACTTTTAATGTCTTTTTTTTTTTAGATTTGAGCAGTTTCTACTCGTCTGATTTGAAAACGAGTTAACTGTCAGTTTGTTTTGTAGCTTTTACTCTATATATTATGAGGCGCTCATACATTTATTTGAGTTGAGAGTCATAAAGGCTCTCCGAAAGAAGCTATGACTACAAAGTGGCCCGCAAAAAAAATGTTTGACACCCCTGTATTATAACTTCACAGCTCTCTGATATGAGTCAGTGGCTTGACCATTGTGAGCCTAAGGTGACTTCAGATTGTCTTTTTTTTTTTTTTTTTTACCTTACTCCTCAAATCAATCATGTATAATGCTGTTGCAGTTGCGAGAAACAGTACGTGAGCCATTTGATTTAATTAAATGAGAGAGAGCGAGAAAAGATGCAGAACTTAGTTAAAGTCCCAATGATCATCATCACACACACATCTGGGTGTGGTGAAATTTGTCCTCTGCATTTAACCCATCCCCATGTGATTTTGATCCATCCCCTGGGGGAGAGGGGAGCAGTGAGCAGCAGCGGTGCCGCACTCAGTAATCATTTGGTGATCTAACCTCCCAATTCCAACCCTTAATGCTGAGTGCCAAGGAGGGAGGCAATGGGTCCCATATTTATAGTCTTTGGTATGACCCGGCTGGTGTTTGAACCCACAACCTTCCAGCCTCAGGGCGGACACTCTACTACTAGGCCACTGAGCTAGTAGTTGAAAAGGCCTGTCATGGTCCTTTGTATCATCTTTTGTCAAGGTCATTAACCCTGTATCTTACTGAGCGATGAATGCCTGGGAATGTAGCAAATTAGTAATTCCGTTAGTGTTCATAAAAAGTTGCAATCATCCTTGCGAATCCAGTGTTTTGATAACGGTGGCAAGTGTTTGCAAAACAGTTTTGTAAGCAAGAGGAGCCAGTGAAATGGCAAACACCTTTTGACACATAACAGTGTCCTCTTGCAAACTTTTCCCTCTAGCTTTGCTAGTCTGTTGATTCAAATACCTTAAACCAGGCTGCTTTGCAGTCTGATCTGCAGATCAGGTAGGAAATAAATCTTCTCAAAGAGCAGTTTGTGTTGACTACAGGCCACACTCTGCTGTAAAAATCATTGCACTATCGACAACACAGGTGGATCCCAGATGGATGCATTAGCCCATTGGGAGACTCCAGATAGACAACAACAGTATTCTTTCAGATGTACTATCTGTTCACTCTGTGTTGGGTGGTAAGGTGTCTAATGATAGCAATATTTTGCTGTGACATGCTCAGAACTATGTTGTGTAATTTGTTAAAATAAATTTAATTGTGCTGTAAAATAACTTAAACATCCATCCATTTTCTGAACTGCTTAGTCCCCACGGGGGTCGCGGGCGTGCTGGAGCCTATCCCAGCCGTCATCGGGCAGTAGGCGGGGGACACCCTGAACTGGTTGCCAGCCAATCGCAGGGCACACAGAGACAGACAACCAATCGCACTCACACCTAGGGACAATTTGGAGTCTTCAATCGGCCTCCCAAGCATGTTTTTTGGAATGTGGGAGGAAACCGGAGTGCCCGGAGAAAACCCACGCGGGCCCTGGGAGAACATGCAAACTCCACACAGGGAGGGCCGGAGGTGGAATCGAACCCGCACCCTCCTAACTGTGAGGCGGACGTGCGACACAGTGCGCCACCGAGCCGCCATAACTTGAACACTAAAATAAAATTAATGTCGTACTAACAAGTAAGATGATTAATTATGGTATTGGGAGTCATGTTGAAATGTGGAAAAATACACAATTGAAATGTGCAGAATGATCAGTCATCTTCTTATGTCAATCCTTGACATTAGTAATTTCAATATGAGCAGGCTCCTAATTGCCTCAGTTTCTATTCTATCTAGTCATTGTCTCTATGTGTCCATTCATCTAATTACTGTCATCTCACACTCAGAGATGTCAAGAATGTGACTGCAGACAGTAATGGCTGGGTGAAAAGCAACATAAGCCCATGTATTCCTTACCCCATTGCTCATACAGTGTCACGTCAACCAACAGAGGCTGCGATCACCCAACAAAATATCCACTAGTCCCCTCTCCAGACCTGCAGGGGGCAGAGAAAAAACAGGGTGGCCATATAGACCAGTATAAAAGCTGGGCAACAAGGAAGGGAAAGCCTCTTAGTGGAAGGAAGAAAACTTAAACAGAGAAAAGAAAAGAAACCCAAAGAGACTTCTCAGTTCCTGGTCACACGCAACTGGTAGGAAACAGACTTCAATGCTTACTTTGATTGAAATGTTTGGTTTGTTTGAATTGTTGTGTTTGAGTTGCAGGTTGTGTTTGTCTTGGCTTTGAGTGGCTCAATCATTTTGTGCTTCATGTTTTCCTAATGTATTTATGCAATAACTGAACTTAGTTGAACTTAAATAATGCAATGTTTTCTTTGTTTAAGGTTAACCTGACTAACCACCCTCTAATTAATTGTGCAATAAACTGCAAAAAGAAAAGAGGAAGACTGAGTTGTTCTTGAGTTCCAAGGACGGCCCTTTTTCAAGTTGGGGCAAAGAACTGGGGAAAAAGAGGACAATTTGACGTACAGCATGCATCCAATTGGGTTTGGTGAGTTGGCGAATCGCTGCATCCTACACCATTCTCTGGCCAAATACAGAAGAAGTTGGGAGATATCGTGTTTGTACATGCACCAAACAGTGCGGGAATGGTTATTAAGGGAGCAAGAAAGGTTTCTGTAAAGTATTGGGGAGGGTTTAAAAAACTAATATTGTGCACAGGACCACAATGCAACAGGGGATTCATAAGCAAAAACTGAGAGATCACTGTATTGTGACTTGACCTTCATGTAGACTTCAGTCACCATTTCGATTAATTTGCTTGAATTTTGAAAAAAAAAAAAAAATTCAAATATTCAAGTGTTCAACGCACAGGGATGAATAGGCATGAAGCTATGATGGTAGTTTTGAATCACTATATAATTAATTTGATGTCTTAACAAACAATCGTGACTGATATTTCCATAGTCATCCTGCTCTATGATGAAGCAGGTATATTCATCAAAAACATGCACGCAAGCAGACGCACACACATGTAGACTATTCAGTAATTTGGAAATTCCAAATTGATGGCTTCAGTCAATTTCTGTCATCTCAGATTCATTTGGTTTAGACAATCTACTGAGACTTCCAGACACAATTGCTCTCCTCCTATCAACTCTCCAACCATTGTTTCAATTTCACAGGGGGAGAAATTGACTTGTTTCATTTGCTCTCCTCCATTCCGATGTCTATAGAATGAATGAACAGCGACAGTGATTTATATGGAAATAAGCTAATTTGAGTTTTGTCACCCTTTATTTATGGCTGTGGGAGGGTTTTTTGCACACTTATTTAAAAGATATCTGTCAAAATGGACACATATGATGGTGTACATGACTTTGGTGCATGCAACGTGGGTTCCGCGACCGTCTAAATGTGTGAATGGTGTGACTGCCTGGCGACCAGTCCAGGGTGTCACCTGATTAAGTTGTATTGAAAATGCGCGCGTGTGTGTGTGCGTGCGTTTAAATCAATAGAATGTTCTGTAATGCATCAGCTCCACAACTCACTCAGCATGCCATCAAACTGAGTGCAGAGTCAGCAAGAAGAGAATGTCAGCTGCTCATTACACACTTGACACGTGCCTCTTTACACATTTGTTGACACAAGTGCATACAAGCTTCACTATTTCGAATACTTTCAATGTTCTAATAGCAACAACAGTAAGACTAAAAATTGCCCGTGAGCGCGTTCGTGAATGGTTGTTTGTCTACTCCCTGATGACTGCTGTGGTAGGCTCCGGCACGCCCGCAACAAAGTGGTACGGATAATGGACGAATAATCAACTATCTGTTGTTGAATGTTTTTACATCTTCACATAAAAAATCTGCGAATATGAAATGTACACAAAATTTTCAAACCCAGTATAAAGTAAATGTATTTGTTGTTCCCACAAAGAATAATCAACAGTGAACTCGCATAGTAATTAGGGCAAAGATTAAATCATTATTAGCATATCAATGGCAGAGACAGTCTTTGTTTCCTTTTCGCTAATCCTCTACGACCCTTTTGCTCTTGCTTTAATCCTCTTTTATCACATGGGTCATTACACAGAAGAAAAAGCTCGCAATTTCTTCTCCTGTCATCTACAGTAATTATATCATTATCTAACCAGTAATTGCAGATTAAAGATTGGTTATTCTGCATGTCATGTTGAAAATACATAAGACTATTATAATTTTAAACTATTTATCATTGGATGATTTCCATATATATATATATATATATATATATCATTGTTTTTTTTCTTGTGTGTGTTAAATAAAATAGAGTGTTGTGCTGTATATTATTTCAGAAGCCAGCGAGTGTCTCACAATGTGACTGACCTATCACTGTTTGCGACATTTAGGTCTCTGGTTCTCCAAGGTAGATATTTTATAGTCAGCCTGAGGTCAGCCTCAGGACAAATTTGTCTGGCTCCAATGACCAGTAAATTCTACAAGCACTTGACTCAGGAGCAAAGCAATATAATTTTTTCCCTTCCACAAGTTAAGTATCATGGACAGTCTACACATTTCCTATTCAAGGATAGCAAATTGAATGCCTCATACTGACTTATTAAAATTTGATGAAGAGATGCCACACAATTTAGTCCAATGGTGGAAGCATTGAATTTTACAATGGTCATGAAAACATCCGTGGGATAGAAATAAATTGCTAGTTGTTGCAAACATGGTAGTTTTCTTTCTGACTTATGTTGGAGCAACGAAATAAGGCTTCACACATGGTCTTCTATTGCAGACCTTTGAAATGGGCAAAACACTGCTACTGCCCTTTGTTTATACTCTATAAGGACAGAAGAACAGTTAGTTTTCATTCAAGAAGTATCTCAATATCTTTGTTTTCATTTTTTGATTCCTGTTGTGTTCAGACATTGGTTGTACTAGCTGGTGCTGCTTCAAGAAGGCATTTTAAAACGTGTCTGTTGGAATTCTATGAACATTGACTTTCATCCAACAGTTACAATTCTGGACTGAATTGGTGATGTAAGACCCTTGGTCTCCTGTTGAGAAAATTGCCAATTACCATCATTTATGCCCTGTCAGTGTTTCTTTTAATAGGACACTGCCACCTAGGGGGTCAAACAGCCTTGTCATTACTAATGCGAGCAACTGCTCTCAGTAGCACTGTTTTGAATCAAAGGCAGTAATAAGATGGAAAAGTCTTAGACCAAAGCGATCAAGTGCCAGACAAATGAATAGAGAAAGGTTAAAGGCAGGTTTTGCTTGAAAATATTTAAAAACAAACTATTTTATTTAATCATATCCACACAGAAGGGGATTTTGGAATTTTTGACTGTGATTTCCAAACCAACAATGTTTAAGTAGCAACTAGGTAACAAATTACTACCTAGGGCTCGCACAACCAAAATTCTTCACGCATGTGGGAAAACCAATGTCTCCCCGAGTCAAGAATCTGTGAAGTGAACAGAATGTAGCTATTCACATAGACGGTGGTAAATAAAACAAAACATGTCCTAGCAGACCTCAGTTTTCTTGATAACATGGCCATTTTATAACACTCCCATCTTTGGAAACAGTTGATAATATTGATGCATATCTGAGTTTCTGCTCTGTCGCAATCACAACATGTGAGATTTCTGCCTTGGAGCACTTCAGACAGAATTTTGTGTGCAATGCCCTAAATTGAAATTATTGAAGCAATACAACTGTGAAATGCGAGATCTTGATGTTTGGGGTCTGCCACAAATGAAAAATATTGTAAGATTTGAAAAAAATTGTTTACCAGGCCGAAGAGAATGGGCTCTCATCCAAGACTCTCCAGTATTCTCCACACTAGTGCTTTTTGACTGACAAATGAAATGAATTTGGACTCTATTAAGTTAAAAAAAGAAAATTGTAAGCAAATGAGAACATGCAGGCATATACTGACTGCTCAGAATATACTGTATATAGAATATATTCTATATGTGTGTGTGTGTGTGCGGGTGCATGTGTGTGTGTGTAGGTGTGTGTAAGTGTGTGTAGGCGTGCGTGCGTGCGCGCGCGCGCAACCTTCCCATTTGTACCACATCCTCAATGAGAATCAATACTGAAATTGGAAAGAATGCCTACAGCATAGTCATCTATTGGCATGGTGTTTCATGTTATCACTTATGTTGCAACAGACTGGGAAAAAAAAAAGACAAAAAGACTGACATCCCTGAGTAGACTTACAATTGCACTTTCTCTGTCTCAAGAGAAGAAACCCAGGGCACCTGGTTTATGTTACTTGCGTTGTATATTCGTTCAGGAATTTGTATGTTTAAAATGGACCATCAGCCACTGCTTCAGGCGATCATACTGCTGAATTACATTTTTGTTAAAGAAAATGGGACATATCGACATGTGGCATGCTGCTGAGAAAGCAAGTGTTCTTAAACTGTTAATTACCAGTAGAGGTCATGATTAGAGGAATGCATTTCGCTATACTAAAGTTGCATGCTTCTCCAATAAGGTGCTTGAAATTCCCTTATCCATTATAATACATAAATGGAACAATAAAAATTAAATGCATTCAGCGTACATATAAAGCTTACTAAACAGATTGACATACCACCTTTACAAGGAAATGGGTTGTTCTCAGAATGTGTGGTCAAACTTACTGGTCAAATACTGACACATTTCAAAAGTCATTGTTGTCTTTCCTTCACAATCAATCACCACCTTTCACTGCTTACAATATTAGACATATGAGAGAAATAACATGAACAATTTGAGATTTGTGGTGTGGTTTGTGTGTGAATGTATTTTAAAGTTGTGAAAAATGGCACATTGCAAGAAAACACACAATGCTTTAAAGCTATGATGGAAAAACACGTCAAAAGTATTCTGAGGCAATGGAAAAGTTTGAGATATTTCTTACTGAATCAATCCTCGATAAGCTTTGTACAGTTTCCATGTTGAGCTTTGCCATCGCTGGTCTTCAAATGACTGTGTCATTTGCCAGGATCTTAAGTTGGGAAAACGATTACTTTCGCCGAAGATAGAAATTAAATTTTCATGCTTTATTTTAGTATGATGATTAATTACTTTCCATGTGACATAAAAAAAACAATATTTTTATAGCATTTCGAAAATTACCCCACATTTGATCATTATTGAGCTTATCGATAGTTTTTTTTTTTTTTTTTTTTTTCAGCCCCAGTTTAGTATTGGGGCTCAGTACCCATCCCCAACTACAAAACTTAAAATATAGCCAAACCAAATTTTTGGAGTAGGCTTACAGTATACCAATTATTATAGAGCTATTACCACTGCAGAGGAATACACCAGAGGTAATATTGACAGGAACACGTGTCTGAATCACACTAACGTGATTAATACATACTGTAAGCAGATGTCAGCAGATATGCAGTGTGGGCTACCTTGTATCGATCTCATTCTCTTTGCCAACTCAGGATTTTTCTCTCTTTCTCCAACTGATGGTGTCAACATGAAGTCTAAAATCTTTCGACTAATTTCTGTGGTATCTAAGGGACTCCAAACCATCCGTAAATGGTAACATTTCTTACCTAAAATTTGAGATGATGGCTACGTTTATATGGATGGAATGATGTTTTGTCGACACGGAAGTCTATTTCCGGTATATTTGGTCAATCTGCACGTCAAATGGATTTGATCCCACCAAATATTTTATGCATGAACATGCAAATCCTAATAGGATCAATATTTTTAGTGTACATGAAAACAATGCATCCGATCTTTTTTTTAATCTGAACCGTGACTGGATTATCAATGTCAATGTTAACGTAGCTTGTACGAGTAAAATTTTCACCTATTGCATATGTAAGGCCAGCAAATCTTCCTTTTTTTTTTTTTTTTTTTTTTTTTTTTAAATATATAATTTTTTAATTTCTGGTCTTGTAGTTCACAAATGTCTCCACACATTGGTTTAAAGCTTTTTCAAATCACTGGTACATGTCCAGGAACAGAGACGAACGGCTACTCAAATGAGCATGAATTTGGGGTAGCCTCATGTCTGTCTTTTGTTTCTGATTTTAAATTGTTTCTCATCTCATCATACATCATACATTTAGTCATTTACAGTTAGAGATATGAATAAAAATAATAATACAATAATAAAATCATAAACTAAGAGGGTGCACCACTTTCCGGTTAGATCACCAAATGATTCCCAAGCGCGGCACCGCTGCTGCTCACTGCTCCCCTCTCCCCTAGGGGATGGATCAAAATCACACGGGGATGGGTTAAATGCAGAGGGCAAATTTCACCACACCCAGATGTGTGTGTGACGATCATTGGGACTTTAACTTTAACTTAACTTAATATAGCACTTTTCATACAAAAATTGTAGCTCAAAGTTTTACAAATTATATTTGAAGAACAAAAATAGTGCCACTCAAAATACCTTCACTCAATCAATACTTTATTTATATACTAGCACTTTTACAAATTTTACAAATTATTTTTACTTTTTATTTTTAAATTAATATCATCTCCCCACCCAAAATAATACTAAAAGAAACAAAAGCCTTTCCATGCACCTTTCCAATGTCCTTAACGTCATGACATTCTAGAAAAGCAATTTGAGCAATCTCTGTGACATTAAGGGGACCCGCTATGCGTGGCCATGCTGACAAAACCAGTACATCCGTACATTTCAGTTGACGTGCATCAGGAAGTCGAAAAAGTCATGCTGTTTTTTGTCAGTACAAAAGTGCTGATGTCAAACTGTCAAACCAGGAGGTATTGGAGCTTGCCTTTTACCTTAATGTGCCTAAAGTGCCTTTTAACTGTGAAAACGCAGGTGTTTTTCGCTTCGCAATGTTTTGCAGAAGATAAAGGCAAAGGCTAATTCTTGAATCTAAAATAATTTATGGTGACCCCTTAATACAGTTATTACAGATTAAACTCTAAGCTCTCAGAACATACCCATCAATTGTATTAGTCAAAATATTTTAGCTGAATGTTCATAAAAATGTTAACGCAACATTCTCGTGTTTTCGTCCTATGTTTTTTTTTTTTCCATTGATTTCTAGAACCGGCGGCTCGGTGGCGCACTGGGTAGCACGTCCGCCTCACAGTTAGGAGGGTGCGGGTTCGATTCCAACTCCGGCCCTCCCTGTGTGGAGTTTGCATGTTCTCCCCGGGCCCGCGTGGGTTTTCTCCGGGCACTCCGGTTTCCTCCCACATTCCAAAAACATGCTTGATAGGCCGATTGAAGACTCCAAATTGTCCCTAGGTGTGAGTGTGAGTGCGATTGGTTGTCTGTCTCTGTGTGCCCTGCGATTGGCTGGCAACCAGTTCAGGGTGTCCCCCGCCTACTGCCCGATGACGGCTGGGATAGGCTCCAGCATGCCCGCGACCCCCGTGGGGACTAAGCGGTTCAGAAAATGGATGGATGGATGGATTTCTAGAACCAGGCTATTGTGGCACCTTAGTTCCCAACTAGTGTGCCATGAAAGATAAATGGGCTTTCACTTTATATATTGCGCTTTTCTACCTTCAAGGTAATCATAGCGTGTTTACACTGTCTCCTCATTCATGCACTGCATCAGGAGGCTGGTGGCTCAAGGACATGGTCACAAGGGCTGAGGACCACATTCACAATTCACCAAATTCACTTAGGTTTGTGAAAGATGGTGGAAAAACGGTTAAACAATGGTGAAACGGTGAAACAACCACTCTGCCACCTGAACCCCAATCAGATCAGTAGCGGTGTTATACGCGTTAACATGAACCTTGAACATGGGGCATGGGTGTCAGATAAACTCAGATCTGACTATTTGCCACAAGGTGTGGTGTGAGTAAACAGTAACTGTTAGGCTGGCATGATCTTTGTTTGTATGTATTTATTATTTGTTCTTGTTGTTTATGATTTTTTTCAACCTATCAGAACATCCAACAATGTGCCCAGAAGTATTGTTTCCAGTATTCATGCTTAAAATACTATTTTTCTCCTTAATATGAAGTTTGAGCAAAAATATCAATAGTTTTTGATGCCACACAATGTGTGCTTTGCGGATTTATGAAAAGAAGGTTCAATTTCTCGGCTCTCAGCACATCTATTTCCTATTCAGGGGGACTCCAAGTGAAATTGCAAAATAAAATAAAGTGCCCTCTTTCTTTTTATTGCTGGCTTGGCTGCTTCTTATAGATGATGCTAGTGTGTAGAAATGGATTATCACAAAAACGTGGTGAATGTTGTGACGTAGTCATCTTTGCACCATTTGACCTGTTTTGTCACCGTTAAGCTCCCTGCTGGGAGTCAAACTTGAATACAGCTTGTGTGTGCAGCTTTTGAGAGAAGCATGAATGTCAGCGGATGAGAAAAAAGCACCTCATAGAGGAAGCAGTGTTCCATGAGCGGCAGTCTAGTGGCTCATGCTGCTCATTTGACAGATGAAGTAAAAGCTTTTGTCCTACTATGCTCAGGACACTTGGTTGGTCTGAAAGTACCCTCTCAAATATATTCTCCTCAATGTTGTCTTTATCAAGGCCCATGTGATAAACAGATAATACAGACATATTTATGTTTTTTACGTATCACGTACCATTACTTTGCAACGCATGGAGCCACATGTCTAGGTATTTGACACTTCAGAAACAATAAAAATAATAGGAGTAAGAGACAACTATCCGTCATAAATTTTTTGTATAGTGCCTCTGCAGGGTCATGTATAAACTGTCGTGTATCCCAGCTGGCCTTGGGCACTTGTGCACTCTTGACTGATCAATTATAGGGTACATCCAGACAAATAACTGTTCGAACCTATGATGAAGTTTCTCATTACCTATTATGCATGCTTTTGGACTGAGAGGAACCTACAGATCCCTGAGAAAAAGTGACATGCAATTGGGGTAGTGCAAGAAGAGGTCTGCATAGTGATTCAAATCCCACCTTTAACTGTCAGGCAGACAATCTAACATCCACCATGTTGTCGATTGATTTTTAACTTGAGTAATATTTCATTAGTAGTAGGACAATCAGAAATTTGGGCTTTTTGTCACATTACACAACTGTAACTGAGTGTAATTTTTTTTTTTTTTGATCTTTTGATAGTTGGATAAAAGTGTATCATAGACATGTTATTAGATATTGGCATTCCTTCCCAGGGACAGAATGGTCCGTCCGTCCGCCCATTTTACTGATGGATGAAGAGAACTTTTTGTTTTATAAAGGAAAGACTTAGCAAGGATGGAAATGGGCTTTTGTCTGTCCCCGCAATTGTTCCCTACAGGGTCAAGTATCGACAGACGTCCCTTTCACTAATAACTGACAAAAACACCCATCACATCTTGTCCGTGTAATACGTTAATGCACTACTTTAGACCAAATGTGAAATGTCATGAAGCGCCACTAGTCTTGAACGTGTTCACGGTGTTTGTATGAGTGATGGCGTGAATCCACTTTGCTTCAACTAGAAGGGTTTGTAATTCATTGCTCCTGGATTAAATCGATGCAGTCAATGGGGAAATTTGTCCATGGAAGAACCCGTGACCACATTGAATATACCATCCATCAATCATCAGATAGACCACACACAAGTGGCTTGTCGAAAGGCTCTTTAAGTGCCATTCAGGCCTGACCAACAGTTATCAACCAACCTTTCTGACAGACTTAAAAATAACCTCTGTATCACCATTTACTGTCAGCTCTTAGTAAACATTGAAATTTCAGGTAAAAATGGGCTACAGAGAAAAACAACTACGGTATGGTCAAATGTTTACCTTGAGGTTGTGTTATTGTTTTATTTGTATGAATGCAATTATGCAAGTCCACTGCTGCTATTGCTGTTCAAATAAAGGACTGGGAAATTTTACAATCGAGGAAAGGCTATGCAAACATTTTATGGTGACAATTAAATTCAATGAGTTTTATTTCATTGTGCCCTTTTGCAAACACAAGCCTGTACGCACAAAGATGACTTGAGCACTATACCATGAAATTAGGGCTACAAGAGGGGGGGGGGGGGGGTGGGGGGGGGGGGGGGAATTAAAGATAAAAACACATTTTGCAGGATTAATCTCACCTTTGAGAAAGATTCTTACATATAACAATTTTCAGACATACTTAAACAAGGTTTGAAAACACAGATGTCCATAAATCAAGTACACCAAAAAGTTAAATAACAAAGGCTTGACATCACTGTGCTGTTTGAGGGAGAACAGTTATAAAGAGCATGCCAGTGGAGGCTCTGCAAAACCCCTGAGACCGACTCACCGAACCCCTAGGGTTCGATTGAACCCAGGTTAAGAACCACTGGTCTAGGGGCTATCAATATTGAGAAAAAAAAATGTTGATTCTACTTCTATTTCTTTACATTCTTGGCTTGAGTTGATCAACCTGCAGGCAATTCTGTTCAGAGCTTTTGAAGTAATTTTAGAAAGGTAATACATTTCAAATGATCCTGACAGTCAAACATATCATTGCAGCATCCATGGACCAACCAAACACCCGTACGATAGACTCTGAACATCACATGACTAATCCCCGATGTGCATGTTTATGCAGCCATGCTGATCGTCATGTTGCGACTGCAGATGGGAGAACCACAAGGGTAAGTCCCTCCGTGCGGGGAGTTCAATCACAAGTTCAAATCTCACTGTATAACTTTGTCCCCGCCATTATTATTAGTAATAATTGTATTTTTACTATGTTTACAACATCTTGGATCTGTTTCTTTGGATGTTGTGGAGCAGTAATTGCACATAGACGATTGCATCGACTTTGTAACAAAAAAGAAAGTGACGTATGCCGTAAAGCATGTCGGCACATTTATAGTTTTTTGTTTGTGGCAGGGTTCCTGCCACCCTCCTCAAAATGTCTTTGTCTCAGTAAAAGCGATAGACGTCGCCATGACTACAGTACCATTCAATTAAGTTGTAATATGTCAAAAGTCAAAGTCAAAGTTTGCTTTATTGTCAATTTCTCCACATGCCAAGACGTACAAAGAGATCAAAATTACGTTTCCCACTATCCCACGGTGACAAGACATAGTACACAATATACTATATACAAGTAAACAACACAAAAGTAAAAACAAGAAGGCACAAACAATGTGATTGTTCAATAGTATTTTCAGCAGGAGATCCAAATACCAATACAGTAATCCCTCGTTTATCGCAAAAAAATTGGTTCCAAAAACCACCCGCGATAAGTGAAGCGAAGTACGGTCACCAACAAGAAGTACGGGGCAGGCTAACTTTTATTTGAAAACTGCTAAACATTAAAATGTTTATTTCTCATAATAGTCCCGCTTTATAATGATCCGTCTCTTTTTGTGTATCAGAAAAAGAAATACAATCTAAGCATTTACAACAACTCTCATATAATTGAAACAATGAATCCACAATGAATCTATAGTGATCTACATCTATTTGGAAAACGTTCAATGCCACAAAACAACTTGTACAGCTTTTTGTCTTTGCCATCACTTTGTTGTGAATGCTCTATTAGTCAATCCATGGGAAGCAATTTTATGTTTTCTTCAGCACAATTACCTAACAATGACAGTCCATTTCAGCTTCGTCAGACTCCTCACTTAACTTTCCATATATAACCATTATCATGCAGATTGCCCCATTATCTACTGGAAAAGGACAGTTGTTTTCGAGTGAGATGTCTATTATTCGCTGACAAAACTGAAAGTCGTCTATCGTCAAGTGTTGTTTTTTTTTTGTGTACCTGTATCTTTTTTTCCACCTTAAAAACAAGATTCTATTCCACCATACAAATGTCACTGTTTCCCACGACTAAAGTACTGTTTCAAAGGGAGCACTGTTTGTATCTTACATGCTGCTTAGGTGCTATCTAGCGTACTGTCTTATTTGTATGCACATTTTTGGTTACCTCGGCCAGAGAGAATGTAACTCTTTTTTTTTTTTTTCATTGGTGACTCACCTCGAGGCGCGCTTACCTGCATGGTTCTGTCAAAGTCCTTCCGAACCAGATACTTCTGATCCCTCAGGCTGACAGGACAATCTATCTTCACCTGAGGAAGAACTTTGCACCGTTTGTCTTCAGCATGCGCCCTCTATCAAGGAGAACCAAAATAGATATGATAAAATATTCACAGCTTTCTCCCTGATAATGACATTCAAGAATGTGTCCTCAATTCCAAATTGTATTTCCATTATTTATTATTGTAATACATTTCCGATAAAACTCATGATTGTTTTACAGTGTATGATCCAACTTCATCAAACATGTTTCACAGTTGAAGGGTCAAATCCAGAGTAAAAGCGTGAATAATTAAATTCTGTTCAGTATACGTATTTAGAGGGCAAATACTTCTCATCCTAAATGTTCACACACCGGTACTGAGCCTATAAGCAATGGCAGGCTTGTAGCACTAACAGGATTATGCACCAAGACTTTGACTTTTACAGCCATGACCTTAAAGGGATTCATTTCGAAGCTGTTGATCATGGGGTAACCCGTGCCTTACCACATGAACTCCATTTTAGTTTCTTGAAGCATCAACAAAACAAACCACAATCACCCAATTCCAACCCAATCATAACATTACGGAGACAATTGGTGACACTACATAGTATGTCTATGTCCTTGATGAAACTAACTACAAAAGGGGAAAAGGGTTATGTGATGATCTGAATGCTGACATCATTGACTGATTTGTGAGAGTAGAGTCAAGGGCTTGTGTTTCTTATGATGGTATTAGAGAGCAGATTCTTGGCCATTCATCAATTTTTGATAATGATCATTCTGTTCAAGTTCATGGAGAGCTTATGCTTGTCCCAGATGAGTTCAGACAGGGGTCCAGAAATAACCAGTTAATCACAGGCTCAGCCACCTTGAAACAGACAGCTGTTCACACTCACATCTACGGGCAGGGTCTTCATTTAACCTGAGTGAGATGGAAACGATTGATCTGTTGTGGCGACCCCTAATGGGAGCAGCGGAAAGATGACGTTTTCGACAGTGGCAGAGACTAACACTGCGTACAAACGCCACACAAAAAGACCAATTCAAACAAGAATTAAAATGATATTTTTTGGTAAGGTAACAAAATAAATAACAGAACCAATCCGGCAGCATTTGTTACACAGTTTTGTGTCCCCAAATTCATATTGGTAAAAGAATGAATCTTTTGACTTATGCAAACATTTTATATGGTTATACAGATGTGTGATGCTGCCAATGTGAAGTGAAAAAACATACGTATGACTGGAAAACACAAACTCAAAAACATTAATATATAGTCAAACACGTTTGAACGTACTCACAAATACATTCAAATGCGTTACCAAACGGAATATGATGTCAGGTAGCAACTGGGAGGATGACTGTAATAACATCTTCAATAATGCATATGTCTATGTGGAGGTATTGAGATGTACGGTTCTCTCATCGATTGAAAGGAAATTTGTGCATGTTCAAATTGTTTTCAGTCTGGTGCACTGGTTAGCACATTGCCTCACAGTTCAAAGGTGCATGGTTTGATTTCGGTCCCCGCCTTCCTGCGTTCGCATGGCTCATGCCTGTGTGGGTTTCCTCAGGGTGCTCTGGATTCCGGACCCATTCCAAAAACATGTTTTGTAAATTCATGGCCTGGATGACCTACTCTCAACCAGAAAATCGGCCATCAGTTTACAACCTACACTGCAACAGCACAATGATCAAAAACACACCAAGTCAACTTCTGAATGAATTTTAAAAAATAACTCTTTGGCTTATGTCAGATCAATGAAACATCACCCCTTGGCCAGCCTGAACAAGTTCAATAACATTGTGTAGAAGGTAGTCAGGAAACCATCATGCTTCTCTGACAGTCCTACACATCTTGCCTTTAGCCCATAGACTTTTATTTCATCATGCATGAACTGGTCTATTTAATTTATTATTTTCTTAGGTCAAAGGAATCAACCAAAATTGCTTGATAAGTGGACTCCTTGATTGGCACTGCAGGATTTACATAATATAAAGAAAACATTCAGCTAATGCAAATGACACATTATTCCATGTGTAAGAAAGAAAAGGCAAAGGTATGCCTCAGCAGCCTGTCACTCACCTCCATGCCAGATACATGCTTTAGGTGGAGCAAGACTAAAAAATGTTAAATCTGCTCTTATGCGCACTCCGCTAGTATTTTTTTTCTCTCACTTGAAACTAGGTGAGGCAGTGATCCAGGTTCTTAAACCCCCTGACAACCACCATTGATCCAATTCCAGCTGTTTCAATGAAAACCCAAAGAAACACAGAAGCCTTTCATGAAGTCACTATGACCTTAACTCAGAGATCGCAACCGGTATTTTACATGAATTTAAGGACCAGTACCATGACACAGATAACACAAAGATTCTGTTTCTTCATCTGACCACTACACTTGACCCACACATAAAATCTTTGACTTTCCTGAATGAGAGCAGCTGCACTGATACAATCTTCAAGAAACTGACTAACAGTATTCTGGAAGACTGTTCAGTCTTTTTTTTTTCTTGTACCACTATTTTGTGTGTGCATTGTTTTTTACCCCAATGATAAAGCAGATGACAGTAACTGATCATTTAACAATAGTCGTCCTCATAACATTTTAGTGATAGCCAATTATATCGCTGAATTATTTTTTTAATGAAGGATATGTAAAAGAATAATGATCCAAATGCACATTAGCTACCATTACATTTGAGAAAATGACATTAAAAATGCTAAAAATAAAACCATAAATAATGAGCATAAATATTCATCAATTCTTCTTCCAAACAGTTTATCCTCACTAGGGCTGTGGAATAGCTGGAGTCTATCCCAGCTGTCTCATTGTGAATAGGCGGTTACACACTGAACAGATAAAAAACTATTCACTCTCACAATCACATGTACGGACAATTTGGAATGGTCCATCTCCCTACCATGCATTGTTTTGGGAGGTGGGAGGAAGTACTTGGAGGTAATACACGCAGGCACAGCGAGAACATACAAATTCCACACAGGAAAGCCAAGGCCATAACCATACCCTTGCATCTCTGAACTGTGAAATAGATGTGCTAACATTGCCACCTATTAAAATGAACGAGTTATGTACGAACTAATGAATAAAAATGATATTTTACGAACATCAGGTCTTTTTGCGCAGACTACATGATGTGATGAGCAGATACTCTACCATGTGTGTTCTCTATGTTTTTTAAAAGCCCCATCCCATCCATAGAGAAATACAGGTTTACAAGGTTAGATTTTAATGAGTCTCTTTGCCTGGTCACACACTCATCTGATATGGCTCTGTTGCTGCTGTTAAAGCCAAAATCATGCTATCGCTGTGTATTCAGGCCAAGCCAGGTCCATCATTAATACTGCTCTTATCATTGTGTTCGCCATGATTTCCATCCAATCCATTGTTATCAGTGAGACCCATATCAAACTGTGCCTGTCTTGTTGGGACATAGAGCAGAAGATTTGCTACCCGGTCCACAGTCTGTGTGCTCTTGCCTGTTGGCCAGGAGAACACAACAAAACCTTGACATTAATGATTCAGTGAGCACAGTAATTGAGTGCCTTTCTCATTTCCTGGCAGCTACAATACATTGATGGCACTGGGTAGGCAGAGGAGTAGAATGATGGAACCATGCCGGTAAAATTCTCCTAAGATTAAGAAGGAGTGAGAGAGTGGATAAGGGATATGGAATGGGAAATAAAGAAAGGGCATACAATGAGAGTGTGATTGGTTAAAGAGAAAGTCAAGTAGTCAATGTTCTTTACAATATGTCCTATGCTCATCCACTAGTCTAACAAGGGCCTTCTGAATAATTTTGTGGAATGTGAATTAAGCAGCCAAATCTGTTTTTATCCATCTAAGTGGCCAGCCATTTTGCCACTTGCTTGTCATGATCAATCACAGTTCAGCTTGCAAATATCACATGAAAACAAAACTCTGAAAACAGGTGACCCGTAATTTGTTGTTACCTGAGCCATGAGCAACTGTAATGTCATTTTCACCACTTTAGATGGATTAAAAGGAGTGGATTTTGCTACTCAATTCATATTTTGCAAACGCAACATGAACCAGAGCATAATGGCTGGTTTTTCAGGAACTAGATCAGAACTCTGCAAAGAATAGCAAATAAAGCCTACCTCTTTGACATTTTAACGTGTGTGAATGCTATGAGCATACGCATATAAGTAGATTTTACTATTTCACATAGAGAGGGCTCACTATAAGTGCTTCATGTGGCCAAGATAGAAAGCACATAATGGATGTACAAAATACAGAATCAGTATTATACAGAAACACTCATCCAGCCACCAAAGACTAGCTACGCATAGCTGCTTGGTGCTATTACACTTGAGTGTTGTATATGGAATTTAGCACAACCCTTTTTTAAGTCACTTTGATGATCAAATAGGACCAGCATTTTTTTTTTTTTTTAATTAAAAAAAAAAAAAACCAAAACATTGGCAAATCTAAAATGACCACAAATCATGTGTGAAATATACTCATGATATACTGACTGCTTGTCAGGACGGCAATCATTAGGACGGCTCATGAAAGAGTGTTTGAGTGTTTGCAAATCTTTTCATCATCATTATTATTGGCATTACTGGTATTTTAAGAGCAGGTTGCATTTAAAATTAAATAATTCCATGTGTGTCCGCTATCACAGTCTTTTTGCCTATGCATTGATTGAAAACAGCCCCATGATTCCATGATCATTCTTGTCAGAATTGGGAAGTAAACAAATTAACATTGCACAAAACTATAATGTAAGCTGGATATTAAGTGAACAAAGAAATGGTAAATGGGTCAGTGAATGACTGTAGTTCAGTGCAGTGCTATGCATTTCTTCTCAGGCCAGCCCATGCGACTCAGCTGCCTGTCAGCAGGACGAGGCAGATGGGAGACATAAAACGCTTCATGTCTTGACAAGGTAGTCTGTCAAACTTAGGGAGAACAGTCACAGGGGTAATGTTTTGACAAGGCATTAAATGTCTCCTTCGCAGACGTCCTGTATGTCATTGCATTAGATGGACGTCGAGATACAGATGGCTTTTCATGCATGCCGATAGCAATTCTGTACGTGTGTGTATGTGTGGCCGTGCGTGTGTGTGTGTGTGTGTGTGTGTGTCTTGAAGAGCTGTTGTCCTCAAGACCACATTAACGACACTCAGCTAATGATGAGCCTTTAGCAGTGTCACTCATAAGTCTCAAATGTCACCATGTAAGTGAGTTGTTAAAACGCAATTAAACCCAATTTGATATGGAAGATCCCACCGTTAAATCAATATTACGTAATCTCCACACATGTCCATGATACATATATGTATTAGAGAGGCAAAACAATCTCAAAACATAAAATATATGCATGAACAATGAACATCTTTGTGTTTTCTCCCATTAATTGAGACAAGATGGTAAATGCAAATAATGGTGAGCTGTGAGATGAATATTCCTAAATACAGTGTAAAAATATCTGCCACAATTGTTTGACAGTAGCTGTCGGTGGACCGAATTTCTATTAGCATGAATGCAATCTTGCAAAATTTAGTTTGGTGGTATTATGTAATAATCCAAATGATCTGAATCAAAATGACTGGCAAGTCATTGGTCAACAGTAGACAGCTGAGCTGATCTAAATATTATCTGGTTTCGAGTTTAGGCTTTCAGATAATACTCATTTATACTTGTCAATCTTCTCTATTAGGATGTATAAAATTGATGACTTCAAAGAAGTTGATGGCAAATATCTTGTTTCTAATGTGTTGCTGAAGCTATAAAACCTTCGAGTTACAACATGTTTCATAAATTCAAGTTTATTTCTGCATGACTGAATTGATGCTGAGCTTTCCCAATATGGCTGTCAGGTCCTCAAGCCTCTGTTCACCAGCGACTATACTCAATATTATCCCCTCTCACCTCTTACACAGCATTTGTCTTGAGCCAAGGCCTCGTCTGCAATATGGCCAGGCAAATTGAATCTGCCAGTCAGTTGAAGTGCCACACTTATCTAATTCAAGCGACAGTGCTGTTCTCTATTGCCTATGCATGACATCCTCCGTGTTTGTAACGTAAACACCCAGCAGCATTTTATTTTTTACAAAGTATGTTTCCCACTCTGACTACAGTTTACATTAAGGTCTATCTATCGTTAATGTGATTTTTTTTCATTCAGTCTTGATTTTGCTCTATTATGAAGAATTGAAAATGGTTGATGAGTTAAGAATGCAGGCTATGACTGAAAAGGCCCCAGTGGTTTCTGTCTGCATAGCTCAGGTGTCCTTGAGCAAGGCACATAGAAGCTTCTCAAGTGTTTCCCAGACAGTAGCCAGCCTCTTAGCTAGTACAGGGATCTCAGACCCGTGGGCCAATTGCGGCCCGCAGGACAATCGTTAGTGGCCCTCGCCTCAATATGAATGTATAATGTTAGTTTGGCCCACGATTTTGATATGAATGGTTGTTTGCGGTGTTGATTTGAGTGTGTTTTTTTGGGAGCACATACTTGTGTGAAAAGCTCTTTTCTACCTTGAACTTCAATAAGTCCAATTATAGGTGCAGACTTACTGACGAGCATCTTCAAAACCTACTGAGGGTCTCAACTGATTCCTCCCTCACACTTAATGTGGCTCAGCTAAATAATATAATAATACATTTCTCTAGTCAGCCACTTTATGTGGTTTCTTCAGTTTTCTATATCTGCTGAATTAGTATTGTTTTCATTACTATCATTTTATTTATGTATTACTGTTTGATAATTATGTTTCTTACTTTTGATAAAATTAAAAGTTTTTATCCGAACCTAAATACTCCAATACGGGCCAGTCTCACCCGATACACTACCTCCAGTGGCCCCCAGGTAAATTGAGTTTGAAACGTTGAGCTAGGACCAAGAGAAGTTAAAGTTAAGTTAAAGAGAAGACCCAGACATGAGGTCTGTCGATAAGCGAAACTGGCTGTTCTAGAGGATGATGGTTGAGTTCTCTCAGTCAGATGATAAGCAAGGTTACACATAAAGGAGTTCAATTTACGATGCAATATACCCTGCAACTAGTGGCCTAATGAATGGATGCGTGTAAGGATTATTGCATTCACTTTTGTTTTTGCATAATGCATGACTTATAGCACTAGATGTTTGGTTTCTGACTGTTTCAACAGCAGCATGCATATCCTAATGTTGCACTTTGTGGCTATGATAACAATTCAGCAAATTGCAGCACAAATCTTCTCATACATCACTGATATTTATGTGCAATTACACTTTTGATGTCTGATAGTTGTCAGATAATTATTTATTTATAGCTGATCTTTGCAAGCAAGTTGAAAATACATGCAGTATTTATATTTTAAAATATGTGACTTGGGTTGTTCCCCGCCTACTGCAAGTCAACCGGGATAGGCTCCGGCACTCCTGTGATCTTTGTGTGCAAAAGCAGTTCCGATGGATGGATGGATGGATGGATGGATGGATGGATGGATGGATGGATGGATGGATGGATGGATGGATGGATGGATGGATGGATGGATGGATGGATGGATGGATGGATGGATGGATGGATGGATGGATGGATGGATGGATGGATGGATGGATGGATGGATGGATGGATGGATGGATTTGGGTAGCTTTAGATGGGCGGATGGACAGACAGATGGACTGACAGATGGATAGATGGATTGATCAGACTAGCAACTTTGAGAACAATTTATTCTTACAATGTCTTACAAATGGAGCAATACAATTCCGTAGCACCAAGCAGCATTGTTCCTTTGAATGCTTTTTACTCAATAATACAAGCCTTTTCAAAAAAAGAATTTCTTTTTTTCAGTAGATCTGGCTACGCAAACAGCAGTGTACGCTGTGGTCAACAAGGTTAATAATAATTACAATACTAAACTTCCAGAGCATTGCATAGAAGCACATTCTATGCAACTCTTCGACTTATCATTTTATGTTTTCATGTCTTTGTGACCATTTTGTGTTTTGCATTATCTAAAAATGTATCCCAAGAGGAGTACTTGCTAGTAAAATGTAGTCATTTGTGTGAGAGTTTCCCTTCCAAACCAAAAGGTGTCTTTTTTTTTTTTTTTTTGGGCTATTGAAGAGCCTCTTGTTTCCGGTCAGCTGGCATGAGGTCCAGCTCTATGATAAATTCTTTTGCACAGAAAACACTGTACAAACAAGCTTAAGCATGAAAACATAAAAGGATGAGACTAGCCGAGTGCTGTTTCAAGCAGTGGTATCTTTGGTAGGGCAGGTGAGCAGCACCAAGCTCTTACTGGCCTGAAATGAAGCTGCTATTTCGAGTATAGAGCGAGATCTAGTGCGCTGGAGGCAAAATTGGTCAAACGGAAGTGCGAGGAAAGCACAAAAATAGCCTGAAATGGAGCCGCTGTTGCATCACAGAGTCAAAGCCAGCACACTGGAAGCATAACTATGTACTCGGAAGTGTGGGGAAAGCTCAAAAATAGCCAAAAATAGCAGCTCAGTAGAAGGCTCGCGGCTCAGCGTCTCGACTCTGTGTGATCGCATGGCGTGGGGCCTCGCTGTCCTCTCCTTGCTGGGTGTCTGTGCCGGCTGCTCACTAAAGAGACTTGGTTTTTAGGCTGGAAGTGATTGATTCCTTTCACATTCATTTTAATAGGAAGAATTGCTTTAGTTTGTGAATATGAATGAATTATGTTGTAAACCAAGGTTGTCCATTGCATTTTGGTGCCCAGTGAATTGTCAAACTGGGCATAATGTTACTGTGGCTTAAGTTTGTGTCATGAGGTTTTGTGCTTTTTATGTGCAGCATAGTAATAATTAACTTTTAAGTGCAAACCATTTGCATTTATTTTTCATGAACTCTTTGTATTACATACTGATTTTTTTTAAATGCAATTTTTATGTGCCGTATATTTTATCTGCAATAGAACATTGTTTCATTTTCCTTTATTTAAGCAGTTTTAATGTTCATGGTGGTGTAAGTGTGAATAATTATCTGTCCCTATCAATGTGCTTCATTGCCTGTGTGCAAATCCAATGGGCATTCTACTAGTGCTTGGAATCGCCATTTAAATTCACATTTGTTATTGTTGTTGACAGTAAGAAATTATTTGCAAATGCAATGGACCATATGTAACAAAAGACATTGAGCATTACCGGTGGAAATATGAGGTAGCTTACGTGTTTCCACTTCCCACTCGTTTCAAGCTACTGAAATAATATCAGAGGAACTATAACACGTTTCTTTAAATGTGCGATAACTTGAGCTGTGGTTCGATGCTGGTGTTAATTTCGCTTCCATGTTTCACATCATGGTGTTCCAGGTTTCACATCATTGGCCAGCCTCAGTGCTAATCATTGCAAGAATGTTTGACTGAACTTGTTTATCCCTTAACACATCCCACAATAAAGGCTAATCGGTGATCTTGAGAGATATCCCATAAGCAGGCCAAGATGGTTGTAAAGGCATGTGCTTGCTAATATCATTGGATTGTACATTTAATTGTTTCAACATCTAGCACATTTATAAATCTATTGACCTCTGTAGATGCAAGCAAAATGTCAGCACATTTGGAACATTACTGAGTCAACGTAGTCCCCAAAAAAGTTGATCTAGAACAAGTTAGAATTTTTGAACTTCACAACCCTCCTTTTGATTGTTGCCAACATTTACAGCACACACCATGCCACAATATTTTCCTGTCCTGCTGTTTTTCATGCCACTTGACAGAATGACAGCTCTTATAGAGACACAAAATGCTGCCACCTGTCAAGAAGAGAATGAAAAGAAACTGCCTGTGTGTGTAGTGGTCCATAAGGGAGACATCAACACAATTTAAAAATCAGTTCAGACAAATAGATGGCGATATATTGAAAAACAATTACGCCAAATGGAGAAGAGAATTTGACTGGCCAATGTCTAATTGACAGTATACAATTACACAAAGTACATGATATCTTTCTTTTAGATGGAAAATATAAAAAGCGGTACAATTGGAACTCTCTTATTGGGAAATCCAATTGTTATGAGTATGAATGGTATCTATTCATATACACATTTTAGAGGACTGTATGTGAAATAGGTACAGTACTGTAAATCACATTATAACATCACTCGGTGTGCACGTGCGGTTTAGGATAATGAATCCAGTGAAGTCTCTGGGTCAGTGTGAGTCCAGCGCAAAGAACAGTAGTTTTCTACTTTAGGTTTTTGCCAGACTTTGCATGAGTAAAATTGGGCATAACATGGCATTTGTGAGTCAATGTGGGATAGAAGTAAACTTTTCCCATCCAATCATCGTGGCATGCCTCATTTGCTTTAAAATCAAGGCAGTCAGAGCACAGTAAATCCGAGTAAGCCATGCCTGACATTGCAAAAACAGACATAGACTTTCTGTGGACCACGCATGACATTGGCAGTTAAACGGCAAGTTGTCCCCTTGCGCATGATGTAATTGTCCATGCATGTAATGTAGGGAATTGGAGACCACCTTGAACCCACGCTACTTTATGTTGATGAAAAATGCAAAGTTCTCCAGTTGAACTCCATGCAGGTATTTCCGTCAGTTCGCAAACGGATCACGGCCGTCAGAGCGTCACTGCTATCAAAAGCACACAGCAGCACACACATAAATATGATTATGTGTTGATGCAGCACAATCAGACCGACACAATATGAGATGTCAAGACTTTCTGATTTTCCACGCACACTGACCAGGCCTTGCGCTAACCAGTGGTTTGGCGATCCTGTTTAAAATTCGCTCCGTAATTAATATTGGACAATTTCCCACGGCACAGCTGAACATCTCTCACGGCACACCAGTGTTCCGCGGCACAGTGGTTGGGAAACACTGTTGTAGGCAAATGAGCAACCGCATATGTATTTTCTTGATGATCCGAGATTACAACATTCCTTTCATATGGCCAACATGAGACACAATGTTTGCAAGTACCGTAGTTTCTCAAGTATAACATGTTTTATATGCACCCCAAAAATCACCCTTCAAAAATTGATGTTCCTGTGTACGCATGTATAATATGCTCACCCAATTTGCTGGTATCCATGCTCAAACATTAAAGTATCTGTATAGAAATTTGAAAAGCTTGTGTTGCTTGCCTCACAAATTGATATAACCAACAATACAGATACTTGTATGCTTGGTTTAAACATGTTAAACACTGTGGTACTATGACTGGAAGATATAATTCAGCCTCAGTTAAGACACCATAAGAATGACTTGAAAACCATTACCAGCTATAATGAAATGAATTCCCATGGGTACAATAGATGGACAGTTACATAGATGGGAGGTGATGAAGAGGACAAGGTAACATAGGAAATGGTTATAACCCCAGTCGCCATGGCTATTTATTTAACAGTGTTTTCTGAAACCTACAAATGACTTTAACCTTAAGTGCGGGATGAGCTTCAAAGCTTTTTGTGACTGCCTGTGGAGTGCTGGGTTGAAATCGTGTGCAATTATATTTACAAAATGCCATGCAGTTTGTTCAGGGCGAGTGACCATATTGACCATCTTACCCAGAAACCCTCAAAATTTGACATTTAGAATGTAGCTGAAGTTTATGTTTAAGGACCACATCTTGGAGCTGCATATTGCCAGAATGTACTATTCAAATTCACAAATGCACTAAATATAAAAGCAAGCTGTCCAGGGCGGTCATGCAAAAAAAGAAAGAAAAACAGTTGTAGTTCACCACAGTTCGAAGTTATGGAGCCTACCATAATTTCTGGACTATAAGCTGCACGAGCAAACATTAGGGGAAGTTTTTGTTAAATAAGAAATAATAATAATGTGCAACAACAGTAATATAAACTATCAATGTAGAACTGCCAAAGCATGTAACTGTATTCAGGAATCTATTCATCACATTTACCGGTTTATTTCAATTTCATCTCACACAAAACTACAAGAGAAAAATAACATCAGAATTATCGGTTCATCAAATGGTCAGCTCTAACAGACTGGCTTGCAGATCAGTAGTTGTGGCCCATTTGCATTCTGTGTTCCAGTCCATTGGTATTGCTTAGCTCTTCAATAAAATAAACAACCATAGATAGCCCTGTCCGAAAGATGGCCAGGAACTCATGACATTGGTTTAAACACAACACAATAGTATTGAATGCCCTGTGCTTCATGTAGGACCTGTGGGCCATTATGCAAAGTGAGTGAATTTTTACTTTACTAATTAAACAGTTTACACACCTAAACATTTATATAAATAACCCATTTTGACTTTAGGCAGTGCTCTGAATGTAACACACAGATCATGTCTTTTACGGTCAGGTTTACAGTCAAATGTTATAAATTAGGGCTCTCAAACTCAACATTTGTAGGGGGCATTGGCGATAGTCAAGCATTTCACAAAAAAAGGGTGCAAATGAAAAAAGGAAAACTGATCCAAATGTATCAAGCTTCATTAATAACAGTTCAGAACATTAATTTTTGGGACGTGAACAAGATTGGTGAACAGATTATCTGTTTCTGGTACTTCCCATACTCCTCAACATGTTTAGTTCAGTAATAGCATCTGAGTTGTTGAGCAACACAACTTTCTCTGTGTCTTCAAGTCGTCCATCCATCCATCCATCCATCCATCCATCCATCCATCCATCCATCCATCCATCCATCCATCCATCCATCCATCCATCCATCCATCCATCCATCCATCCATCTTCTTGAAAACAAGAACCAATCAATGTGTTTGGATACCAACTTGAAACCTGAGTGTAACATTTTAATGTGATTGTAGACAATAGTTTTGTATAAAGATGGTTGCAAAACATTATATGATATAGTGATTGACATGATACATATTAGGACTTTATTGTTAACTTTCAACTGGTCCTAAAGAAATTAAGAGAACAGAAATGGGAACTGCTTCTGTTCTTTCTACGACCTGGCATTAATGACACTCAGCCCTGAGCACTATTACTTAACATGTTTTGTACATTATTAGAGTACTGACTACAAAAAGTCATTAATTCTAGAAATAGTTGTTTGTTGTTTTCTTTTACAAAACACTGACACTGATCAAAGTGCTTTCTTGCTCGTGGAATCCCACATGTGGGAGTTGTGTTAAATTATATATTTTACTGTTATTTCAAACTTACAGTTTTAGTTGTTTATTGTGTTTGCAAATTAGAGACTACACTCGTTTGAAATGTCTCAATATTATATGTTTGTCAGTTGCCAAAAATGTGATTGTTTCGATTCATTTTTTTAAAATACAATCTTATTATACAGTTGCATTGAAATGTTCCTGTTGTGAAGGAAGAACAATGGCTTCAGGTTAGAAAACCATTCATGTTTAATTTGTAGTTTGAAGACTGCTTGAGAGGGTCAAACTAGCCTCCCAGGGAATTCTCCCATGCAGCTTTAATGCATGAAAGCGGCCATATGTTTTTCCTCATTGTCAGTGCTTGACAGAATCCCCCTAAGAGAATGTTAACAACAGGTGAAGTGAGGCTCGGGGGAAAAGTCTTATTGGCACAACAGAATAATCAATTGGACCACATGATAACCATGTCGGTAGCTCACAGTTGAGGAATTTCTATTGGTTTGTGACTCCAGTATACAATCTAAAAAAGAAAATGTGCCAAAATTGTTGCATTATTTCCCTTCATTTTTTTTCTGAATATACTCCATAAGCGAGATTCAATGCATAATAATTCAGTTTCTGGAACAATGCCTGGTCTTTTTACCTTTTTTTTTATATTAGTTGGATTGACTGAATTGTGTTACTTTGGTGCATTAAAGTTAAAGTCCCAATGATCATCACACACACATCTGGGTGTGGTGAAATTTGTCCACTGCATTTAACCCATCCCCGTGTGATTTTGATCCATCCCCTGGGGGAGAGGGGAGCAGTGAGCAGCAGCGTTGCTGCGCTCGGGAATCATTTGGTGAGCTAACCCCCCCCCCCCCCCCAATTCCAACCCTTAACTACTTAAATAGTGACAAAATTTCAGTACTTATTATTCAAATACAGTAAACATGTGTTCCTCCTTTTTGGCATGCGGCTATTTCCAAAAAGCTTTTTTGGAGCATACACTATGAATGATTCATTCATCCATCTTCCAAACCGCTCACAAGGGTTGCAGGGATGCTGGATCCTATCCCAGTTGTCTTGGGTTAGCGGGGTACATCCAGAACTGGTCGGAAGCCAATGGCTGGGCACAAAGAAATGATCAACCATTCACACTCACAATCATACCTACGGGCAGTTTGGAGTGTTCAGTCAGCCAACCATGCATGTTTTTGGAATGTGGGACAAAACCGGAGTACCCAGAGGAAACCCACGCAAGCATGGGGAGAACATACAAACCACACAGGAAGGCTAGAACCGTAAACAAACCTTGCACGTCTGAATTGTGAGCCAAACGTGCGAACCAGTGTGCCACTGTGCTCCCTGCACTATGAATGAGTCTTCAATTATTTTGCATGATGCAAAGCTGTTCTTTTGGTTCTAATGGTAAAATAAGTGGGAACTGAGGGCAATTTTAGTTCAGTCAATCTGGTCATATCTCACAGATCTCATGGGCTGTAGGGGGCAATGCCCACCTACCAAGTCGGTGGTGCCACACTCCCCAACTTGAAGCATTGCCACTAAAATCACAGTAGTTTTATGTGCTAAGAAATGCTGGTATAGAGTTGTTTATTACTCAGACACAGGGTGTACAGAGATTGGTGGGGTGCTACCTACTCAAAGATTAATTTCAGGGTAGTGCATTAGTGCTACAGTTAAAATACTTGAAGCACCACATGCAGAGATCCTCCCCTTTTCCCGGCTTTCTTTCTGCTTAGCATGTGAAATGAATATAAACCCGAGCACAGGGATTGGCAACCTTAAAGAGCCAGTTTGACTGTCTCTCAAGAAAAAAAGAAAAGAATCACACCCAGAAGTCACAATAGCCTTTTTGATGTCTAAAGTGAGGATAACACTGCATACGTAATTTTTTGTTCCGTATAATGAATTAGTGAGTTAGTGTGATTCAGAAAATGAATCTATTGTTGGAGCAGAATCAATTATCTGTGAAGGAAAATAATTTAGTATTTCAATCTATATGATTGCATTCTCGTCTTTACATGGTTGATGTAACTAAAACATTTAAATAACAACTTGTGATTGTAGAATAATGATCATGTGTAATTTGACTTTTTTTTAGTTTTTTAAAAAAAATTGTGATTGTAGAATAATGATCATGTGTAATTTGATTTTTTTTTTGCTTTAAAAAAATAATAATAATTATGATCATGTGTAACTTTATTTTTTTTTGCTTTAAAAAATATGTTAAGATTGGTGGAATTAAGAGTCCAATGATGTGTATTGCACAAGGACTGGTTGTGCATGTCACACTTTTAATGAGAGTCTATTAGCAACCAATGATGTGTATTGCACAAGGACTGGTTGTGCATGTCACACTTTTAATGAGAGTCTATTAGCAATATTCTATGCGCTCAAATCAGAAGTATGTCATAGTTTAGAAACCAGTGAAAATTAATTACTCATCGATAACAGCATGATCCTGCTCATTTAAAACAGATATGCAATACACATATTTTTAAGTACTTTTATTATAATTTTTAATTCTCATTTAATTTATATCCTTTTTACTGTGACACAGTTGGGCGGGAGTGCATTGCCCGAGCGCCTTCTATGGATGAGCCGTCACCGATCCTAACGCTACCTGACATAAAGAGCAGTTAAAAAAAAACAACTAGTAGCTGCTCAACCGCCACAGCTTCTTCTCTAAGTGCCTTATAATTAAATCATGACAAAAGACAGATCTTCAACATCGCAGTAGTAAGGGTAAAATAACAGTTCATTTTCCTGGCAAAAGGGAAGGTGAAACTTTATTTACCAGTCGATTTATCATCCACCTGATGGTTGCAGCTTTTTTGTAATAAGTCACCTGTGGCTTCTTGTTTTGAAACCTCATTCTCATCATATAAAGAACTTAACCAAATAAGCAATGAGAGAAAATGTATATCTATCTATGGTGGGTTGGGGGTACTATTTCTGCCTTGCAGGAGAGATGTTTTGAGTTAGAATCTCGGATCAGGCCCTTCATTGTGGAGTTTGCATGTTTTTCCTGTGCACTTTCTCCGCTTTCTCCAGCTTCCTCACATGTTCAAAAGCATGCATGTAAACGTCAATGAAGTGTCCAAATGGTTGTTATATGTGTACTGTGATTGGCTGGTGACCTGTGTGGTGTTTAAATCTTGCACATAGTCAGCTGGCATAAGATTCAGCCCACCCGTGAACCTCATGAGGACAAAAGAATATGGCTGGGTGGAGAATCAAAACCTGTATGAACACCTCTAAAGCTCTCTAAAATGCTTAGCGTCAAATGTTCTGTTGTAATCAAGTGGTGATGCTCAAGTACAACATTTACAGAATGAATTTGCTCTAATACTACATTGTTCGGCACTGTAAATGAAGCTGCAAAGCACAAATCTCATCTACGTGGGTGGCACAAGCTCGTTCTTTGAGGTGGACCCCCAGATTTGATCAAATCCTATTCATGCTTAAAAAAATTCAGCATCACTACCAGACAGACACATTAGAGTGTGGGAACAAAGCAGATGTCAGGCTGGAAACGTTAAAAGCTTTAAGTAACTCTTACTGGAAAAATGTTCACCTTCAAATTTATTTCTTTTTTTTTCCCCCTTAAGCTAGTAAAATATAGACTTTTTTTTTAAAACATCAACTATGTCTACTTTCTTCTCTGTACTGTAGAGATGTACCATGTGGCAGACTACATTTTATGTAAAAAGGATAATAGCCATGGTGTGCCACTGTTGAGCAACCTACTTTCGAATGGTAATACAGTATATTTAATATTACTTGTAACTTGTATTTAAAAGTAGATGGCTACACATTCTTTTCCACTTGTGACATTTTCGGGTACACTCGGCGGAGTGATGTACTCTGCAGTATGCTATTCTTGAAAATATTGCACTGTCATTATACTTAATTTATACTTTCATGGTTATAGCTACTTAGAATATTTATAACTTTGAATAAAAGAGCCAAGTTACTTTCAGTATGAGATATTTTTTCATGAGTTGTGTGACAGCGGGAACAAGATACGGTTCTAGACCTACATAAACCAAACGCCCAGGTTAAACTATTCTGGCACATCTTACAGGCATTATCTTTTAATCAGACTGTAAAGCCTGAGTGATTGTTACCTGAGGGTGACTTTTAGCTTCATACATTGACCGATGAGCGGGTGAAAAGCCGTAGCATCAGCAGGTTCTATGTCCTACATGTTGGGTCCTCAGCAGCTTCGCTATCTGTCTTTTGTAATGCAATTTGCCTTTAATTTCCTAATGTTTCTCTAATCACCAGTCCAAGTGCACAGGGGCTAATAGTGGAGGTCATAAGTTGAAGTCTGTCCTGAGGAATGAATTTAATGTGGGCTAAAGAATGCAACCTACATTATGAAATATGTCTGCGCTTTCCTCACAGAAAGCTAGCTGTCTTGCCTTGTATGTGTGTGTGTGATATTGGATGATTGTGCTCACTGGAAGTTCAAGTCAGTCTTCAGCAATGTGTGCGGATCTGAATTTGTTCACATGCTGAGCACACATCCATAAAATCCATATAGTAGAGAAATGGATGAGTTTTGTGTGGAAGTATTGTGATTTCACAAACAAACTCTATCTTCATGAAAGACATTTGGAATGAACTGGAACACAGATTGTGAACCAGACCCAGGAACATGAGTGGTGTCTAACCTCCAAAAATTCCCACAACCACATTCCAACATTGTGTAGATTTTTTTTTCTCAGAAGGCTTCCAGCTTCGCTGCAAAAGAGTCACTCTCTCCTTGTTTTCTTCTCCAGTGCCTCTACATTTGATGGGTAATTATCCCATTAGAGTACATTTGATGGGGAAATCTCCCATTAGAGGACTAAGGGTGTCTTTTTAGTTTACAAGTTTACCAAATTGCATACCCACAAGGACATCCTGATGCTGGATGCTATAAGAGTGGGAAAAGCCCATGCGTAGTAGTGTGGGAAAACATCTGCTCTTATGAGCTCAAATACACCGCTCAGTTGCATGCCTCCAAAACTGTGCTTTCAATTTAAAGATACTTGTGTCAAGTCAACCAGGAAATTAGCACAGTTGGGGACAGTAGTTCAGTCCTCAAAGATTTGACGAGCACCAGATGGTCCAGGGTTCGAATTCTTCTCTGGAACTAAATAGTCTCTACTTTCGGAGCACTGTCAATATACTTTTCAGCTAAACATACACTCTCACACCTCTTTCTCTCTCTCTCTCTCTCTCTCTCTCTCTCTCTCTCTCTCTCTCTCTCTCTCTCTCTCTCTCGCTCTCTCTCGCTCTCTCTCGCTCTCTCTCTCTCTCACGCCCACACACGACACTCGATTGCGTTGAATCAACGAAATACTCATTCAGTATTGACTCGCATTATCAAGTATTCACTTGCGCATTCTATTTTGCACCGCTCTACATACCATAAATATTATACACTCGTATAGCATTCAACTGCCCTAAGAATATTGCATTCCATAACATGCGTTTTACAGAATCATATTTATGTTGGACTTTATGTATATAAGAACTTTTGATTTGATTCATTACGCATTTCACTACCTTGTACCTGTGATTTGCAATGACAATAAAGTTAAATCAAATCAAATCTAATACGGATTTCCACAGAGGCATCCTTAGTTTCAGTGTAACGATCTGAATGCTTCAGTATAGATTTATGAATAATTCAATGCTCCCACATTTTGAACTGTTTGGTGATGTCCCCTTCCTCTTCCAACATAACAGTGTACCAGAACATAAAGTACCATGAAGACATGGAGGAGCAAGTTCTGTGTAAACTATATAAGTGTGGAGAGTAAGTTTGTTAGGTTTTACTACCCCCCCCCCCCAAGAAAAACAGTTACTACTTCCAATTGTATTTTTGTATAAAAATAAAACATGTATTTATATAAACCTTAAATAAAATATACAATAAAAAACAAGTTGATGAACAACCATCAACAAGTCAATTAAAAGTACTGTAAAACAATTCAGAGACCTGCAAATGCAATAAGCGCAGTGTATAATTCAGATTCTATGGTTAGATGCATCACAATTTAAATCCATTCAGTGCAGACCTGTGTAGTCATCCACTGACCTGTTGCTCAGTAGACAAACTGCAGGGGGTTTACCAGGGCTCCAGTAATGATCCTTGGGTGGTCCAGCATGTGGCGTTCAAAGGAATTCATGACCAGAGATTTCAGACCGACAGAATTATTGCCATTCAGTCCTGATATTACAAGTTTCTTGAGAACTGGCAAAATGGTGGAGTGTTTGAATCAGGATGGGGACTTCACACAGCTCCAAGGATCTCTTGAAGATCTGTTTTGATGGGTGGGCATGGCCTCCAATTGCCCACCCGTTGTGATGGGTGTCATTCTGTGGGAGATATCTCCTGCAACTTGTTTTCTGCTGTGTGCATGTGCCTGCGTGCGCGCACATATGTGAACAATCAATACCTCTTTGACTTGAGTTTGAAGGGTTATAGCGGAGGCATACTGAGATTAAGCACTGTCTTTTAATATACAGATTAAAGAGACAGACGCAAGACAATTCAACATGTGAATGGTTAACACTGATAAATTTGGCCGTGAGAAAATGTTGTCATTGATCAATACTAAGGTCATATTATTGTGCCAGAGAGTGTCAGGTAATAGTTCCTCACTGTAACATGCTACCCTGTAAATCAATGAACTGGCCAATATGCCATCATTAAAACTTCCTAGAAATGTACCGTGATTCATATTTAACAACCTACCGTTAAATACCACTTTCATCATCGTACTAAGAATACAATTGAGCATTGCAAGTAGATGGGTAGTATTAATGCAAGTAAAGCAGCATTTTCTTTGCTGGTTTTCTTCCAACAATTTACAAAGCCACTGCCTTTTTATCTGGGATGGTATCTGGCTAGCAAAATACTTTCGAGTCACCTACTCTACTCAAGAAGACCAGAACATCCGGATGATGAAGTGTACTGCTCACCACTGAATGGAGTTGAATTCAGACTATCTTGCCTTAGTACAAACTTCCTATCCGAGGGTACAGAATGTGAAGGTGCAATACACACATAGTGTAAGAGAAAGAAGCTCGTCAGCAACTGCCTTTTTATTTGGGATGGTATCTGGCTAGTAAAAGTCTTTAGAGTCACCTAGTCTACTCATGAAGACCAAAACATCCGGATGACAAAGTGTACTGCTGAGTACAACCTTCCTATCCGAGTGTACAGAATGTGAAGGTGCAATACACTCATAGTGTATGAGAAAGAGGGTCATCAACAGCTTTGCTGTCAACCTTGCCTTCTTAAAGGCAATTAAGAGAAAGTCACAAACATGGAAGGAAGAATGATGTAGCCGAATGCAACAAAATATCGTTTGGGTTTTTATTTTTAATAGAACACACAACACTAAATCTTAAATTCCCAGTGTTAATAATACACAGTTTTAAATAAGTAATGCCTGTATATGCATACCTGTACATATGTACAGGAAAGATTGGCTCACACTGTACCTCATTATTGCTGTATTTTGTTGTATTCCATCATGTCCCCTGCTGTGCTGCTTGAGTCACCTCAACGTATAAAGGCTCGGCATGTCAATTTTGCTTTTGGTCTTTTTTTGGCATTTGCATGCTCTCTCGTCCAAAGTAGCTCCAGTTTCCATTTGATCGCAAACAAAATAAGTGAGTGAGTGAGTGAGTGAGTGAGTGAGTGAGTGAGTGAGTGAGTGAGTGAGTGAGTGAGTGAGTGAGTGAGTGAGTGAGTGAGTGAGTGAGGGAGGGAGGGAGGGAGGGAGGGAGGGAGGGAGGGAGGGAGGGAGGGAGGGAGGGAGGGAGGGAGGGAGGGAGGGAGGGATGTTAATATAATTGTTGTCTCCATGCTTCCATAGAGGAACTCATGGACTCAGCATTCCCAAAAATGTGATTAGCCACAGTGAATTGATGATTTAGCAAGGTGGTCAAGTACTTTTCCTTTTTAATTGTTTTTTTCCCTTTATAAATTAAATCTTGATTCATAAATCTATTTTCTGTTCACTTATCTTTGTCTGATAATTTATTTTTTGTTGAAGAGGAAGAACTATACAGAAAGATATCATTTGTGAAGAGAGCAAATACTTGTGTAATTGTGTGGGCACTGGAAAGGGGAAATGAAGGAGAACACAAGACTGACTTGGGACTAGTATATCGAGCTGGTCTTCAGGTTGCACTGCAGATCAGCTCTTTTTTTTTGACCCAAGGGGCTAATCACAATTTTAAATCATCCCCACGCCCCAACTCACCATGACCCTACCAGACTCATTTGAAAAAAGGTGCAGTGATTTGGTCAGATATGCTGGATGTTTTTGATCAGCTCTTCTGCTCAAAAAAAAAAAAAAAAAACGTAGCAGTGGGTTCACAAGTTCATAACCTTCACTCATAATAGAGGCCTCAGACAAAATAGAAAAGCCCGTTCACCACAAAGCTCCATCTAATGCAAAATCTTGTGATGATTATTCTGTTTGTTTAAAGTTTATAAAATCATACTTCCTCTCACCTTGAAGTATAATCCTGTGAGTCCTAAACTTCTGAGGCAATAGAAATTAAACAGCTTTGAAATATTCACATATTTTAAGGCAGCACTCATTCCATCTTGTATATCCCAGACTGCATCTTAGAATTTTATGATATTGAATGCTTGCTTTCATCAAAGTAAGCAGTCCAGGAGTCAAACACAAAGATAGCAGTTGCTAAGCAAATGGGTCTCATGCAATAGTGTTTCCTATTATCCGGCTTTTTTTTTTTGCCCCCGAGTCAACCGATTTCAGCACCGTGAATAAGTGCATTCTTTTCCCCCCTATAAGGACTAAAAGTCACCTTCTACAAATCTCATTGAACAAAAGTCGCAAAAAATAAAAGATAAACTCGACATTCATACTGCACACCGAGCAAAGGCTTAGAGAGCACATGGTTAGCACTTTTTAGTTCTCTTTCTCCGTCAGCAGAAATAGTGAGAGTCAATGAGAGATGGAAAGAGGCTGGAAACATGGTTAAAAACCACAGGCGTGTTGAACTTTGCATTTATGTCTTCAATGCTACAATTTTACTTTCAGTCAGGTTCTTTCTAATCACATGTGACCATGTTAACTTAACTTCACGTCACCTGTCAATGTACTTGTATAAATTCGTGAGACGTCTCCCTGTTGTCTCATTAAGTCACATGCAACTATATTGTCGATTAACATCTTATTTCATAAACTAAACTAAGTCATACAGTAGAATCAAAATGGGACTAATTCACACAGAAAATGTGATAGTTATATAAGATGGAAACAATCGAAGTCCTGACCACTGTTGCCTCTGAAACAATTATCTCGGGTTTTTATTGACAAGATGGAGATACAAAAGCTATTCAGTCGTCAAACAAATGAAAGACCACGTGGGACAGTCTATTGTGCATGGAAAACATCTATTATCGTGTCTTATTTCAATATATGTCTATGTGTTAATGTATCCAGGTAACTAGAAATAACCTATTTTTTAATTACATTTTATTTTTATTATTTAAGTTGTAATTGTAATTGATTTGTTAAATTTGGGCTGTACTTGTATCGCTCTTTTCGACCTTTGGTAGTCAAAGCGGTTCTTTCACATCGGATTCAGTGTCTTCCTCAAGGATACTTTGGCATGGTCACAATGGTTGGGGATCGAGCCCCAAGCCTCTGAAGCAGTGAGCACTCGGTGCTTAACACATCCACATTTGGGGAAAAATAATTTTGAATGGTGACAAAGATCTGAGCAGGTCAATGTCCCACAAAGGTGTTCTAATAAGGCTTGGAAAGGGTCACAGTATATATGCAAAAAAATTGCACAAGGGTACCTTTTCCTCCCTGGAATTTCTCTGGTAGAGCATGGATCCAACCCAGAAGTTCAAAATGTCCACCTTAAAACTGGACAGCACGATTGGGATGAATGAGGATGATTCAAAGGTGAACAGTTGTTTGAGGCTGGAAACAGACCCGACTGGACTTCTTTGAGGGACATGGTGGGACATCTTTCATAAAGCACTGGCTGGCCAAACTCCTATACACCCCTCCAGTATTCTGCCCAGTATGTAGAGAGGATTCACTGTTCCACATTCAGAACAAAATCCACACCAGTAATTTGTCGACCCTAAGTGTGGAAACAATTCATAATATATCTGTTGAAATGAGAACCAGATGGAAACACATTCAAACAGCCTTTTTGGGACGATTTATTGTTCGCCTATTTTCTTTTCTCCTCCCCCACACAATTTGGCCCTCCTTCTGCCTCAATCTACTTTGTGCATCACTATTCAAGGATTCATTATAGAATTTTTTTTTTGTTCTGCTCATTTGTCTGGAAAATCTGCTCATCATCTTTTCCTCCCATTTACTCTGATTACTTGAACAATGTGTTTACAGGACAAAACTTCCCACGTAATGAGCTGACACTACATTATTGTCCACCTAATGAGTTTTGCAACAACCAATATGCTAACATTTTGCTGCAGTATTTAACGCATGGAAAATAAGAGAAAGTAGGTAGGTGTTGTAATGACATTGCATAGCAATAAATAAATAAGCGGTAATTATCCTATAACACTAGCGGAAAGTGTAATAGGTACATTAATAGTATTTTAATGTCATTGTTATGCTAAACTGACCTGACCGAAAAAATGGAATGGATTCTTCCGTGTATACAGAATGCACAAACGTCTGATAATGGCAACATCAAAAAATAAAAAGTGCATATCTTCCCAGTGCTAAATAGATGTGTTCAAAAAACAACCATGTTGTCAGTAGTGGACCCAGTTTGAATAGTACCTGCACATTTATCCTCATCCAGCAGCTACAGTATTTTTCCACTAAAAGGCGTACTGGATTATAAGGGACACCCTCATTGATTTTTTTTATTTTAGAAATTATTTTATATATAGGCCGCCCCGGATTGAAAGGCGCATAAAATAGAAGCTATACTGCATCAAACTGAGGTTGACTAGAGTTGCGGTATGCATCTCTACATATATATATATATATATATATATATATATATATATATATATATATATATATATATATATATATATATATATATATATATATATATATATATATACACACACACATCTACTGCTCTCATGTTGAATCAGGTACAGGCATACCTAATGTTGTGGCGGGTGAACCTGAACCAAAGCCTTTGCTGAATGATTTTTGTTAGCCCACATTAAATTTGCATAAATTCCAATCGAGTCTCCCTCTTCTCGTTTATGCTTATCTAGTCACCTAGCTGTATAAACTAGGACCGGGTGTTCAGCAGTGCATGTTTTAATGGTGGTCTGTGTTGTGTGTTCAGTCACCCTGCTGTTTAACGGATGCTGTGCTTCAGCGGAAGAATATGGTTATTATAGCGATGGAGCTGGTAAGACACACTTGTCTCCTGGGTACATGTGTACTGTGCAAGGACTAAAGTACATGATTATCACATTATGTGCTTTCGTTCTTGGACTGCAATTACTGATTTTGTACATTTATTTATTTTTTTACTGAGAGAGCAGTTACTTATTTCAGGAAGTCACTACTTTGAGAAGGTCACATTTGTGCTTATTCTTTTATCATAATGTGGCACATCATGAAATTCTGCAGCAAATGTGTTTCTACTTCAACATTTTAATGTCTTACCTACTTGACAGATCGGTGTGATTGTTTTAATCGACACCTACAGTTTACAGTACATATTCAAAATCAAGAAAAGTCAGTGCCAAGCCCTATATATAGCATATATATATAGCTTTTATTAAAGTTTTAACTTGGCAGCCCTTGTGCGGGTAAGATTATTATTTTTAAATTACATATATGGTCCAATTTTAAGCGTAGAAATGTGGTATGTGTTTTTTGGATTGAATAATGTATGTTTAGTTGTTGGTAGCTGGAAAAATGTGACACCCTACTACAAGCCCACGCGCAGACCAGCTTGCATTCTGCCACATGCAAATACCTGCTACAGTCAGTGAGCTCATGTAGCAGCATGATACATAGAAATAGCTCAAAAAAATCTATCATGTTAATATTTATATAATTTTATGCTTGTGGTGCTAGGAATATCTCACACCCCATCTCTCATCTGTGTATTCTAATCCATCTAAAAATAAGCAGATGAGGCCCTCAATTAAAGAAGCTATGTAAACAAAGGAGAAACAGCATACTTGAAACGGTATTTTGAGATATAGTAATTGATCAGTCCCATTACACACTCATCACTTTGATTTTGAAGTGATTTGCTATTTAATTGCACTCATTCTGCAAAATAAATGCCCCTGTGCGTCACTTGGTGACTGATTTTATTGAATTCAAATCTATGTTTTGATAATGAAGTCTGAAGTGCTTATCCGAATCGACACAATCTTGGGTCTTGTTGATTGGAAGAACAAACATAGCATATATTTCCGGTCTCATTCCGTCCTTACCTTCGTAATCCATCCATCCATCCATCCATCCATCCATCCATCCATCCATCCATCCATCCATCCATCCATCCATCCATCCATCCATCCATCCATCCATCCATCTTCTTCCACTTATCCGGGGTCGGGTCGCGGAGGCAGCAGCTTTGGGAGAGACTCCCAGACTTCCCTCTCCCCAGCCACTTCATCCAGCTCATCCCGGGGGATCCCAAGGCGTTCCCAGGCCAGCTGAGAGACATAGTCTCTACCTTCGTAATTGTTTTGGGGAAATGCAGTATTACATTTATGCACATTTTAAATCAAGCCCTTCTCTATATTTATCAGTAACCACATCTTCATGCCAGTGATGGCCACTCCAATTTGAATAGGGTGGCAAACATTTCTCTGTTGTTCTTAAACTCTCTGGAGCTCTTTTCAAATCCAGTTGTGAACTATTTTTTATTTTTATTTTTTTAAACTTTCCTTCTTTTAAATTAACAAAATATCTGAAATTGTTGAGTGATCAACTAAATGTGTATGCGGGACAAAGATAAATTATTGTGCTGATGAAAAAGGATGAAAACGTGGGGAAAAGTGACATTTGTAGTTGGCTGAGTGCTGTTTGTATTTACAACTTGGGGAAGGTGAAGGAAACCTCGGGGAAGGTGAAGGAAACCTCTTTGGAAGAAAGCTCCCAGCTTTATTTTTTTCGAAAAAAGAAAAACGATCCTAGCTATCCTTAACACTGTACTAAAGCAGTCATAAAGATCAAAGATCGACTTCTTATTATCTAACGCCTTTAAATTGATCATGGAAATTCATCAAATGGTTTAGGTTTACGCCCTAGTCATTTAGCTTTGTACAGTCCTTATACATATCATCCATTTAAAATACTACTTGAAAATGTATTTCTGACAAAAAAAAATAAAAAAAATGGGGTCCATGACCAAACCTCGTCATGTATGATCGAAGCGAGTAAAATCAAGATTTGGGTGGATTATGTAACCACATCATATTGTCTGTTGTGTATGGATTTATCTGTATTCGCTTTATTTTGCTTTTACTCTACTGTCAGTAGCCACGTCAGCATTGCAATTAAATGTTGGTTAAATAAGTTTATAAATGAACTAGTAAACTCTCTCAATTCAATATCACAGTCTGCACTATCTTCGGGGGGTTGGGGTCATGTTTGCTATTTTGGGCATGAATGCCTGCTTATATCAATCATTGTCAGCATGCCGCCATTCTCATAAAAGGACTGGCCGGAATAAACACAAATTCTCTGGATATTGGCTCAGTTTTAGACTCTGTGCCTTTCGGGGGAGCGTCAGTCATAATCTGTGTGTTTATTAAGCATTTAGTCTGAATGTTCACAAATGTTCAGTAATACGGTGTCGTCTGTATTCTGTATATGTGAGCCCTATGATTGGAAATCAGTACTGGGTGTACCTTACTTCTTGCTATCTGTAGGTATAAACAGGGTAAGTAGTATAGAAAATAGATGGAACATGGATTTTAATTGCATGCACTTTTGTTGCATTTCACATCAGATGTTTACAAGTATGTGTTTGGGGGGTGGGGATTTAACAGCAGAGCTCTAGGGGATTAGTTGGGCACAAGCTTGCGTTTGAGAATCTTTAGCTAATTAACTTAATCATTCCCATGCCCAGGAAACACGACAAGAACAGGTCACATTGATTTTCTTGGGTTTGATGTTCTCTATCTTTGCCTCCGTCCTTTCATTCCTGCCCTTCTTACTGCCCTCACTGTGTCTTTCTTGGCAGATTTGTCACTATGGCTTGGAATGCCTTCACACAATGAATTTCCTGATTGCAAATGTTAGACAAGCCTGCTAATAGCATTCAGGCGGGGGTCCTTTGCTTTCCGTCATCAGTAAAAAGGTACCTGCGAACTTGACTACACTGTGAATGGCAGCTTTTAACGATGCACAGGAAATGTGAAAAGAAGCATTTTAAAATATTATCTGTTTTTGTCAGATAGTTGCATCTTAAGTAAGTGGGTAATATTTTACCCGATGTTGTTGGAGGTAGTTGGCAGGGTGGGCTGACCTTGCATGTTCAGTTAATTGAGTGTACATGAAATCTTGGTGGAGTACAGAAACTAATGATGTTATTAGGTGAAGATGTCCAATTTGTCTTGCACTTTTCAAGTTTAACTGTGCAAATACAAACATGAACATATGGACATAACCACAAAGCTATAACAAAGCAGCTAAATGCTCCCACAACACACACACACAACCAGGTTTTTAATCTGTATGTGTGCTTTATACGTGCTGTCAGTGGAAGGCACAAAATCCTCTCCTTCAAACTGTGAAGGTAAATATGGCAGCAGATTGGCCATAGATAAAAAAAAATAATACTCCTAAATTAAAACACTGACTACACTTTTTGAATACTTTGTTCAGCCTTGAGCCATATTCATGAAATGCACAGGCTACTTTTACAAACACATATTGGTGGATGGTGTTGTATTTAATGTTTCCATTCATTCATTGTGACAGAATGAATGTCTGTCAATATTATAGTATATCGATAACTTGCTCATTGTCGACTTAGGAAAGGAGGAAGCCTTAAAAATGTGTCACTTGGCTAAGATGACTGCTTCCTAATCAGTCTGAAAAGTACCTCAAAGCGGTCTTGGTGGAACTGTAGGTCACAAAGAGCTAACAAGCCAAAGTATGTACCTATCCACTTTTCTGATGCTGCACCCCTCTTAAAATGAACCAGCCAGGACCTTCTTTTGGATCATGAAAGAGTCATCTTTTCAAGCTACTGTCTACTTCTAGTCTAAACGAGGGGCAAAATTCTTTCAAGTTACTTCCCAGTAGGGTGTTGTTTCAGCACCTCCAAATATGGGCAAGTTGGCGAGAAGGGCGTCGTTTTTCCACTCTACCATACACTTTATCATACGTACTTCAAACATCCAGCAGCCTCATGCCAAACTGCTGTGTCAAAGTGTATGATTCACTTGCTCTTTAGTTTTCGTACTCGTATTGCATTTTTGCCGGTTGTCAGGTTTGTTTCCAATCAGGATTGGACACTGTCAACCTTTGTCACCAACCCTGTTCAGAACTTTTTATGAACAGAATTTCTAGGTGCAGTTGACTGTATCAAGTTGTGTTCTTCAACACTTCCTGGAGCGTTTCACACCTCCAAATATGAGGTTACGGTCCTTAACCGGAAAAGGGTGAAGTGCCCTCTCCAGGTGGATTCTGCACCAAGTGGAGTTCAAGTATCTTATAGAATGAATGAAGTAAACAATGTACTGCCTTATTCTGAGCAAAGCGAAGTTTCTTCATACAAGACATAAGATTGCTTGACCAAACCGCTAAGCAATAGTCAAAATATGATGACTCAAAACCTTTCTGGAATGTCTGCTGTGCGCTCACTAGCTCCTTTTTGCTCCTCTTATTTATTTGTTGTGTTATTTATCGTTATTTATTCAGCACGCTGTTGTTTACTTGATTGTCTATTGTGTGCCATGTCTTGTCACCGTGGGATAGCGGGGAACGAAATTTCGGTTTCTTTGTGTGTCTTTAGCATGTGAAGAAATTGACAATAAAGCTGACTTTGACTTTGACTTTAATAGCACTACCGTTTAGATTCAATGGTAAAATATCATTTCAATGTTTTCCTCAACCAAATAATTAATTATGGACCTAATTAATTTTGAGGTGAAGGTAATCACAACTAGGCGACCTATAAACCATCTATGGCATGTCTTTAATTAATTTGCTCGTGCCATCTGGACTCAGCAGCTTTTGTTGTCCTGATATCGTAAAGGCCTGTCATGATATCAATCAAGATCGTTTTGTAGCGCCATTAAATAATTCAGTTATGCTATGTCCCCAAACAATGAATCAAAATCCCCCTTGTTTGGAGCATTTAAAGTGGATATAGAAAGTCCACAGTCTCATTTATAAATGGAAAGTTTTTGTGACTTAAAATAATAAGACCAAGATAAGTTATTTCAAAACTTTTTCTATACTGTCACAATGGCCTCACAGTACTTCGTTCTGTTTCATTTACACGGTCAAAACCTAGTCTTATTCCAAATATAAAGACATTAAATTGAGACACCTTTTTAAGTAAATATATGATATTTGATATAATATAATATAATATAATAAAGATGCCACAAGACTAAAAGTTTTTGAAATCTACTCGATATTTTGTCTGCATTCTCTCCCATAATGCTTCATTAAGAATATTATGGTAGCTCATTGTGAAAAGCTTAACACTGAATACATCCCTTGAGGATGAATCTTAGAGTAAGTATGCTTCCTTCAGGGCCATTAACCATAAATATCAGTCTCTTGACCCAATCATTTCTAGTGTTAAAGCAGCTTAATTACAATCCTCTTAAGTATTTGACCTTTAATGTACTGTTAGGACTCTAATATGTCTCATTTATAGCCTACAAAGGGTTCTGACTTACAAAAATATATAAATGCATTCTTTATTGTATTGCCTCTGAAGCACTCTTGTTCCGTTTTTTATTGACTTATCACGCTTAAATTATTGGCATTTATTGTATACATTTTTTACTCTATTTGTGGAGCTCAGAAGCAAAATTACTATTTACGGTTCATCAAAGAAAACTGTAACCAAACAAATTTTCAGTTAATGGTTGTATTAAAACAAAGTTATATTAGCTCGCAGAACCTATTTGTCGAGACGCCCTGGGCACAGCCATATTACCTGAGAGAAGGCGAGACGAAGGAGAGCCAAGATGCTGCAGCGTTGACAGCTGTCTTGGCTCAGCCGCTTCCTCACTGTTTTTTAGTTTGTTTTTGTGTTTGTCATTTGCATAACAGGCCACTGTACGTTTGACAAAAGACATTGAGTTGTAGAACTCACTGAATGCAAACATATTAAAAAAAAATTACGCATCTCCACTCATCCAATCAAACAGATGCAATGCAACAGAGCATAATTAGTTTGGATCTATTGTTTTGTCTCACAACAATTTAAAATGAATAATAGCTTACCTTGCTGGCTATGTTAATGTGGCAGTTGTCGTAGGTACAATATTTGAATTCATCCATGACTAACAATGGAGCATCCTTCAAAAATCTCAAAATATGTCCATGCTCCAAAATAATGACCTTCACTATGACGCACATATACTGTTGTAACCGCATGCAAGACAGCGTGACAAAAAATATGTTTCATTCTAAATAATACAGAGAAATTTGAAATAGAACCTTGAGGGAATACTACCATATATCAATTGTAGTCCCAACATTTAAATGTCATTGGATACACGTGTCACCACCATACCTGCATCTTGTTGTTATACTGTGCATTATCCATCCCGAAGCAGTCCATTGTTAAACTACAGCAATTGATAGTTTTCTGGCGAGTGGAGGACAGTCAGTATATGACATAGATCCCCCAAGACTGAGCAATAAATGCAAAGCTTGATGTCCAGTATGCATTTTTCTTTTGCTCTCCCTACCCTTAATCTCCCATCAAATAATCCTGAGAGGCGCACATAGTGCCAAACCCTAGTTATCTGGCAGAGGATCACACAGATGGGCCAGACTGGACCAGATGAACCTTCAGGTAGCTGGTAGTATGCACAGGATGCCCTCTATCAACAAGAGGTATCGTGCAGAAACTTCACAGGCTAACACAACACACAGACACTCCAAAGGAGGCCCTGCCTGGAGAGTATAACAGACCTGGATACACAGAGAGGGAGGGGACTTCAATCAAATAGGGAAAAGGCAAACCAGATAAGTAAATCTGACATTATATTATAACTTGAAAACTCTATTCTTAACTGCAACGACGAGAGAATGGCGTTTAAATACACGCTGATAGCACGGGGCAATATATAAAAAAATGCGCAAGACTCCTTAAGTCCCAATATTATTATCCTGACTCTCCATTCCTGTTGTCAGTATTTAACTTTTTAAACTTGCATATTAGCCTATTATCTTAACTATTCTTGTCTTAACAAAGGAGAAACTCTATCTGAACTCCCTAAGGGAATGACGACTCTTTGTATGTTCTATTTGTTCAACATATTGTTGGATATATTGACCACATTCACATTTTCTTAAATATTTAGCCCAGGGAGAACAAACGGTCCCTTTTTAGGCCTAATCATGAAAAAATATCTTAATTGTCATTTCTTCTTCTACAGTGCACTTACTTTGGCTCTTTAATGTGTGAAAGTTTGTCATAAGAGCACATTCCAACACTTGCTGATCATTCCAATTTATCTGAACAAATTTAGGTCTGAAGTTTTTGTTTCTGCTTTCTTTTTAATTAAAAATTCAACAATAATATTAGCTAATAATTTGACACTGTAAAGGGGGGCTCAAACACAGGAACAATCAGGAAATAGACTTTAACAGGTACTCAAACTGGCAACTTTCACTTATATGTAACGTAGAGTAGATCAAGTAAAATGTTTGTGGATTGAATCTGAATCGTTTTTACTGTATGAATGGGAGTTTACGGCTGATCACCTTCTCAGCGTCGCACAGTGCGCAACAGTTTGTGCCTGTTCCCGCTTGTCTCTCTCTGTGTGTACCCTGTAAAAGGAAATATATGAACACCTAAGCACCAATTCAACTGAAGAAGCTAACGAGTGCAAAGTGTTACGTTTTAATCATTGTAGTTTGCAAACAAGATCAAAAAGTATTTCAACAGCACATAGAGTTGTGAGCATACCAACAGTTCAACCATTCCTGAGCTCTCCAACAGATTATCATGCAAATACCTTGTAGGGAAGAACCAATGAGATTTACACTGATATTTGGATGGTTGCTGAGGTGGGGGTGGAGGTATAAAGATGAAAAGTGATGAAGAGTGGGAGTATCTGGGTAGTCCGTACAAACAAATACCTCTTTAGCATTCTACACAGCGCTCTGCTGCAGCCCGTTTGGTTTCCAGGCAGCACTGCATTATTAATGCACACATCTTCCCTGTTCTCCTACATTCAAAGCATAGGGAGGCGACAGAGGGGGTTCAATGAAAAACTGCAATGTTGCTTAAAATGGTTGCTAAGCTAAATAAACTATGCAATGTTGCATAGTTCTTTTAAGACTTGAAATATGGGAAAACATTTTGAAAATCCTATACATAAACCTATAATATGTTGCTCATACAGAGTACATACTGTATATGCATTACATATTGGACTACAGTTGGGAGACCTATATTCATGTAAAAACAAATGATGGGCAATCTGACTCTTGTGAATTTAGCCAAGCGGTAGATAAACAGTTATTTGCTTTCCCAAATATTCAAATATAAGCCATAACTGTCAATATGAGAATTGTTCGTTCCAACTGTTTCAAACCTAGTGAAGTGATTGCACCCAGCTGCTAGAATATGCGCGCACGAAATATTCAATCTTCATGTGAAAACACACACACACACACACACACACACACACACTGAGACGCTAATACAGAAATGGATATGCTGAACAAAAATACATGCACTTTGTTTTTGTTCCCATTTTGCACGAGCTGAACTCAAAGACCTAAGACTGTTTCTAAGTACACAAAAGGTCTCTTTCGCTCAGATATTGAGGCATTATGCTGTGTAATGAAACTGCACATTTTAGAATGGTCTTTTCAACAGCATGTTTTAATAAAAAATGGTCTCCTTAAATGTCTTTTTGACTCAGATAACGGATGACTTTTTTTGACATGCATCAGGTTTCATCATAAGGTTATTTTCTTCTTTTTTTTCATTTAAACTTGACCTCTAAAAGCTTGTGCAATATGGATTTTACCATGTGGTGTAATTTATACCTAACATTTTTTACATTTTAGAGAGAAAATGTCGCCTGTAGCTGAACCTAATGCTTACTAAATTTACTTGGGGTGTGGCGGTGAACAGAGTACATCATTGGCAGGATGCTAACACCTCACCCTATAGACTGCATTCATTTCTGTGGAAGCTTTGAAATCAGCAGTAAATCCCGTGATCACTGATTCCTGCAGGGACCAATCGATACTGAGCTTAACCACACTTGCACAATCTAAAGAGCAGTGCTGCTAATATTCAATATAATGGGACAATGTCATACAAACAGCAGCTAGAAGAACAACTTTATTATTTAATTACATTAAGATGAAAATATGAGTACACTATGATTGACGTTACTCACAACATTTGAACACCATGTTGATAGTCACTTTGAAAAGAAAAAAAAAAAAAAGCGTCCTTACCGCAATGTACAGTCCTTTAGTCTTCCAATCGGTTTTCAATTAACAAGCCATACATGTCCTCAATGCCCGGAAACTGTCAGTCAGTAAACGAGATGCACTGTATAGAAAAAGAGGAAGCGAGAAAAAAAGATAATGATTTCAATTTCCCCAGTCACTGACATCATAAAAAATAGATTGTGCCTCCTTAGAGTTAGGCATTGAGCATGCCTTGATGCTGCAGCAGCCACTAGAAAAATGTTAACAGTTAACCTTTGGCAGCTCATATGTGGTTATGTTTTTGATGCTCGCACATTTCTCCCAGCTCTTTTAATTCCACCCTTTCTAGGGACTTACGCTCTTATTCAAGGCAATGGTGTTTGAGAAATGAATTATTGCAGTACAAGCTTTGTCCCCCCTATGACCTCAATGTCTGTAAATGAAATAGTCAGCAGTACACCAAAGCAGCAGGACATTCTGGTAAATCACCTCAGCAAGCTGATCTGGAGGGAAGATTTGGGGAGGGTCGACGCTTGATCATATTTAAATGAAGCTCTGAGACTTATTTTTGTGTTTTCTTATTTTTTATTTTTTTTTTATTCATTATGACAATACAGCTTTTGGGAATTTTGCATTACATTATGTGGCAGCCGTGGCTCGGGAAGTTGAGTCGTTCGGTAACCGAAGTCCGGCTCTGTCCGAGTCATGCGTCCTTGGACAAGACACTTCACATACCTTGCTTACAATGCCACTCACACTGGTATATGCCTGGACACGAATGTTTGGTGGTCATCGGAGGGGCCGTAGGCGCACACATTTCCGTCAGCCTGCCTCAGGGCAGCTGTGACTGTTTACATAGTTTACCACCAACAGAGTAGGAATGTGTGAGCGCATGAATAATGTATCCACTGTAAAGCATCTTTGAGTCTCCAGAAATCTGATGCATTACTATTATTAAATTACCAGTATATTTTATGTTTCACGTAAAAAAACAAAAGAGGCAGTACATCGGCGCTGACTTTTGGGAGAGTTCCATATGTCATGGTTGTGACAGACTGTACTATGAGAAGAACAAAGATATGACGTAAAGGAATGGAATCATCTCTTTTTAATTACTGTACTGTTTCATTTTATTACAGTTCCGATTTACACCATAATTCGATTTATGTCGCCATGTAGGAACGGATAGACCGAGGACCCCCTGTATATTTCTTTGAATTTTTGCCAATATTTGCCATGCACCAAAGAATGAAAGGAAAAGCAAAACAAAGATTTAATGAATTCTTAATTTTTACTCGTTAACAAAAAAGCAAAATGTGATTGTTTTTTTTGTAACGATGTTGCTGTTCTCAAAACGTGCAATACATAAAATCATTTTCGTAAAATACGAGTTTATGACTAGTAGCAGCCTTAGAACAGACTCCTGTGTCCCAAGTGAAAATCGTGTTTTCAAGCAATGAGTGATGCATGCAGTGCTGGTAGTTGGAAAATACGATAAATTCAGTCAGATTGCTTAAAAAAATAAATTATTTGAGTAGCTTGGAGAATCACACGGATTGTTGTTGTTGAGACCTTGAATGTGGGGTTAGCTCCAGGAATCTAAGCGGAGCACACTAGGATATTAGAGTCACGAAATGCTGCTGCTTTAAACCTTTTTATGGTCAGAAGTCACATTTGCTTCCCCAAAGCGGCACAGCAAATGCATGTTTGTACTTTAACATACAGTTGCCGGAGAGATAAGACTTCATGATAGAGACTGCATCTGTGTATATCATTATAACATTACACATGAAAGGCTATATAAGCCTAATATTTTAAAAATGCACTGATTTTTAAAGTGCTAAAAGTATCTAATATGTAGTTTGATTACCTATATTCTCACTCACTCTTAGCGAAGTCCTCTTAATCAACCTCAGGCTTAAGATCAATAACCTGCAAAGGACAACCCAATCAAACACTTATAATAACAGACCAATTAAAAATTAATCCATTGATCCTTCACCTTTAATAAGCATATTTAATTTCCAACATTATCCTCCTGCATCTTGACTCCCTGTAATGAGAGTTATTTCAAGGGCATTGTGACATAGGTGCACACAGCACACACTCAAATCCTCTAATAAGGGATTCACCTTTTCTGCTCATTATTATCAGCAGCATGGTGTTGACCTATTACAAAACTAGCCTCATTTAGATGCTAAGTTTTCCTTCACCTTCTGGCGACTATCATTAGGGCAATGGGGAACTGCTGGTAAAATGGTAAAACATTGATGTTCAACTGAAACAACCATCCGCACACGCACTCACATCTATGGGCAATTTGAAGTGCTCAATTGGCCTACCAAGTCTGTTTTTGGGATGTTGGAGGAAACCGGAGTTCCCGGGGAGAACCCACGTGGGCACAGGGAAAAATGCAAACTCCACACAGGGAGGCCCGAAGGTGGAATCAAACCCACAACCTCTGAACTATGAGGCGGACATCCTAACAACCAGGTGCCACCCTTGTGAGTCATTCTGTTCATTTCTATTTTGTAAGGTGGTGGTTAACATCAACTGGATTATTGTGGGTGATGGTGGTGAGGGAGGCGGTAACGTATATTCCCCCCTTTTATTTTCCATTCATCTAGGGCCTGGAGAACAGGTTTTATATTCCCTGGGTCCATTTTGGGCAAGGTCAACCTGTTGTGGTTCATAGTGCAGGAAGAGAACCCTAAAGCTGAAACAGGTACTAATTAGGTTAGCACACAAAAGTGTTTCTTCACAAATGACGGAAACCGGTGGTTGGTTGAAGCCAGGTGAGGTGTTGAAAGATTCACAAGTGTGGGAATTGACAGGAAGGGAGTAAGGAAGAATCGGGCAGGGGCTAGATCTTTGTACAAAAGACAAGAACACCAATCTAAATTGAGGTAACAGGACATATACATGAGCTGGAAGTGAGGGGCGGGGTAAATTGATCTCGCCACGAGATGGAGATCGAGAATGGCTTAAATTTGCTACTAGACACGCAGACACACAATTGGAAGCGGAGTTCACAGTGCCGAGATGCAGACCTGACGCTACAAATTCTCATTTCATTTTGTCAAGATTCAGGCATGCGAAAAAGTTTTATATAAGCAATATATTAGTTGTTCTATATTGATTTAAGATGTTGGATTTATTTTTATATTATATATTTATTTATTATTTCATTTTATATTATTTATAATTTATATTTATTATTTATATTTTGCCTCTCCAGTCATGAACCTCACCGCACGTCACTGATTCACACTGTCACTGAGTAAGATTTTTTTTAAATGAAGTTAAATGAATGAACCCCTCCAATGACATTGGATCTAGAGCTCTGTTTTTTCATTTATTTTTCATATAAAATATTGAATACAGTGGATAGTCAAGGTTAATATATTATTAATAGCCAGAAGTAAAAGAATACTGTCATCTTAAGTAATCCATGAGGTCTTGGAGCAACAGAGCTGCATGGTCTGAGGCTCACTTCCTAATCGTAAATTCACACAAATCTGCTTAGAGAAAGGCAAATATCAACAAGTCCAACACCAGAGCTTCTCTATTTTCTCATTAGCCAGATAGATGGAAGATAGCTAGCATGGGAAGAGGTGGAGGCAAGAACAGATTAGTCTCTCTTCACAAACAACCACATATCCTTGACTTTTAATTAAAAATGCCATCGCAATTAGACACGGTAGTTTAAAGAACTGGCAATATAAAAAGGGTTCAGGCACTGCTATAAAGCCAATATGGCGCTGTTTCAAGAAAATAAAGCTTCCCTTCTTTCTTTCCGTGATCCCTTCTCCCTTTAAACATAAACTTCAATCGGCTTATAGATTTCCACCAAAATGCTGCATTTGGAGTAAAAGGGGGGGGGGGGGGGGGGGGGATAGAACTCAGTTTTCAAAAGACAGTGGTCGAGGGACAGGGAAGGAATGCAGTGAATTGAAACAATGAATAAAGGTAAATTACAACACGTAGCCATTGAAATAGTTGAAGTGTATAAAGTCACAATACTAAAGAAATAAATCTATGTAACTGGCATTTTGGAACAGGATACCAGCCTTGTCGCAGACAGCATACAGGCAAGCATCTGCTAAATATGAGTAACAACACTGCTCTAAGTGATACACGCATAGTGTACACTATGCATCTGAGTCAACCACACACGCAAGTCCCTAAAATAGCAGCAAACAGAAACTAGGTCTACTCGTATGGCTGGCCTATTTACTAAGGTTATTTTCCGGTTGCTTCGCCTGATCTTCACTCCTGATGATAAAATTAAGTCTCATTCTTACTTTTGTAGTTGACTATCCAGTTACTTTATATATTGTCGCTGTAACAGATTGATGGTTTTCTACTGGCAGAGATGGTAGAAAATCAAACCCATTGACAGTACTTTTCTGTTTTGTTCAAACTGCGTGTGTAGAGATACACCACATTAACTTACTGATCCAACTTTTTCGGTCTTTTGCAGCAGAATAACAAATCAGTCTTTGTGATTTACTATAGTATTCCCCTGGGTAATTGGTTTTCTGGAGTGGTGACCATGTGGAGATGAAAAACAATCTGTGTTTGCTCTTAACAGATGCCGTAATTACCTGAGACTCACACAAGTGCACACCAAAGTAGCAGACGCACCCTTGGCGATCTACCTCAGTCCTCTTTAAGAGCAGGAAGGGCACCATGCACTTCAGCATACACTTTATCGTGACAATTACTGTAAAGCATCGAACCATAATTCAGACTCAGTTACAAAGGATTGGACCTCATGAGGAATGAGATTAAACTATGATTTAATCTACTATCACTCTCATCCAACCTAAATTTTAGTGTACCGTTTGATTGATTCTGTATAACAGAGGTCCCCAACCACCGGGCCGCCGACCGGTCTGTGGGTCACTTGGTACCAGGCCACCAAGCCGCACAGAAAAAAAAAAAAATGACGATCATCTAATTCAGGTCAAGACGCTCGTCCCGGTCACGTGACAAAATGAGTAAGAATTTATTTTGAAAAATATTTAAAAAATTGGCGATTCTCTCCCAATTACATCCGTCGGTTCAGGTCAAGACGCTCGTCTCTGTCACGTGACACGTCACCTCAGTCAAGCCAGCGAAGCAAGCAAAAATGAGCAAGAAACAGATGTTTGGAAAGCTTCTTCGGAAAGGGAAAAAAGCCCAATGAGAAGACGGAAGAAGAGGCTACGACTTCTAAGATTATAAGACGCACCAGCTAAAATTAGGGAAAAATTTTGGTTTTTTCATATATAAGCCGCATCAGACTATAAGCCGCAGGCGTTTTAATGTTTAATCACCATTTGTAAGAGAATATGCAGTTCTTGTGTCCCCCATAATGAGGGTTTGTGTATAAAAGCTTCCTTTCTCCAGTAATATCCGTTTTGATCTTGTTCTGTCTTGTTTGTGTCAATTGTGTGGCACTATTTGCCTGGCGGGCGAAGATGCGATCAACACAGCACTCTTCTCCCCAGTGACCGTGTGTCTGGTCACATATCCCTCCATCAAGCAAAGCGGTGCCGCACAACCACGGTCTACAACCTTTTTACTAACGAGTGTATAAGTGTATTAGACATCACAAAAATCAAGAAAAATACTACAAGTCGCACGGCTCAAAGCTTGTGCAAAACGTAGCAGCTTATAGTTTGGAAAATACGGTAGATGTTCTTGTCAAACTATTTGGATGCAGTATTTCAGTCTGTAAAACCTGTCTTCTGTTTGGTGATGTGTCACATTACCTCTTTATCAAGTGTAATTCAGCGGGCGGCTTGATGATGAAATGCTGCCTCTACTTCAGAGGAATCTCTTTGCCGCTCAATGTGTGTGGGGGTGTCTGTGCGTGCGTGCGCCCTTGCGTGCGTGCTGCGTGCACGTGTGCAAGTGTACGTGCGTGTGCAGATGTGTGTGAATCTAACATGATCATAATAACATGTGCATCCCAGGTTTGAGAGAAAATACACTTAATATTGCATGTTATGATAACATATTGTGCTTTTTGTTAATTGAGTAAAATACCAACAGTAATTTAATTCAGAATGAATACTTCCACCCGCACTAAAATGCAGTATGACAACTGCATTAAGTTGAGATGACTTTTTACAATATCTATACTTAAGAGCAAAATCCATATGCTTGTGAATTAGACCGTAGCAGCTGGTGTGACATCATATCTATTTATTTTCATGTTTGTTTATTTATTTTCCCAAAAATACAATAATCAAAGTAGATGCTGTCCATAATCTCAGTTTAGATGGGGGGGACATTTACACCATTTTAAGGATTACATACTTTTCATTTAATTGATTTAAGATTGTGCCTCATTTTGTATTACTCAGAAAAAGTTGGTGGACAAAAAAACATTATAGACAGTGGATGAAACCACAGGGAACGCGTATTATCAGAAATTGTTCACTTAAGGTTTCATGATTTTACATCAACAAACAAAAATGCAAATTGAGAAACAGTATCTTTTTGCCTGATGTAGGACAATTCCACAATTTAGATCAGACCCAAAGTTAGATAAAAAAAGAAAATAGAAAGGAAGAAAACATCAGGGTCATATGCTAGAAATTAAGGGCCTTAAACCAATATCACAACAGAGAGTTCAAATTAGATACCTAACCAAAGGGAATAATTAGACTATCACGTAAAAAAAACTTTTACTAAATGTGAGAGAAAGCTATTATTGAAATGGGTTTGAGAAACAAACTAAGTAGAAGGAATGTGGAAGGAGAAATATATAACATCAAGCATGTCTACCTCACAGTCAAATCTTAGCTCAGGCATTTCTTTGTCGAGGTTGGATGTTTGCCCTTTGCTTGGGAGGCGCTTCTCTGAATAATCCAGTGTCCTCTCTCTGGCAAAATGTGTACATGTACAGTAGGTCAGGTAGGAATCTGGATGCGAACGATTATCTGTCTGCATGTGCCCAGTGATTGATTTTTGACCAGTCGAGTGTCTCAGACAGCTGAGGGAGACGTTAACTTACCCGTGGCCCTTAACAAGATAAGCGATGAAAATGTTTGAATAAATGAAAAGAGAAAGTACACTAATTGAGGAACCCGTATCTGGATTCTAGCCATATTTGCAATTCTTGTCAACAGAGGGTGAGAATCTCAGTGATGTTTACTCAGAGTGAATCTAAGTTAACCTTTCTTTAAGTTATTTCATTAATATTATATCTCCAAGCCGAAAAGCTTAATAGTACCATCATCACAGGTCAAACTTAAGTCAAGTCAAACGTATTTATATAGCCATAATCACAAAAAAGTCTCTAAGGGCTTCACTTGGCCAGAGTTGACAATTATTCTCGACATCCCCTGATCTTAACCCCCAGGAGTGTAAGGAAAGACTCACAAAATCTCTTCTGGTGAAAGAATGAGACATATTTAGGAGGGACCGCAGATGGGAGGATCCCCCTTCCAGGACAACCAGGCTACAATGGATGCAGAGTGGGCAACGTTGACTACACAATATAAAACCAATCCAAAGAATAGGTCATGTAGTGGATGTCCATAATCAAATAAAAAACTGCAGGAAGACGCCCTCAGTTGTCTTGACAGCGCCTGCGGGGAGGTGATCCACCTCAGGGCTCGTCACAGTTAGTTGACAGTAACTTTCTCTTTGGGCGTCACCAAGCCCCCTCCCCAAGCCGAGGGGGTGGGGGGAGGGCAGAGAGGGCACACACTGCAGCCAAATTGGCCAGCATAGGTTAATTAAAGGCAATAGCATATAAATGTGTTTTTTAAACGTGTCTTGAATGCTTCTACTGATACCACTGACAGACTGTTAAATAGGTAGTCTACAAAAATATATATTAACACATATTAACATGCTCTGTCGGACCAGGAAAACCTCAACCAATCATTGAATAGCGGCAACATTTGCTACTTAACTTGTCAATCAATCAGTTTTTCGGGTTTTATTTCGTTGTTCTCGTTTGTTCTTTGTTGGCTGAAAGATCGTCTTTAACGCTTTTCATACACAAAAATTGTATGTAGAATTTAATATATTAAATTATGAACATTAGAAAATTAAGTATGGTGAAGACCATCATCAATAATGGAAATCTGGGGGAACAACCATCTTCTGTTCTTCAATATGATTATATTTGAGCTGTGTTTTTAAGGCATATCTAACAATATTGAAGTGGGGAACTTACCCTCCCCCAAAAATAAGAGTTTAAGAAGGCTACTTTTTCATGGCACTGTAGCTCTGGATAAAAATGTCACCACAGCCCATATTCCTGTGACAGTCGTTGGTGATGGCGGACGGACAAACCATCACTGGGGATGGAATCCCCACCTCTGGGATAAGAGATAAATATTTTTAAAACGTTGTTTTAGCAATAATAATCATTACAGTAGATATACTGTAAATCCTATAGTAAGATAATTTTAAACAATTCTAAATTGTGAATTGCTGATTCAACGCTAAGGTGGCTGGAAATTACCCAAAAATTTTAAATGTATGATACATTTTTTCGGGTCTCGGGAGGCTATCCTGTAATCAAGACAACTATGGTAAGGTTTTATTCTGTGTGGAGGCGATTTTATGAAATTTTATACAGTTATATTTATTATATTTATATTTTACAGACATCAGTGTAGACGTTGCTCTTCAAATGCCTTAAGAATGGTGATTTCCCAGTGGCAGTTCTGGGATGAATGACTCCCTGGGCGAACACCCAGACTGAAAAGCACACAGGCAGACAAACAGAGTTAGCTAACACCATGTTCAGTGCAGGCGAAAATGAATCTCCCCTCATTGAAGCCCAATAGCGACAGAATTTTGTCCATGATTTCCACGGAGGCGTCATCACCCAACCCGGGCAGGGAAATGAGCCTATCTGCCTTCTGTGCAGGGTCCAGATTTTTTTTTCCTCTTGAGGCTAAAGGAGGTCTTGACCATACACCGGTGGCCAGGTGTATACATTATACTTAAGTTATATTGTGGAATACCAAATAAACATCTGTAAAGACTTAACTGGGGCTTTATTCCCACCTAGCCCCGGTGTAACACTCCGAGTTCGACATACAGTACCTTCTGAGCAGAATCTGCTCGAGCGTGTTGTATTTTAGGACTTTAAGGATTAAAGATTTTAAGGACTTTAAGGATTTCAAGACTCAATTTCATCTGCTGCTTGGAACATGTTCCACATTGTTGAAGGCAAGCATGTCTTTACTTCTGGACTCTCAATAATCAAGTCATGTACAATCACAATTTTTTACCAACAGAGTCTCCATCCATGCCCCAGTCTACATGTCTTCTGGGTGTGAGGCCTGGTTGTAATGTCCACCACAAAATTCAGGCTAATTTTAAATAATTATACAACTCCCTATATTTCAATTGTGTTATTACTATTGCAGTGACCAGTAGGCTATATTAGTATATTACTATACTGCACGCCAAGATGAGCTTTCATTTTTCTGCAATTTTTTAGTCTGTATGATGCAGTGCAAGGTTGCACAGCTCGTAAAGCACTTCATTTGTGATCCCTCCCTTTTTTTCTCTTCTGAACATTACTACTAATTCACAGTCAAAGGCATTTATCATCAGATGTGTATTGAATCCAGCTCAGCGGACATCGAAGGCCATACTGCATTTTCCCCGCCAATAGCCAGCAGTATAGTATGTTCACAATATCTAATTTTCATCCTCATTCTCTGTATCTCCAACCTTTTTGAAATGGTGGCGATGAATCTTCATTGAATCCGGTAGTGTGGAAAGCAGCTCTCTCCTAAATGACTATTGATGGTGATGCCATACTGTAGGGAATGTGAACACAGTATGGAAATGCTAGCAGAGAGAGAGCAGAGAGAGGGCTTGAGCAAGGAGGGAGAACAGATGCAATCAACCCAGATTCCCCATTCTTCAAGGGTAGTTTTACAGGTGGAAAACAAAACTGAATACAACTGTAAACACATGGGCCCCTATTTTAGGGTTATTGAAAAATAGAAATAATGACAGATCATTCTGACAAAACATTCTGTCAAACATGTAATGATTTCTGAGCTAAATTTCACACAGAAAATCACCTACTTTTACTTCTTTTTTGTTACTTTAAAATCAAAGTCAAAGTCTGCTTTATTTTCAATTTCTTCACGTGCCAAGACACACAGATTTTATTTATATATTTATTATTATTTATTTAATATATGTATTTATTTATTAATGTATTTATTATTTGTATTGGGAAATTTTACTTTCTTCGCTTTGACCTTCTCTTTGAAACACTTTACAGGTCTTGTCTTTATGTGACTAGTAACCCAAACAACTCAAACATGTCCTTGGTTTGGGAAACTATTAAAGGTTACAGTGGCAGCACAATAATATTTGTTTGGCCTTGGCTAAGACAAGTAGCAATGTCTTCCGATACGAAGATCTAAACTCTCTTTTTTTTAAACAGCGGTCCGCAACCTTTATAGGACCACGGACCGGATTATCGTCAGACAATATTTCCACGCGGCACGGTGGGCCCTGGTTAGCACGTCCGCCTCACACTTTAGAGGGTGCGGGTTCGATGTTCTCCCCCGTGGCTGCGTGGGTTGTCTCTGGGCACTCCAGTTTCCTCCCACTTGCAATACACCTGATTCAAATGATCAGGATAGTTATCCAGCTTCTGCAGACCTTGCTAATTTTTTGACCGTTTGAATAAGGTGTATTGCACGGGAGACATAGAAAACATGCAGGACACTGGCCCTCGAGGACCGGAGTTGTTTACCCATGCGATAAATGATTACATTGGTCATATATTTTAGAAATTTTGTTCTCAGACCACTCCTTTATACATCTTAATAGCTCCTTTGCAAACAAGCAGTTTCAGTACAAGCATTCTTATCAATGAGAGCAGAATTGACAAGAAGCATGCAAAATATACAGATAGACAACAACGACCCCTTGAAGACTAGAATAGTCTGCAAGAAGACGAATCATGTACATACACGCACATGAAATTTGACCACCCTGCATTTGACCCATAACGATAGTGAACTCAACAAACACATACTGTGCGTTGCCCCCATTGGAGCAGTGGCTACTTAAATTCCCAGGTATCAGTGTCTTGCTCAAGGACACCCAAGTCACGTGTCCAGAGAATTTTGGGGGTGAATGGTCTGTTGCCTCATTCTCTCGAACTCTGTCAAGATGACAGGTGATTTTTCCCTAATTTCTTTCTGCTGGCCAGTGACTTTAATCGGGGTCCCCCCCGGTGGGAAGCAATGATCTTAGCTACTTGGCTTCTGCTTATGCTGAATAGCTTGCATGGGAGGGGAGCTGTGGCTTTTCTGAAGGCCATGATAGAATCCACCATTACAGTAATGAAACGTTAGAATGGCTGCAATTGTTCTCTCATTTGCGTCATCTCAGCAAGCACATTCCAGGAGAATATAGTCTTTCCTCTATAATAGCCTCTTCTCTTGCTCTGTTATCTCATTCTCTCTTTCTTTTCCATCAAATTAATTGGAAGCACTGAAAAGATGCAGTTGATTAGTATTTACAATGCCATATTGTAAATTTCACCATATGAAATTAATCCGCGTCTCAATTTTCAAGACAACATACAGGTTTGCTACTGAAAATGTCAAGAGATGTGCTTCCGATGATTTTTATTTTCTAGTCACCAATTAAAGTAATTCACATTGAAAAGGGAATGAAAGCAATCATCATTGAGGCCTAGTGAATGAACATGGTTTGGGGTAAGGGGGAAAAAAAATCTAATCACCCAAACACACCTAGGCGCATTCACACGTATTGAAGTAGCCTGGTCCTGGTCCCGAGTCATCATTTTTGCCAGAGTTTGTGTGCCCTTGCCCTTTAGTTTTACCAGCCTGCCAAATGAGTTTAATTTGTGCCTAAAAAATGTTGACCACAGCATAAGCCGAGTATAAACATGGTGAATGCCAATTTTTCCACTTTCCTTATTGCTGCTGTTTTGTATTTAGGGCTCTGTTTCTCCACATCCACAAATCATAATTTTAAATTTTTCACTAGAAATTATTTTTTTAAAGTGTTGCTCACTTTGAATATTTATTTGCAAACAGACTGCAGTGCACAGGAGGGAATCTTAGTAATTTAATGCTCTCTTGCTCAGTGCAATGAAGAGTTCTTGGCACATCAGAGACTCAGACTACGATTATCGTGCTTTACAGCTTGTTCCCTCATACAGACACTGACTGTAAAATCACCCAATCCTATAAGATGTTTCATAAGTCAGCAAATGTTTAATAGTCCAGTGATGGGGAAATGTTGACTCACACAATTTCCAGAAGTTGCTGCATGTAATTCGTCCACCCTCTAGCATTTTATCATGCTGAAACAAACCACACTGACAAACACATGCTATCTGTCAAGTGGTAGTAGCATCACTCAAAACATGTCAAAAATGTATATTGAAGGCTTTAAAAGCAGGTTGCATACTATTTTCTTAAACAACATTGTAATATTTTCTTCATTCTGTTGAACAGCCTGCAGGCGCATATGTGAAGGCCAATGCCGGTTTTTGTGTTCATCAAGGTAACTGTTAGTAACAACAAAATTGTAGTGATCAAATGTTCCTATTAGGTTTGGTTGATGAAATTCACTGTAGGTCAGCCAACATTGGGCAGCAACTGGCTAAAAGGATCTCGGCTTCTGTGACTGTACTGTACTGCACTGTTCTGTATCATAGGTATCATATTCCCCTATCATAAAGTTAAAAAAAAAAAAAAGCATGTTTCAAACCACTCATGTTGTCAATTAACCTAACTGAAAGTTACAGGGTCTCCTGAAAGATCAACTAATTTATTCAATGCTCAACTCAATTTTACATTTATCACATTTATTTGCTTAAGTGGAAAACAAGATGTGATTGCAGTGCTGTGATATCTACACCATTATGATATAATTTCTAATCAATGTTCATTCCATCCATTCCGTTTTCAACACCGCCAATCCGTATGAGGGTTGCGAGAGGTGGAGGAGCCTATCCTAGCTGACATCAGGTGAAAGGCAAACTGATCGCCAAGTAGTCGCAGGGCACATATGGAGATGAAAAATCAATCACATCAAATTAATGTAAATTATGTAATTTGTTATCAAACCCTATTAAATGACACTGCCTTTCCAAGAATATGTTCCTAAGCTAAATGACATTTAAGTGGAGTTACAAATTTGGGACAAACATGTTTGATAAGAATGTCACTATTGAAACAAGCAAACAAAAAATGCATAAAAGGCCAATGCCAAAATGCCATTGTTTTTCTTAAATTGGTCTCTGAAGGCCAAATTAAAAAAAAAAAAAAATCCAGTCATATCCAGTGAAATCCAATGAACTGAAATTGCAATACTACCATATGACATTTTACAGAGAGAATGTTGTGAATTCCAGTAAGTTTCTATTGGTTTGTCGAATTGTCCCAAACAGATGTTCAAGAAATATTTCTTCACTCAAGAATAGTGCAAGTATAACTGCAGGCGGTACTGATTACATTGTACACATGCATCAAGCCGATGCCTTGATCTGAATTCTCGAGCCGAGCAAAGACAAATCAAATCTCAAACACTCTTTAAAATAACCTTAAGTATTTTATCAAAAAGCAATTGGACTTAAGGCTCTATCTGGTTATCATCAGGCTCTACAGCAGAGTGTGGTGTTGACAGGTGGCGTGCTTCTCAATGGTTTGGGAAAGGAGACTGCAAGGAAAAAAATTCTCTTTCAGAGCTGATGTACTCTTAGACTAGGGCAACAGGTCACCTTTTAGTATGACAGCAGCCAGAAGCACACAGCAAATATAAAGCTGGAGTAGCTTCAGGGAAAGACGCTTAACTGTCCTTGAGTGGCTGGGCTTAGGCTAAAATTAGGCTGTGCGTATGAAATTTGCTGTAGAAATAAAGCTGCCTTGAACACCATCCAAAAATCAGTTGGAGGGCCCTGAAGGTAGCCGTTCACAATTAGTTCCCATCAAAAGTGCCAAAGTTTTAACAATGAATGGAATGAACTGCACAAATTCAGAAATACATTTCTTGTGTATACCATGTCCATTTGGGATTTGTGGAATATCAGTGATTCCTTTACCTGTTCTCAACAGTCGGTCTGTGGAAAAAAAAAAGACAATTATGATGCTTAGAACTGCAGGTCATCATTGACTGCCTGGGTCACTACATGGATACATAAATACATTATGCCCCAGTGGCTTTGCATCGTACTCACATCTGGAAACGTTAGGCACAGCCAGTAACATGAATGACTTCATTATCCAGGGACAGTGCTCTTGCCACTTCAACCTGAGCTAGTCCTGGGACCAAGGACCTCTAGCCACAGGCCTGACAATGTTCAATAATTTTGCCGCCTTTTCCTCCCAGGTTGTTTACATGGGTCACATACTCTGTGGGAATCTGCTTATAGAAGACACACTTCTATCTGGGGAATGAAACAAATTCTTTTGGGAATCTGTGAATACAAATAGTTTAAAATAAGGTATTTTAACAACAACAAAACAAACTTGTGAGGCGATAAATAGTGCCAGAAACCAATAGGGTTCAAAAGTTGCAAAAATGAAAGATTAAATAAGGCCAATTGGTAGGAGTAAATCCCAGAGTTCTGCTCCTCTATTATTTCTGCCAAAATTCATGAGGGTAGCAACCATTATTTTCCAGCAAAACATACAATACTTGTACTTTTCGTGACAAGGGTCTACAATGGTGGATTTTCTACAGAACAAATGAGTTTTTCAAACAACTTTGAAATCCAACATAAAAAGATAGATTTACAAGAAAACAATTGCTGACTAAAATACTACATGACCTATTCAGCTTGCTACACTACTTTTCTCATAAATTGTTACTATGCTATGGTCTTCTATGAAATTTGATTATTGTCAAGGAAAATGATGCAGGTTGATATAATGGCGGTAGCTCCTCACAATATGACGTCACTCTGTTAGGACACGGTCATTTTCTTGGAGCGGGCCTTTTTTTAAGCACACAGGAGAATATGACCTGTACTGTACAGGCCAAAACATTGAACCCTACTGTATTTCAAATTTACAACATAAACTTTTCCTCCCTCTTAGTCAGCCTACATTTTGATGGATCCGTGTAACACGTGCCTTGAGAAGAATGGATTCCATTAACTTTTCTACATTCTGAAGGTCAGCCAGCTGACTTTTAAAGTTATTGTCAAAGAGAGGACGCGGGAACAGTGCAAAAATATTTCCACTCTCATGCTCTGTCTCACCAGATGTCTGAAATCTTTCATTTGGACTTGACAGGGAGCTACTCAGAGCGAAACAGCATCATTCAGGGATGGCTTTCAGACTGTGGCGTCAATCTTTCATTTACCTACCCTCTGCAAGTGCACCCCGATGTCCTACTCGCATAACCCAGTGACAGTCAGGGTGTGCAGAAATGAGGGCTACCCACTCTAAACAACAAGTCCCTGGCAAGATCACAGCATAGCTGCAAGCTGTTTCACAACCACCGTTGTGCCAAGCGACATATATGGTTGCCACTCAGCTATGACCACATAACGTGTGAAAGTTAAATTAACTGCTTGTACTACAGAATACCCAACATACAATTGTGTTTAACCAGAAAAGAAAATTCCCTCACAGTACATTCGGTCCAATCTTAGACTGCAGTGCTCAATTCCAATTCAGTGCATACATAAAATGTTCACTGCTGTCTACTTTCAAGTGAGCAATATCATTTGTTTATATTTTAATGGTCACATCCGCATCCATTCAACTAAATTTAAATGCATTAAAATAATATACACAAAGGGCAGCAAAGTCACTGTCTAGTCATTTTTTGCACACATAGGTCTATGTGACAAAGAAGGTAGAGATGGTGCCTCATCTGCATAGTCCATTCATGAAGCAATTAATAGCTGAATTAAAGGGATTACACTAAATGGAATTATACTTTGTTCTGGTAACCTTGGAGACGTTGACTAATCGCTGTAATTGAGTGGTTGGAAAGATGCTCAAAAATAATTTCGCTCACATATGGCACTGCATTTTCAAGTGGTCACCTAATATTCACATTCCTTGCTTTGTCAGAGTTTGGCGGAAGGGGACACGTGCCAACATATGGTAGTGAAAGGTCTGTGTTTTTGTCAGATCATGTGCGTGCAATCTACCGAAATTTCTGTCTCGGAGGACATGCTGTAATGAATGTTGGAAAAGAATGTGTGTCGTTTTCTGTGTTGAGTTTATTGGAGCAATCCACACACAATCTGACCAAAACTGTAAAATACCCAACAAATAACATCTAAACAATCTAAAAAATAGATTATACATTTACATGTACACATCCAATCATCCATCTATTATCTGAACGGCTTATCCTCATGAGGGTCACGGGTGCACTGAAGCCTATCCCAGCTGACTTCGGGCAGTCAGCGGTAAACACCTTGAATTGATCGCCAGCCAATCGCAGGGCACACATAGACAAACAACAAATCATACTCACACCTACGGGCAATTTGGTCTACCATACATGTCTTTGGAATGTGGGAGTAAACCAGAGTACCCGGGGGAAACCCACGTAGGCACAGGGAAAACATGCAAACACCACACAAGGCCGGAGCCAGATTTTAACCCGTATCGCTGAACTGTGAAACGACGTCCGAACCAGAGCACCACAGAGCTGCCCTACGTGAATACAATTTTGGCATTTTACAATGCATGAGGAGTATATAAGTGTATGTTTTAGACATACATTTCTATACCATATTCAATAAGATCTTTTGAACAGTGTTTACTCAGTTTGTCATCCCCAGTGCTGCATGCCAACAAAACTATTTGAAAAAAAAGTTTCAACCCACCTCTATTGTCTGCAGTACAGCACCATTTTTAGGAGATTGTCAACATGCACTGCATTTATTATCAATTATAATAATGCCAGCCTGGATATATTCCCACAATGCCGCGCCGCCTGTAATGGAGCACAGTGTTGTTGTGATATATTAGTAAACTGAGACGTAAATTTGAATTATGGAATTGCACTTCGCTAAAAATGCCTGGAGAGTGTAGATGTGCTTAAAATGTTGCAGGACACCTAAATCATTCCAGACAAAGGATGTTTACAACACAAAGCAAATGTTCATGTTCACCAAGAGAAGTAGAAAATTAATGTTGAGAGGATATACATATTGTGGAAGTGCACTCCAGACAAGGACACACAAAACAGAGGTACTTGCAGGTCCGCAACCTGGTAACTCGCACGTGATTTATAGATTTTCTTTTTACCTTCCTCAAATTGATGAACAGTGTATTAAAGGGAAACAAATTTAAATATAGCACCTCAACAACTGTACTGTTGTCATCTATCTCAAGTATTTGGGATATTTTGATTACCTAACACTTTGCAAAGTGGAAAAATGGAGACAGGCCAACGTGCATTGTACAATACTGTCACAGATACATTCTATACATTCTATATTGCACAGTATTAATTTATCATCTAAATATAATTGCAGTACATAATTTGGAAACAATTTTCTCAGTGGCTGCAGTGGCATATGCTGCACCGTAGTGTTTGTTTATGCAGGCCATGATGCCGAGCTACTGTACTAAATTGTCACACCTACTGAGTCAACTGATCTAAAGTCTGATGGCCCAGATATTCCTAGCAATGAGAGAGGTGGTCTGATATCTTTTGGTATACTATCATTGGGGGCATTGTTTAATTGCATTTTACAGTATACACATGAACTATCAGGTGGCGTGGGACGCAATGATGCAGGGCTGTGGTTCGGTAAAAAACAAAACAAATATTTAAATGAAACAAAAAGGCAAACAAAGCATTAATGGGGAAGGGAAAATAACAAAAACTGCAAAAAGATCTTGATAAAGAGCTCCAAAAAAGAGAATGTGCGCTTCTCTAGAAAAGTGTGCCTAATCTGTAATGCGTCAGCGTCACACCTTTAGCAAATGTAAGAAAGAACAAATCCTATTTTCACTAGGTTGCTGTTATGTAAATATATCCTGTCGGAGCAAATACTTCAAAATGCTTCAGCCGAGTTCCTCTGTACACTGTGCTGCAGCCCATCTCCACTCTATTCCTGTCTTGAGAAATGACTATTAACAATATACTTTGTTAAAGAAATGTGTAAACATCAATTGCTGTTACAAGTACATTTCATTAACATGTCAGTAATTGATCGTCCTGACATTCATGTCACTTTTCACTCGAGCTCAACTTTTGTTTGAAAAGTGTTAATGTTTTGAGTTATTTGACTATATTTTTAGTTGTAACAAGTGCTGAAGGTTGTCCTAAATGTATCCCTTCATTGATGCCCAAAAGAGGAAACTTTGTAATGTAACATGAACATGCTAAAGGGCAGATATACACATGCACACTCAGGATCCAAAGGACACTCATGGAGAAACATTAGCACAAGGATGCTGTACTCCAACGGATTTGGTGGGTCAGGGGAATTAATATTCAGTGCCTTGCTCAAGGCTACTCCAACAGTACTTGGAGAGCAAATGACTCCATTAGTTCAAAGCAACAATCATCCATCTACTTTCCAGATTCCTTATCCTCTTCCAGGAAGTGGCAGCCTATCCCAGGTGACCCAGGCTGTGTAATTTTTTATTATTGAGCAGGTAGTTTCCCCGTTAAAAGCAGAGCCAGAACCTGACTAGACAGTGTTTCTGATGAACGTTATATTTCCACAATGACAATATTCTCTGCAGAGTGTATGGACTGGATGCTCCTATGCTTTCTGTAGTCATTTTAACAGTGGTCTGTTTCTTTGTTTTACTCTTCGACATGCCATACAATTGGAAATTAGTCTGTGGCTGGCCTCTTTTGAGTCATTTAGAGTCTTTAATTAACCTAACTAAATACTTGTCAAAACAATAAGAAGAGACGGAGGGAGGGAGGGAGAGAGGGAGAGAGGGAGAGGGAGAGAGAGAGCTATAGAGAGATATAGCTATAGAGAGATATAGCTATAGATAGATAGATAGATAGATAGATAGATAGATAGATAGATAGATAGATAGATAGATAGATAGATAGATAGATAGATAGATAGATAGATAGATAGATAGATAGATAGATAGATAGATAGATAGATAGATAGATAGATAGATACTTAATTGATCCCAGGGGGGAAAGTCCGTTTTCCAGCAGCATTCATACCGCAGTGGGTATATGAAAGACATATTGATGACATTCGCACAACTTAGAAAGGAACTCACCTGTTAGTATCCGCCCTTCCACAATCAAGTTAAAATTCTATTGACAGATCCCAAAAAAACCTTTTCCACATTAAAAGGTTTGGAGACTGCAGTACATTCCTAAATCCACTCCCACACGAGAACATAAATGAATGTTGATTAATTATTAATTAATTTACTTGTGCTTTCAACACACTACAGTCTAATTGCGAGAGTAATAAACATGCACAGGCTGTGAAGGTTAGTAATATGACCAACACACACTTGTAGCCTGACTGTGATCTACCACCATCTACCACCATGCACAGTGTCACAGCAGTACACAGTACCAAGTAAACACTTCCCAAAAGTAATACACCTTCTCGATCAGCACAGCTCAATGTCCTTGTCAGCCAGTTCAGTCCAAAGCGATTTCACACAGATCTCTCTCGTGTATGGTGTCTGCTTCGAGCAGCTATATCTAAAGGTCAGACAACATAAGTATTATTTCTTTCACTATTGAAAAAATGTGTGTTGAATGTAGTATATCAGTGGGAGTACTTTAAAAAGCAATCACACTTGATCTTCCAGAGCTGGATTATATTATTATTATAATCTTTCTTACAAGGTGACGTGACATACAGAGGGAGGTCTCTGGATGACACTCTGGTTTAATAAAGTAATGGGATAAGAAGATAAGGGCTGGATACATTGCCAACCTTGAAAAGAATAAGAGACTTAATCATTTGACTTGACTGTGTGAGTAATTGAAGATAAGATAAACCTATCCTCCTTGTACTATGAGGTTCTTGAAGGCACCTGTTCATCTGTAAGAAGAGTTTCATGGCTCAGACCGGCCCACTTGAGTTTACAAGATGTTAATAGGGATGTGTAATTTTCCCATTATTTGTGTACCAATACAAAATAGCATACCGTTTGCTCCATATTGCATTTGATCATATACATATCATATCCCTCACCACTTCGCGCTTCACCTTTTGCGAATGCACGACTTTGCGGGTTTATAAGTGACAGGAGAACAGTGTTTAAATACAGGCTGATAGCGCGGGGCGTGCCTCTGAGCAACACTGCGGACAAGCACGGGAAGCGTGGCAGCCAATCTGTCACAAACGAGGCAGGACGACCATGTGCAACACGGACTGTTTATTTCGGCAATGTGAAAAGGGGAAAAGCTTGTCTGTTTTTGTGATCTGCTTCATTGTTTAGTGAGCTATGACAAATATACAGCAGAGTATGAAGTGAATTTTCCCTTGAGGGATTTAAAAAAGGATGATAAATATATTAGTAGTATGTAAACGCTGAGAATCATACAAATTGTTTTAAATAAGATATTTGACTTTACTCAAAGTGACATTGGATTGAAAAAAAAAAACTAGGGCATCTCCACAGTCATTAATATTCAGCCTCTGAGCTTAATGCATGGCCTCACCAAACAAAATAACACATTATGCTTCAGACAAAAGCTTCACAATCCAGCTCATGTGCACTCAAGATGCATTGTGGCTTAAATTGTTTTACCTGTAAATCGCAATTGGGCTATGGATCAAATCGGCCACAAAATGTGTCCCGCTTCTTGGTATTGCGCTTTGGTCCCCTAACACAGTTAATGCAATGCTTGTTGCATGTTAAATGGCAACAACCCGGTCTTCCTGTTGGCTGGCAGATGCCTGTTCCTCAGAGGGGGATGCAAGGGCATGGATTAAATTTCATTAGCTGCATAATTATTTCCCTTGAAGTGGATCATAACAGAATTATCATTTTTGCTCGAGTGCAGTAAAAGATGACTTGAAATCCAGAGCACAAAAAAACTATCTAAACATGCTCCCTGTTTTACCGCAGTGTCCACTTTCACCTGCCATAATGTGAGAACGGAAACTATTTCATGCTTGTATGCTTTTTTTGGCCCACTCACTGTGGACGATGAAGTCTGACTAATGGCTATTTGCTTCTTACACGGGCAATAAATGAGAATACAGTAAATTTGTTGCTAAAAGAGTGGAGACCTTATCCATCTAAATGGCTTAGCGAGGGATGGGATTTGGAACAGTCTGGCAATAGCTCTGAACCTAACTCACTCAAGCTTGAGAAATAGCATGGTGCAGCATGATTACGTCTCACATTGTCACCAACTGCCATAAAAACAATAAACAGAGGGCACATACTGCTTTGGGGAAACATTTGCACTCTACGATAGTTGCCTTCACACATCAGAGACATTTAGCTTTGGTATCGTGCCCTATGTGTGCTGTCTTTGCAATGCTAAGAACTGCGACATGCCTGGGAGGTTTATTACCTTACTAATGAATAAAAGTATTAGTCAGCTATCACGCACAAGCGACAAACTCAATAAGGATCAGGGTGGTGTAGGCTTGCATTTACATGTTTCTCTTTGATGGATAGTTCAAATTTATATGAGGGCATCACATTGGGAAGATGAGAGCAAAGGCCCTTGTGTATGCTAAGTGAGTCATGGTTGAATGCAGTAATATATTCATCATGACGTGCATCAAAGTAGATGTGCGAATGAGGAAACACGCAGAATAATTAATAAGTAATACAAATTAAAAAAAATAATATCATGCAATTAGGGGGCAAATTCATGGTCATCAAAAGAGAGTCACTACACCATTAGTGGTTCATCAACACTTGTTTCCTGTTGCAATATTCCAATAATCCAGACCCAATGATTTTCCAGTCACCCTCAATGTCAATATGAGCCCATGTGTTAGTTTCATTACCTAATTTCAAGATCTCATTGTGTCTGCCAGTGGTGATCTCAAACTGAAGAGCAAGGCAATTGTGTGAGGAAAAAGTGGTTCACACACACATTGCAAAGTATCACGTTATATAGTTGCTGTGTATTACATCAGTGCAAATGTAAGGCAAATGCCTTTAAGTTATGTTGAATTATACTATTATGAAAATTAATGGCACCAGTGTGTACGGTTGAGAACGCATAGAGGTAACCCCCGTTGAGGCAACCAAGTCAATATCAGTTAAAAAAAGAAGGAAGAGAGCTTGGCTGATTGTTGTTCATGCCTAATTAAGTTTGTAAATAAATGGGTGTATTTTCTTTTAACTGCAAATTGTCTCCCAGGCATAAACTGATATTTTAGCAGGTAGACGATCACTAATAAAAGTACGAGTAGAAAAGTAAGTCATGATTTTTTCTTTTAACTCACAAATTAATCTCATGTTTTAAATAGAAGTAATCTATGGAGAGTTATGATTTAATCTTCTAACTCATAAATTAATCTCATGTCCTAAGCAGATGTAATCAATGGAGAGTATTTTTTTTTTTCTTTATATGGCATAATGTTCAGTGGTTCCTAGGGGTTCGGTGAGTCGGCTTCAGGGGTTCGGCAGAGCTGGTATGCTGGTAAATGTAGGTGTTTGGGAATTTAGCAGACTGAGCTAGTCCTTGCTGGGCATTCTGGCAGACCAAGGGTGTTTTCCTTTACATGCTGTCAGCACACCTGAGAATTTACTAACGGTAAAATAGTCAAGACTTTAGACCAGGTGAAACCAGGTCTAAGTTGTGGCACAGGTGTTGGAACTCGATTTTGAACAAACCTTCATTTTTAGCTGCACAGTCAGACTGCACTCTGTGCTAGACTTGCACGGGGCACAAAAATAGAGCCCTTTATGTCAATTCAATGTAAACAATTCAATGATCGATTAAAATCTTTAAAAACTTTAGAAACAGTCATCGATCCTAATTTTAGCATTGGCTTGTTTTGATAGTAATTAGTTTTTGTTGATAACATTGTAGACTTTAAAAAAAAAAAAAAAAAAAAAACACTAACCGAATGTATAATTCAACAAATTAAATGGCACAAATGTCCCTTACAACTTGCAGAGAATTAAAGCTTCCAGATTTGTGGTAAGATTCAGAAGGTTAAATTCAAGATTTAGTAGAATCATACAAAAAATGTTTTGTTGTCAAAGTCATTTGACAGACCAACCCAATATCATTTTAACATAATAACTAACAGAAAGCAAAACAATGCATTTTACTGTGGAAAAAAATAAAAAGACTTATTCCTTTGCCTGTACCTTGAAATTATTCTGATTGCCAGGTACAGGTAGGGAAATATTCAATAATGGAACCATCATCGTAATTCCATCAGGGTTTGTCATAATGCAGTCCTATTCATCTGTAATAATGCTGGATTACTGGGTCGACAGGCAGTTTAATTGGATTGCTCTGAATAAATTTATCATCCAATGCGAGCAGGTGTATCAGCACGTCTTCAGCTTGCTTATGGCATAGTGGATCTTTACTGAGGAGAAGTATAGAAATGTAGTCGCTCCCTAATTTAGGAAGTCAGTAATATTGAACAAAACATGCAAAAACATACGGTTGGATCATTTGGAAAGAAGGTCAACATGAATTTATTTAGTGGGAGTATTTGTGAGTTGAAAACAGCAGGCATTTGATGATGACTCATATTGTGACACGGGAAGAGGTGCAATGGAATTTAGAAAAGACAATAATATATGGGATTGAGGCACCCTACAATTAGCCGCAGTGGCAATTTTTCTTTTAGGATGACAATAGCATTCCAAAGTGCGTTGCACAAGTCGAATTTCAGCTCTCTTGAAGGATAGCTACTTGAATAAGACTGCAGTGGTGTCTTTTTTTCCGTTGTGTATGTGCAGTGATTTAAAGTGCTTACACTCGATCTCCAAGAGTCTGTAGCTTAATGTATTTTAGCCCACTTACATCCCTGCATCAGCTTTTTCTGTTGCCTCCTGTGTGTCTGTGAAAAGCTGCTTCCTGGCACAACTAAAGGAAGGCGAGACCTTTGAATCCCGCCTGTCAAAATTCAAATGGATCCTTGGGGAGCAGTGTCATTCATTACTCTTCAGTCAATAGTTGGCAGTTCTGTCCTTCTATTGATTATCAACCGCAGGGGAGGCAAAGAGGGACACCAGCAAGGCTTTTTGTTTCTCATGTATGACTACTTCCAGCAATAAGTCCCCACAAACTCAATACATCAGTCAGTTTACATGAAAAGAGAATTGGTCCCGATGTTCAAATGCCAAAAATGTCTTTTCTTGCCGTTTCTTTATCTGGTGTTTCTTCAAACAAGGTATTTGAATTGTGACATAATTGCCCAAATATTCAATTTTGATCATCATACATGGGAAAATAAATTGTCCGTTTGAAAAGCTTAAACTGCCATACATAGGTTGAGTGGAGGCTTGCAGGTTCGAGACAGCTCCATGACAAAGGTCTCTTTCCTTGTTGCACTTTAACCCCACAGATGATTGCTCTTCACTGTGAATTAAGTCTCCTTGACACAGAAGGGAGCAACGTGGACAAGGGCAGAGCCTGGAGATACAAACCTCCATTCACGCTGTCAACTCTCATAGCCTCCCATAGAATGGATAAGCTAACTAGCTGTCATAACATTAGCAAGGGAATGTCAAGAAATTTAGATCCCAAATGCATGATCCCAAATTGTCAGCACAGTGTGTGGAATGTTTGACTAGTATAAATAGTTTGATGGCAAATTAGGCTTTCAGACAGACCCAAAATGCACTGTCACAGATTTCCCCTTTTTGACGCTTGTGATTGCATGAAGCCAACAATGCTATTGCCAATAAAAACAACCCAGGTGAACCGAAATTATTCCGATTTCAGTAAGCATTCATGTAGCACATACTTTGGCTTGATGGAGGCGGTCTACAGAAAGAGGAACTTTAATGATTAGATGCGGCAGCAATTCAGGCAGTTCGTGGAACCTAATGAAGGAATGAGTTCAGAGAGACCAATCTTCCAGTTCAGCCCAAAAGTGATCGATTATTGTATTGAAAAAACAATGACAAAAAAAAATCTGAAATGCACTAAAGTAGTAATTCAGGCAGTTCGTGGAACCTAATGAAGGAATGAGTTCAGAGAGACCAATCTTCCAGTTCAGCCCCCCCACCCCATTAATGGTACTGTGTTCTTTAATAGAGCTACACTGCCCCCTAAAAGGTATAGAAGGTATAGCCGGTTAGATTTAGAGGTGCACACTCTAGAATAATACCTCTTCTACTAACTGATGTCACAAAACCATAGCAGTATTTGACTACAGCAAATTAGCATTTCAATTCCAAATTCACTATGTGGCGGAACTCGTATGGTGCAAGGATACTTAAGTGACATGCCTGAAAAGTGATCGATTATTGTATTGAATAAAGAACGACAAAAAAAATCTGAAATACAGTAAAGTAGTCTTTGCACCAAATACAATGTGTGTGGTTTCAGATATTCAAAATGCAGAGTGCTAGAAAACATGTGACATCACAAACTGTATATAAATGCTATTCATGACTCACTTATTCTTGCCACATTGAGAAGTTCATAATGTGCCTGAGAAAGTCACAGTGTTCCTTTTAGTACATGTGGTCAAATAAAGTATGGGAGTTGTTTACAGCAACATGCTTAAACTAAATAGTTAATGTGAAAGGATGCTCTCCAGGACTACTTTTGTCTCATTAAGAACCTTAGCTGAAGCAGATGGTAACAGCTGTAAACCTTGCTTGACTTCTCACCAGAGGATTGCATTCTGTGTGGGCTCCTTTGAGTTATTTTCATTTATCATCACACCAGATTCTTGCAACCGTACAATTGACACTGCTATTTAACCAAGAGACATTTTTTAACACTCCTTTTCTTTCAGTAGGACAGCACATAAATAATGAACCCAATGACATGTGAGTCTTTTGAAATCAGGATAAGCACATTACGTATCTGGATACAGTGGGCTTGCAGACTTGAGAAATATTCAGTTGTATAATATATTCTTAGAACGGCCTGGTTGGTGACATTGTTTCATGTGAGCAAGTGGAGGACAAACACAGAGAGAACACTGACTTTGTAACTCCAACTACCTGTTATGTGTCACCACCTCCTTTCATTGTGTCTTTGAAATCGTTGTTTCTGTCACATGCGGTGAACTCCAGTGTGTAAGTCAACAAAACAGGTTTGTGAACAGTTACTGATGAGGATTGTCTGTTGCAGCTGCTTCCTTGCTACGGCATGGCACTAAACCGCGTCACTGACATGTACAGAAACTCACATCATTAGTGAGGCATCTAAAAGGAATTGGTGTTGTCGGAACACTCCAATTGGATCTGATCATTTGCAAATAACAGTGTGGAAGTCTGTCTTTGTGATGCGATTTGAGAAACAAATCTGATTTTCCTGCAGTCTGAACAAAGCCTTAGTGGAACATGCAGAATAATCAAATGAACTAGATGCACAAGAGGAAGGAGAAGAGGAGGAAGCAGCTGCTCCTGTAGACATGCCGTCTGTAATGAATGATGGAGAAACATTAGGGAGAATTAAATTAATCTATTAAGATTTTCGTAGTATTATGTTGAAACAAGGCAGGCCTACTCAGTTTGGTTTCAATCAGATATCTTATTGGCCCTAATAGAAATAAATGAGGGCCTGGCATTGACATCATGTGTGTAATCTGCCATATGGCATATTTTGATAGTTCCATTTGATTTCAGCTAAAACAAATGACCAAACCCGCCATCCGCGCTGACGTTATTAGAATATAACTGCAACAGAGTAGTTTTTAATAGACTTTATGGTGTGCAAAGGTGTGAAACAACCTTGTTCAAATAAACATTAACATTCAAGCTAAGAGCCTTGTTAAATAAAGTATGGTCGTATGGAATCAAACAAATAGCAATGGGTCAACTCTGTCCTGAAGTGCCACGAGTTGATCCATTTAGTGTGTATCTGCTTTAATAGGAAGGCTAATGAGTGTATGAGCAATGGCGGTGCATTGAAATTTGTGATACCAACAGAGCAAAAATAATCAGATGCTGTCCTTTTGCCTGTCAGATGTCACAAAAACAAAATACCTTTTTTTCATACGGTTTGTTTTCCCCCCCACTAGTGCAATGTCCCAGGGAATGAGCCTTTAACATTGATCAATTCCACAACCTGACACCATCGTGGGAACAATTAACTCTTGTCCCAGCCTTGTGAGAAGAGGGCATAGCTGGTCGGTGGACACAACACTTGCTTTTTTTGTTTTCCCTGAGAATTATGTGTAGCCCGCGAACTTGTTTCTGAAGGTGGTCAGAGATCTTATCTACAGGTTTCATGGCTCAGTGGTCTCCCAACCCAGAGGTTGAGGGTTCAATCCCCGGCCATTGTGACCTTGTCAAAATATCCTCGAGCAAGATACTGAACTACCAATTGCTCCTGATGCTGTGCCATCAGTAGGCGAGTGTGATTTCAGTGTGAAGCGCTTTGAGGGCCTCAACAGGTGGAAAGGGGCTGTACAAGTGAAAGAGATTTTATCAAGAGATGTACATATAAAATACACATGTGGCAATTCATTTATGGGTCTTCCATCCCAAGTGTAAATTTTGACAAATATCTTCAAAAGATATGCTTGTATTTCATATCTTGAAGAGAGTGTCAAGGGTAAATGTGGATGTTATGAAGCAGGCTTCAGATTTGTATCCATCGCACTTGAGCAGTATGGAATGTAATGTCTCAACATCTTTTGTGACCCACTAATGACTGAAAGGAATATTCTATGGGCTCATTAATCAAAATGAAGATTTTTTGCAAGATGGAAAGTTCAACACAATGCACAGATTACTAGAGAATTCAATGGCATCATAACACGGTAATGGTTTGGGAATATGGGATTATGCAGACACAATTTTTGACATATTTTAATCTCCCTTTGAGTCATGTTTCTGTTTTCTCCTCAGATGGTCTCCGCTAGTTAATTTTACATGCATTTTATGACCATCAATCATTTTCTGATAGTCAAAATTAAGCCTTAAGTTGTCCCTCTCTGCTGTTTCCCAAAGATGTCAAGTGAAAATAGAGTACATAATCAGATATTTAATCCTCATTATTATATAATGAAGCGTCGCATTGGCACAAATGAATAAAACATTTAAACATCATTATTTCCTAACGCTGTCTTCGTGGTATGTTTGGCAGAATGACTTCCCATAATCATCTTGTGTTCTTCAACTCTCCTACTGTACAAACAGCACTGTGTGCACTGTGCGCCGTGTGGAAGATAGGAGAGCTGCAAGCGACAGACAAAATGAGACCAGGCCATCCTCTGTCAACAAACACAGAGAGTGAAAATCATCTTATCACGGCGATAAGAGGCAAATAAAGGGAGACTGTCAAGAATTACGGCCTTCGTATTCAGGTCGTGTCTTGTCACTATAAAATACAACCAACACAAGTGGAGTCTCAGAAAGAGAGTCAGGCAGAGACAGAAGGAAAGAAAGCTGTGAATTTCTGAAGTCTGCTTTTTCTCCATGCATTTGCACTACATCTCAAACATCTGAAACAGCGATTGGAAATCAGCTTTGTAGGCATAGAATACAACATGCAGCTCTGTGTGCTGAGGCATGCCTGTCAGACCTAGAAAAAGTAGACTTTACGGATGAGTTGTGATTGCTCACATACACAGCTACACACCGAATATTAATCACGGGCAGTCGTTTCACTCTAAAAATTCAAAATGATGCCCAAAATCTGTACAATGATGCGCAAAAAAACAAGTCAAAGGCCAAATATGCCTGAAGATAAAGATTAAACGAACAGTCCAGTCACGATGGCCCATTTTCACTCAAAACCTCAAGAAAATCAAATTGGCTTACAATTTCCATTTTAACAGTATGTTTTGGAAAAATGAACACCCCTGTCTACTCAGCAATATTGGCATTTTGTGTTAGGAGTCGGACACAGTTTGTCCATTTTAAGTAATTGTAGCTGTGTACATTGGGTCCAAAAACAGCAATCAATATTTGGCCTTGCTAAATGTCATAAAATTATGACCAATCACCACCAAAACCCATATGCACATAAAAATATTACAACGACCAGCACAGTATTTTTAATTTTGTGAAGGTGTGAAGGTGATAATGGGATCTCCTCATAGGAGTTCACATTTAAAGTCAATAACATCCAAAAATATTGTGCCAATTTCTTTTATATTTTCATAGTTTGAAGTGGATATATGTAAACCTTTGCGTATGAATTTTGGTGACACTAGGTGACAACAGAATATGGTAAAGTAAGCAAGGAAACAATATGACAATGTTTGGCTTCACCTTTCAATGACATAGGCAGGCTGAATCACTACTAATTTTAGTGCCGACCTTATTTTTACATACAGACCTGTAACATACAGTGTCAATCTATGTTCTGCCCAATCAACAGTCCCTCTAAGCCCCAAATTTAAACTGCCAATTTAATGCTTGTTTAAAAAAAAAAAAAGGAGAGAATAAAGACGTTTTTTGTAGTTCTTCTGGTTGGAGATAAGACTAATAAGATGTTTTTGACATGAAAAAAAAATGCTACAATTTGCATTCCTAATTTTATATTAGCAAGCTCTTTTAAAATGGTGCACGGTCTCGCGTCATGTCGACAGCTTGCCAAAATATATGCGTTAAACAACAAACGTGGGTGTTCAGAAATGTATTTGGGTCTTGATATAAGATAGCCAACTGTTTGAATTCCTCCAGCGAATCAGCAAAGATAAAGTCAAGTCCGTGACACAGTGTGGGTTGCAAATGCATGGGGTGAGTCATCTGTTTGCGGCTCCAAACAATGGACCAGCTTTCTGGGTCCATCAGCACAGTACTGAGTTGTTGTTTTCTTATAATCTTTTCAGCTCCCCGCGTTTTTTCACTCTTTATTTATTCAACAAAGCAAAAGTGAGTTAAAGAAGCCAAGCTGGTATACTGTATGTAACAAGCTACCATACATAGCATAGATGAATCACATTGACTTGCACATACTGTATAATTCAGGCAACAGTCAAAGGAAGAAAAAAAAATAACCCCAGTCTTAACCTCGGAGATGACATCTAAACAGAGACTCTCAAACAAGAAGAGGAGTGAGGCAGTAAACACCGTCAGGGCTGCGTTGGTGGTGACTGCAAACTATGTTTTTAAATCACAGTATGTCAAATGGAGGTCATAATAATGCAACATACAATAGTTGGTGTTGTTAGTTATTAGTGTTATTAGTCCCCCCCTAGATGGATAAAGTCTTATAATAACAATATTATGATTTCAATATGGGATAGGATATAATAACATTAAGACTTGAGACACAAGAACTTGCTATTTGGAAGCAAAGTCAGATGGAACTAAACAGTTTGTGCAGAAGCATACTGTTTTTAATGCAAAATGTAACCTTACTGTTACTTACTTGAGACTGCAAGAAGAAGAGGCATTTGTGAACCTGTTGTCGGATTAGCACCACGCACCAACTCACTACAGATTTGTCTGCTTGCACGAATACATCCGCTAAGCATTTAGACATATAATTTTTCATGGACACTGGATATTGATTTAATAATCATTGTTGCATACCATATATAAAGTAAACTGTGCAAGTACTGTATTAATTTAATCACACCTAATTATACCTGAACAAAAGGATCAGACACTATACACAGTGTGTACGTAGTATGTACGTATGCATGTATGTATGTATGTATGTATGTATGTATGTATGTATGTATGTATGTATGTATGTATGTATGTATGTATGTATGTATGTATGTACATACGCACGTATGAATGTCTGTATGTGTATCCTATGTCACTTTTTGCAGCTTTTTCCTCTCATTTACCCTCATGGCTGAAGTGATTTGTAATTAATGGTGGTTTTGTAACTCATCTATATCCCTGAGCCTTCAAGGACGATCGATATCAGTGCCTGCAGCCTGTTAGGTGTGCTCTCTTGTTCACTGCGGCAGAGCCCTTCCGCCTTACTGAGTAATCACGCGTGCATGTGTACAACATTAGCAACATTTCCACAGATTTTTTTTTTTACTATGTTATCCTCTTGACCCAGCAAATAATGCCTTAATATCATTAAGAGTTGCATCCTCCATATACAACGCAATGCTCTGCAAGTCAACATTTTTAGCAGGAACTGCATCCAAACAAAATTTATATTCAATCTAAAAAAAACATAAGCTGTATTTGACTGGAAAATCTCTATGCGTGAAGGTTGCACGCTCTTGCTGTGCTAGTATGGCTTCACACCTCCAGAGACTACACCAGAGCAGGCACGTTTGATAAGGGGAAATATCCAGTGGTCCTTGGCAAGTTTTATGGAGTGCGTCTGGCATACTCTTGCTTGCTATCCCTACATGTACCTAACCCATTTGAAAATCATCAGAAGTGGATAGGCTGAAGGAGGAAAACCAAAATAGTGAAATGGAAGTGGAGATGGAGAAGGAGGAGCGCCACAAGAACAATTCTGAAAGTGACTGAGGTGGAGATGGGGAGTGTACGAAAGCCATGAGGACGATTCAGAGGTGGAGACAGAGGAGGTGGTGGATGAGGCCCACTGTGAGGCCTCTCAGATGGAGAGCAACAAGCTGGGTGACAAACCGCAGCAGCAAGAGGAGGAGATTCCAGTTGAGGGCCAATCAGAGGGGGCAGTCCAGGATAAGGATATGGCTGAGGATCCTTGAGTGCAGAATACAAATGTCCGAGGACAACCCCTCAAACAATCTAAAGGTCACAAAGAGTGTGAGGGAGAGACGGATATGGGACCTAGCCCTTCAGACGAGCAAGAGCTTTGGAAG